>NC_134900.1:15668438-15688438 GCF_041734735.1 Babylonia areolata | reverse complement strand
CACGGCTCAGTCGCCAGTACAGTATCCCCCCCCCCCCCCCCCCCCCCACGTCCCCCCACGCCACCGTAGACCTTGAGTGGTGGTCTGGACGTTAGTTAATGAGACGATAAACCAAAGTTTCGTGTGCTGCATGCAACACAATTCTGTAGAAAAATCCACTTCGATAGGAGAAACAAATAAAAATTGCAAGCAGAAAAACAAGGGTGGCGGTCTCAGTGTAGCGACGCGCTCTCCCTGGGGAGAGCAGTCCGAATTTCACACAGAGAAATCTTGTGACAAAAAGAGTAATACAATAAAAATCCTGACCTGTAAGCTCTGTTTTATCGCAGTGTGAGATGACAGCCTTTCTCTGATATCATGACTTGTAAGCTCTGTGTTATCACAGTGAGATGTGACAGCCCTTCACGGACATCCTGACCTGTAAGCCCTGTTTTTTCACAGTGAGATGTGACAGCCCTTCACTGACATCCTGACCTGTAAGCCCTGTTTTTTCACAGTGAGATGTGACAGCCCTTCACTGACATCCTGACCTGTAAGCCCTGTTTTTTCACAGTGAGATGTGACAGCCCTTCACTGACATCCTGACCTGTAAGCTCTGTTTTACCACAGTCAGGTGACAGCCCTTCACTGACATCCTGACCTGTAAGCTCTGTTTTATCACAGTGAGGTGACAGCCCTTCACTGACACCCTGACCTGTAAGCTCTGTTTTATTGATTGATTGATATGGATACTTATATAGCGCCTATCCTCGGTCGGAGACTAAGCTCTAAGCGCTTTACAAACACGGGGTCATTTGCACAACAGGCTGCCTATCTGGGTGGAGCCGACTGACGGCTGGCACTGGGCGCTCATCATTCGTTTCCTGTGTCATTCAATCAGATTTCAGGCACGTACACATACAGACTGAGACAAGCATGTAATATTTTACATGTATGACCGTTTTGCTTATTTACCCCGTCATGTAGGCAGCCATATTCCGTTTTCGGGGCTGTGCATGCTGGGTATGTTCTTGTTTCCATAACCCACCAAACGCTGACATGGATTACAGGATCTTTAACGTGCGTATTTGATCTTCTGCGTGTGTATACACACTAAGGGGGTTCAGGCACTGGCAGGTCTGCGTATATGTTGACCTGGGAGATCGGAAAAATCTCCACCCTTTACCCACCAGGCGCCGTTACCAAGATTCGAACCCGGGACCCTCACAGTGAGGTGACAGCCCTTCACTGACCAGCCTACTTGTCAGCTGGAGTCAAGGGGTTATTTTTTTGTAGCACAACCATTTTGTCCAGATTTTCTCCTATATTTATTACCAATTTGTTACGAATTTTAAATTGAAAAAGAAACGAGAGAAACGTAATCAACATGGAATTAATTGGGGGGGGCGGAGGGGGGGGTGTTAAATCAAAAAGTGGGGGTTATTAAAGAAATCGCGATAAAGACGGATATTTTACCAAAAATAAAAGGGTGATATTTACTGATTACAAAATGTCACAGGCTGGAATATCAAGAAAATGTATGTGATTGAACACTGAATCATTTGGTAATAACACTGGGTGCGGGCCTCAGATATTTCGATATGGGACCGACCATCAACATGACCAATTATTTCAGCACTCTTCTGAAATATTGATATTGAAGCAAAGAATCCCAGAGAAAGCCATCAGCCCGGAAGCCAACACGAAGCTATCAAACTCTAGAGAATGGGCATGATTTCCAGAATGATGAAGATAATAATAATCATCATCATCATTATAATAATAATAATAATAATAATAATAATAATAATAGTAATTTAGAGCTGAAATATAGAAGAAGAAGAAGAAGAAGAAGAAGAAAACCATTATCTCAAACAAAACAAAATAGAAAAAAATGCACAAATTTCTCAGAGGTTCTGAACACAGCACGCACGAACAACAACAACTACAACAAATAAACAAACCCACATTATTTTGGCGTTTCCATGGGAACATAAAGAGTATAAAAGGATAGAGAAAGAAAGAAAGTCGCATTGAATGCACACATGACCCTTTTATTTTATTTTATTTTATCACATACGGCGTTATCCTTATAAATAGGCAGCAGCGCAGAATTGGCAGCAATTTCCTTTAGCAGTGTGTACAGTATTATTTATTTATTTATTTATTTATGAAGCTTATCTATTATTTATTCACCTTTTTTTTCAAAGCCTGACTAAGCGCGTTGGGTTACGCTGCTGGTCAGGCATCTGCTTGGCAGATGTGGTATAGCGTATATGGATTTGTCCGAACGCAGTGACGCCTCCTTGAGCTACTGAAACTGAAACAGTATCACGACATTGCTGTCAATGTAGGCTACAATCCATTGTTCATATTGGGCTGTGGCTTCAATCATTATTATTATCATTATGAGAAAAATATCATTATCATAACAATTATCATTATCATTGACAGTAGTAGTAGCAGTAGCAGTAGGAGTAGTAGTAGTAGTGGTAGTAGTAGTGGTAGTACATCTTATTATCATTAAAGAACATATCACAGCGTGTTATTATTATCATTGTCATTGTTGTTATTATCATCATTACTTTTTTAGATTATTATTCTAATCATTACTATTTCTTTATTGATCTTATCATTATTATTAGTTTTTTTATCATTATTATTATTATTATTATTATTATCATTGTCATCATCATTGTTATATACTCTCTTCCTGGCCGGGTG
Source organism: Babylonia areolata (assembly GCF_041734735.1). Lineage (NCBI taxonomy): Eukaryota > Metazoa > Mollusca > Gastropoda > Neogastropoda > Buccinidae > Babylonia > Babylonia areolata. Next base: position 15,685,735 of record NC_134900.1, on the reverse strand, counting down.
TATTATTTGTTATATTTTGTATTTGTAATTGTTTTTATGACAACAGATTTATGTGTGAAATTCAGGCTGCTCTTCCCAGGGAGAGCGCGTCACTACACTACAGCGCCACTCATTTTTTTGGTATTTTTTCCTGCGTGCAGTTTTTTTTTGGTTGTTTTTTTGGGGTTTTTTTTTTCCTATCGAAGTGGATTTTTCTTCAAAATTTTGCCAGGAACAAACCCTTTTGTTGCCGTGGGTTCTTTTACGTGCGCTAAGTGCGTGCTGCACACGGGCCGGACCTCGGTTTATCGTCTCATCTGAATGACTAGCGTCCAGACCACCACTCAAGGTCTAGTGGAGGGGGGGGGGGAATATCGGCGGCTGAGCCGTGATTCTTACCACAAGGCCACTACTTCACAGTTGTCTCTGTGGAGGAGGAAGAAGTTTGTTATATGTCTCGCAACGCATACAGGTGTTTTTTTTTGTAGGCTCTTCGTTAAAGTATCATCGCATTAAAGTAAGGCGGAACTTGGCAGAGTGGTTTAAAACGCCTATCTTCCAACACAGTGTCCGTGAGGGTGTGGGTTCGAATCCCGCTCCTTGCCCTTTTTCCCAAGTTTGAGTGGTAAAAAAAAAAAAAAAAAAAATCAAACTGAGTGTCTAAGTCACTCGGATGAGACGATAAGCCGAGGTCCACGTGTGCAGCACGCACATAGCGCTCTTGGATAAAGAACCCATGGCAACAAAAGTGCTGTTGTCCCCTGGCAAAATTACGTGGAAGAAATCCACTCTGATAGCGACACAAATACAGTATATATATATGCATGCACTCAAGACCTGACGTAACATGTTGGATTATGCTGCTGGTCAGGCATCTGCCTATCAGAAGAGGTGTAGCGCGTGTGGATTTATCCGAACGCAATGACGCCTCTTTGACAAACTGACACGGAAAACAAAATGTTAAAGTATTGACTTTCGCATATGAATGTTATAATAATCATTCAGATTTTTTTTTGGTGGGAGGGGGGTGGGGGGGGGACTGGCCTCTTGAAATCAACAGGCATGTCCGATGTCCGTTTTTCCTCCCCTCCCCCTCCCAGCCAGCCCCCCCCCCCTCCTCCCTCTGTTCTGGAACTGCCGCACAATGTTGACCTGTGCGGCGCTCCAGAGACCAGACTGGAATCAATAGAACTCTCGCTGCAGCAGGCAAACAAACAGCTTTCATCACTCTCACTCCTCCACGCCCTGTTTGCAACAGTTCGCTTCTTCCATGATGATGATGATGATGATGATATTCATAATAAAATAATAATAATCATAATAATAATAATGGATACTTGTTGAGTGCTTTCCTCCCTTAAAGGGAGCTCAAAGCGCTTAACAATAAACATTAAGCACACACACACACACACACGCACACGCGCGCGCGCGCACACACACGCACGCACGCGCACACACAAACACACACACATACACAAACACGCGCGCACACACACACACACACACACGCGCGCGCGCGCACACACACACATACACATACACAAACTTACAAATGGAAGAAAAAGAAAAAAAATAATGATTTAACGCACAAAAGCATAAAACATATTCAAAATCCACGTGTCTTACATTTACTTAATCACACACACACACACACACAAAGAGTTTGCTCTCCTTATAATTGAATGTCACTGGAAAGGAATGGAAGATGTATGGGTGTATGCATATGCGTTTTTTTATTAAAAAAACAAACAAAAACCGATGTGTTTTCAAACCAGTTTTCTTAGTTTTCTTTCGTTCTCTTTAATTAATATGTCAGCGTTATGGTTTCCATCTAGAGTATTTTCATCTCTGATTCATTTACCTAATAACTAATCACATACGTACGTGGTTTTTTATTTATTTATTTATTTTTTTTATAACTTTTTGAGCCACTGTACCCAATACAAAAGATATGTTTTCATTGACACGAAAAGTTTTTTCGATGCAAAGAATTTGCTGTTGCGTTGCACTGTACGTTATCTTCTGACCCGGCATCGGTGCGGGGTCTCCTCCGCTGTGTGGCCTCCTGGCGACCTGACATCGATAGTTCCCCGTGGACTGCCGGCGCTGGGACTGCGGCAGACGAGCCCTGGTAGTAGCTGTGGGAGTGACTGCCACTGGGACTGTGTAGATGGTGGGACAGCAAGGAAGATGAAGCGATTTTCTTTCTTTCTTTCTTTTTTCCAACAGATTTCTCTGTGTGAAATTCGGGCTGCTCATCCCTGGGAGAGCGCGTCGCTACACTACAGCGCCACCCTGGGATATGGGTGGGTGGCGGGAGAGGGAGAGGGAGGGAGAAGGGAGGGGTGAGAGAGAGAGGAAAGGAAAGAGAGAGGGAGAGAGAAATAGAGGGTGAGAGAGAAGGGGAGAGGGAGGGAGGAAGGGAGGGGGAGAGAGAGAGAGGAAAGGAAAGAGAGAGGGAGAGAGAGAAAGGGAGATGGAGGGAGGAAGGGAGGGGGAGAGAGAGGGGAAGGAAAGGAGAGAGAGAGAGAGGGAAAGAGAGAAGGGGAGAGGGAGTGAGGAAGGGAAGGGGAGAAAGGAAAGGAAGGAGAGAGAGAGAGAGAGGGAGAGAGAGAAGGGGAGAGGGAGGGGGAGAGAGAAGTGAGGGGGAGGGGGGTGGGGGAGAGGGAGGGATTCAGTTCTGTCAAATCTATCGGTGGCACCAAGGAGTGGAGCATTCACCGTGCGATAAAAAAAAAAAAAAGGAACGGACACATTAATTCCTCCTCAAACCAGTTTGCCAATGTTCTGATCTGAATGATTTGCTTTCCCTCCTACCCTACAGTAACCATTGTCAGTGAGAGGCGAGGCAACTGCGTGCATTTTCTTCTTCGCCTCTTATCTTTCCACACAGCGTCCCACCCTCGCTTCTCTCCGTAACTATAAGAGCTTAAATGACCTCAGGCTACAGTTAATTCCACAAAAAAATATCATAGACATCCATCTCTGTTTCGACTTTCCTTGCTAATGTCATCAACAAATGAAACCATTGTAAAAAAAAAAAAAAAAAAAGTTCGCTATATACTTGTATAAGGCATTCACAATCCGCAGTTTGATATATGATTAATTGTGCTTTTTGTGTGTGCATGTGCATTGCTAGAATTGTAGTGAAATGTTTTCTGTTCCACATTGTTCTGGAATGTAACAATTTGTGTTCACTGATCCCCTTCATGAGGGGCTACGGCCTTTATTGAATAAAAATGTTCGTTCGTTCGTTCGTATAAGAGCTAGAGACGCGTATTTGTATTTGTATTTCTTTTTATCACAACAGATTTCTCTGTGTGAAATTCGGGCTGCTCTCCCCGGGGAGAGCGCGTCGCAATACTACAGCGACACCCATTTTTTTATATTTTTTCTTGTGTGCAGTTTTATTTGTTTTTCCTATCGAAGTGGATTTTTCTACAGAATTTTGCCAGGAACCCTTGTGTTGCCGTGGGTTCTTTTACGTGCGCTAAGTGCATGCTGCACACGGGACCTCAGTTTATCGTCTCATCTGAATGACTAGCGTCCAGACCACCACTCAAGGTCTAGTGGAGGGGGAGAAAATTTCGGGGGCTGTGCCGTGATTCGAACCAGCGCGCTCAGATTCTCTCGCTTCCTAGGCGGACGCGTTACCTCTAGGCCATCACTCCACTCCGTGATGGTGATGTTCATACATCCCTGGCAACAGTGCGCGAGAAAGGCACATACAGCTACATTCAGGACTTAATACACCCATGACCCTTGGGTGATACGACCGACGATATTCTACCATTTACCTGGCTCCGTCGGGGAAACAGTCCATAGAAACACCCTCACTGGCTGGCACTAAGGAAAGGCGTTCCATCGAACGAAGGCCACCATCAGTGAACAGGCAGTAAAGTGGCCAGGTCTGTGTTCTTGCACTGCAGGAGATTTTCGCGTGCATGCTGGCATACAAGACTGTGTGCATGCTGGCATACAAGACTGTGTGCATGCTTTCATACAAGACTGCGTGCATGCTGGCATACAAGACTGCGTGCTCTCTTCCTATAGCATCTCCCTTTCAGCGCCTTTCCTAAGAGACGCGGCGATGATTATATAATTCAACAGCCAACAATGCACGAGCGACAACGTGGCGACATTAAAATGTTTGTCTATCTTCTGGTTTCGGGGTAAGAACCTACGTCTTAATACCACGCTGATACCAACGACAGGAACGATAATCATCACCAAAAGCAAACTCAAGCAGTAAAAATGGCATTTCAATGTTTTTACACTGCGGGGAGGAGGCTGTGGGGCGGGAGGGGGGGGAGGGGATTTCACAAATTCTTCCCCCCCTTTTTTTTTGGTGTGCTTGCCAGCGGACTTTTTCTTTCTCACGCAGACAGACTACGTTCAATTACAATACCTCTACTTTCCTGCACCATTCTGTTCAGTATTTCTCCACAACTAATGGTCGCAGTGATATAATTCCCAGCGGCTAACAATGTTGGATGCAGCACCCAATTCAGTATTTACCGTCTTCTGGTTCGGGGAAAGAGTGTTCGTCTAACTAAAGCTGCACAGACGCCACGTTAACGATGCCAGCGACAACAGCCCACTGGCAGTAAAATGGTCAGTTCAATGTTTTGCACTTGGAGAGGAGTTCACAAACTCACAACCTTTTGGCGTGGCTGCTGGCAGACTGTCTCCCAGTTTTACAGATACATTGACAAGAAAAAAACAACAACCCCGTCTTCTTCGCATCACGAGCACTCCACAGACAGACAGTTGCTGATATACAATCAAACTGCGTCTCCGCGCGCTCCCTAAAAAGCTTCCAGCCAACACTGGAACTGAAGCTCATTTCGGGTGGTGAACTGACCTCTGGCGGAAGTGCGAGTCTGAGTCTGCGCGACAGCGGGTCTGCGCACAATGGGGTGGTAACTCTAGACAGGGATTCCGGGCTGTTGTCTTTTTTGGGTTTTTTTTTTCCTCCTCTTCATCCCCACTTTTTCTTGTGGAGGTCCACTTAGGTTTGGAAGTATGTGACAAGGCAGCACTCTGAGCCTCCTTTCATGTAATTTTCTAGCGTCAACCAAGACCATGAGATACAAGACGATTGCTTCCATGTCCTGCGATGGAAACATGAAGAAGGAATGGAACCGGATGGCATTACGCGCACGTGATTTTCTTGTTGCTGTTTTTTCAGCATTCCCGTTGTTTTGTTTTTGTTGTTATTTTCCCTCATCATCTCCTCTTTCGCCATTATCTGAAGATGAAGCAGCTTCCCTTACGGAGGTCCATTTAGGTTTGCAAGTGTGTACCGAGGCAGCACTCTGCGCCCCTTTTTTTTCCATATCATCAGATCCTCAGCTCATCAACCATGCTGGGGAGATACGCATACAACACGCTTGTTTCTATGTCCTGTGATGGAAACGAAACATGAAGGAGAGGACGGGGTGGGCGCGCGCGCGTACGCACGTGTTTGTGAGCAATGCCGGAAACACAAAGAGACTTTATAACTTTTCCTCACCGTTTGGACAGATCACACCCCTGAAAGCGGAGTATAGGTGCCCACATGGCGGGGTAAAAACGGTCATACACGTAAAAGCCCACCTGTGTAACATTACGAGTGAACGTGGGAGTTGCAGCACACGAACGCAGAAGAAGAAGGACATATTACAGTCTATTAAGTGACAAGGAAATGCTTCTGTTGTACTAAGACAGAACGTTTTTTTTTAATCTGGAGGTGGGGTGGGGAGAGGGGGAGGGAAAAATGAACTGGGGTGTGTGTGTGGGGGGTGGATGGTGGGGGTGGGGTTGGAAGGTGTCCAGGGAAAAGATCTAAGGGCGTGAAGCGGAGGACTGCTGTATTCTTTCAAACTTGCAAAAGTCTGTCAAAACACACACACACAAACAAAACAACAACAAAGAAACAAAGAAACAAGAGAGAGAGAGAGAGAGAGAGAGAGAGGAGAGTGTTTTTCTTCGAAGAACACAACACTCCCACAGTGAGGTTGTTTGTTTTTTTGTGTGTTTTTTTCCCCCCCTGTGGTATCTTTTTTCTTGTCGGCGACACCGGCAGTGGGGAAGTCTATCGGCTTTCACTCTCATCCAGCGCTGTTTTTGTACATTCTTATTCCCTGAAACATTGTTGTGTTACATTCCCCTGGTTATAAACCCATGTGGGACATTCATTTGTTTTCCCTGTGCAATTTTACTCGATACAGAACAAACAACGTCTGGAATTTCATAAGCCCAGGGCCGGTGGGGGGCGTGGGGGGGGGGGTCAGGGGGGATGGGGGGGGGGGGGGGGGGAGAAAGGTGGGGCACCCTTGCGGATTGCCCCCTTTGTCGTGTATCTTCTTCTTTTTTTTTTCTTTTTTTTTTAAACCCAGGACAAAACTTTCGCGAAAGTTTTCCGAAACAGTTTGTAATTTGTCTGTCCACATGCGTTATCAGTCTCTGTTGTCTACGTACTTTGAGTTTGTAGTTGTTTTCTGTTTCTCCTTCTGTGTTTTTGCCTGTCATTTGTCTGCATTCTGTTTGTCGATAAAAGCTTTCAAGTTTCAACTTATAACAAGCCTACAGGAGCATGGTGAATTGCAGTGTCGGTTAACAAAACAATATGCCCAACTCGGGAGGAAATTCAAACTGCGAAGTAAGAAAAATGTTGTCAAATAAAATTTTAAACAATTTATTTAAATTTGCTTAATTTCGACTGCAATTTTTTTTTTACCACCATTTAGTCAATCGCAGAAATTGAACAATTGGAGTAACAAAAATTTTGGCTTTTTTTTTTTTTTTTTTTTTTTTAATTCAGCCCATTTGTACTTTACCATTTTGAAATGAAACTCACATCAGAGCACTAGCCACAGGCCTTTCATTGATGAATTGTCCCGCAGTCATTATGTTTAACCTTTTTACTTGATGAATGTTTCCAGATCATTCTTGTGGCATGCCAGTTACTTTGATGTTACCGTGTATCGCGTGCTCAAAGTAAAACTGTTAGTGTGATTGTACGTCTACAGTAAGTTCCATTAATTTTGTTCGCAGGTTTGTCTCCTGACAATGGTTTTCGAAAGCTTGGAATAGCAAAGGCGAGCGCGCGCGCACATACGCACACACACACACACACACACACACACACACTCACACACACATACACACACACACACACACACACACACACACACACACACACACACGCGTGTGATGCACGTATCTTCGTATGTATCTCTAATTCATTCTGAACTAATGAAAAAACAAACCACACTGACACAATCACACTACCACCATCAGCCGCACGCTAGTTTAAGCAATGTTCAGAGATTCGAACTCACAAACCTCGGCGTGTAAGCAGAAATCACCCCCCATCACTTTGGCCCTCATCTCTTGCCCGTCCCTCACTTCAAATTAAAAATATGGTGCTTAGAGCCTCGCCGACCACTAAGGCCATCTCAAGGTTATCGCCACGTTAGTATCTACTGCAAGTCAAAAGGTATATATTGAAAACGTACAGTAAAAATCTAATCACTGTTTCAACCTTTTCACTCAAAACGTTTGTGGGATTTTTTTTTTTTATTTTTTTATTTTTTAGAATCTTCCAGAGTTTAAAACATTCAAATCTGATTAAAACTGTTCACTTCTTTCAAGAAGTCCATCAGCGTCCACGGATCAAAGACATCACGAAACAAAGTCTTCAGAGAATCTGCCGTGTAATGTACGTTGTCTACGTCAATCCCTTACCATTAACAAACAGTGTACCGATAAATATACAGCAGCCTGTCAACAGTGCCCGCGAAACTAAAAGTATAAGAGCTCACAGTCCGCCCATTTTTGTGCAAACGAACGTCATTTGCATACTTGGGACTTCTGGGAAGGCACCACTGACGCGCCGGAAGTGCCATTCTGGGCTGCCGAGTCAGCCGGAAGTTGCAGGACCGCCGGCCTAGGGGCCGTGACTCCAGACAGTTTGGTTCCCCGTTCTTGTTGTATGGAGGGAGGAGAGGGGAGTTGGAGGCGGGGAGGGGGAAGGGTGTATGTGTAAAAGGGGTGGAAGTGTGGGGGGGTAGAGCAGGCGAGAGGAGGGAGAGGTGGAGGTAGTGGGGGTTCGGGGAGGGGTTGGGGGGTGTCTACTTGGCACTCCTCTGGGGAGTTTTGTGATGTAGTGTTTCCTGGAAATGGGATGGCCCTGCTCCCCGAGGGTTTTTTCTTGGTGCTGTGGTGTTTTTTCACTCTCTCTCACTCTGTCCCTCGAAGAGGATCTGACTGACTGTCTGTCTATCTGTCTGTCTGTCTGTCTACCTCTCTCTCTCTCTCTGTCCTTCTTCTTCTTCTTCTCTCCTTTGTTCCTGCATACTCTTCCTCCTTTCACACACACACACACACACACACACACACACACGCACGCACGCACGCACGCATGCACACACACAAACACATAATTATGCTCACACAAAAATAATGTTTACACACACACACACACACACACACACACACACACACACGCACGCACGCACACACACACACACACACACACAAACACGCACACACACACACATATGCTCACACAAAAATAATGTGTGTACACACACACACGCACACAGACACACACACACACAGACACACACACACACACAAGCACACACACACACACGCACAACTGCAATTATGTGCAAGCAAACACGCAATCCCTTGAGCACAAACATTCACATCACTATCCTCCTGCTCTGTCCAGCTGCCACGAGACACAACATAGAGGAGGCACCGATAGTGCAACACATCTTGACACTCCACGTATTGATTCTGGTTTCTTTCTTTCTTTCTTTTCTTTTCTTTCCTTCCTTCCTTCCTTCTTTCTTTCTTCTTTGTTTTTTTCTTTCCTTTTTTTTTCGTTTTTCTGTTTTTCTTTTCTTTTTTTTCTTCTTTCCTTTCATTTGTCTTTCTTCTTTTTTATATTTCCTTTCTTCATTCGTTCTTTCTTTCTTTTGTCTTTCTTTCTTTTCTTGCTTATTTCCCTTCCTTTTCTCTTCCTTCCTTCTTTCTTTTTTTCCTTTTCTCTTCCTTCATTCTTTCTTCTTTCCTTTTCTCTTTCTTCATTCTTTCTTTCCTTCCTTTTCTCTTTCTTCCTTCTTTCTTTCCTTTTCTCTTCTTTCTTTCTTTCTTTTCTTGCTTTTTCCCTTCCTTCCTTCATTCTTTTCTTTCTTTCTTTCCTTTTCACTTCCTCCCTTTCCTCCCTTTCCTATCCTTCTGCTCCGTCCAGCTGCCACGAGACACAACATAGAGGAGGCACCGATAGTGCAACACATCTTGACACTCCACGTATTGATTCTGGTTTCTTTCTTTCTTTCCCTTTCTTTTCTTTCTTTCCTTCCTTCTTTCTTTCTTACTTTCTTTCTTTTTCGTTTTTTCTTTCCTTCTTTTTTCCGTTTTTCTGTTTTTCTTTTCTTTTTTCTTCTTTCCTTTCATTTGTCTTTCTTCTTTTTTATATTTCCTTTCTTTATTCGTTCTTTCTTTCTTTTGTCTTTCTTTCTTTTCTTGATTATTTCCCTTCCTTTTCTCTTCCTTCCTTCTTTCATTCTTTTTTTCCTTTTCTCTTCCTTCCTTCTTTCTTTCTTTCCTTTTCTCCTCCTTCCTTCTTTCCTTCCTTTTCTCTTCCTTTCTTCTTTCCTTCCTTTTCTCTTCCTTCTTTCTTTTTTCCTTTTCTCTTCCTTCCTTCTTTCTTTCCTTCCTTTTCTCTTCCTTCATTCTTTCTTTCCTTCCTTTTCTCTTCCTTCCTTCTTTCTTTTTTCCTTTTCTCTTCCTTCATTCTTTCTTTCCTTCCTTTTCTCTTTCTTCCTTCTTTCTTTCCTTCCTTTTCTCTTCCTTCTTTCTTTCTTTCTTCCTTTTCTCTTCCTTCCTTCTTTCTTTCCTTCCTTTTCTCTTCTTTCTTTCTTTCTTTTCTTGCTTTTTCTCTTCCTTCCTTCATTCTTTTCTTTCTTTCTTTCCTTCTCTCTTCCTCCCTTCCATTCTTTTCTTTCCTTCTTTCCTTCCTTTCCTATCCATCTGCTTCATACAGCTGCCACAAACAACAAAGTAAGAGGCTCGATAGTGCTACACATCCTTGACACTCCATGGATTGATTCTGGTGTGTGTGTGTGTGTGTGTGTGTGTGTGTGTGTGTGTGTGTGTGTGTGTGTGTGTGTGTGTGTGTGTGTGTGTGTGTGTGTGTGTGTGTGTGTGTGTGCGTTTGTGTACGTGTGTGTGTGTGTGTGTGTGTGTGTGTGTGTGTGTGTGTTTTCTTTCTTTCTTTCTTTTTTTATTTCTTTTCTTTTCTTTCTTTCTGCCTTTTTTCTTTTTTTCTATTTGTCTTTCTTTCTTTCCTTCTTTCTTTCTCCTTCCTTCCCTTCTTTCTTCCTTCTTTTCTTAACTTCATTGCTTCTTTTCGTCATTACTTCCCTCCTGTCTTTCTTCCTCCTCTACTTTGTTTCATTCTTCTTTCCTTCTTTTTTCTTTCTTTCTTTCTCCTTCCTTCCTTCTCTTCTTTCTTTATTTCTTCCTTCCTTCCTTTTTTCCCCCTTCCTTCCTTTCTTTCACGAACTTCATTACTTCCTTTCTTCATTACTTCTCTCCTGTCTTTCTTCCTCCCCTACTTTGTTTCATTCTTCTTTCCTTCCTTCCTTCCTTCTTCTTCTCCTTCTTCTTCTTCCTTCCTTCCTTCTTTCCCTCCCTCCCTCCTTCCTTCTTTCCTTCCTTTCTTTGTTTCTTTCTTCCTTCCCTCCTTCCTTCCTTTCTTTCTTCCTTCCTTCCCTCCTTCTTTCCTTCCTTCCTTTCTTTCTGTCTTCTTTCCTTCCATCCTTCCTTTCTTCCTTCTTTCCTTCCCTCCTTCCTTCCTTCCTTGCCTACTACCTTTCTTTCTCTCTCTTTCTTTCTTTCTTTCTGTCTGTCTTCTGCGATGGGGTGTTGGATTTTGTGGAGTGGAAGATAAACTGATGTACAGACACCAGGGTAAGGGTTAACAGGTCAAGGAAGAGACTGGTCTGTTTCCTGGTGTTTTATTTTCGATATAGCTCAATCGTGTGTGTGTGTGTGTGTGTGTGTGTGTGTGTGTGTGTGTGTGTCTGTGTCTGTGTCTCTGTGTGTGTCTGTGTGTATCAGCGTGTGTATGCTGGGGTATTCCTTATAAACGATCATTATATACAGCAAGCAACAATAAAACACGCGTACAGAGAGAGAGAGAGAGAGAGAGAGAGAGAGAGAGAGAGAGAGAGAGAGACACTCGCTCAAGTCTCAAAAACTTAAACTTAAACTCAAAAATCGGAATCTGTCAGACTGGAAGTCGTTTACGTCAGTCACAGGTTTCTTCGAAGGAGAACAGGGTTGGGTTTTTTTTCCCATTCAGATGTGTCGATCCGAATGCCGCTCTGGGCATTACTGAAGAGTAAAAAAAAAAAAAAGCCCTTCCCCAAATTGGCCCTAACAGACTGCTAACACCTTCAGTCCTGTTAGGAGGAATGGCTGTAAAAGTGAAACGTAAAAAAAAAAAAAAAATCAGCAACTCCAGAAACCGTTCACGCAACTTTGAAATATTTTGCCCCAGGGAAAAGAAAAGTTTAACCTAAGAGCAGTTAAACCTTCATGGACCACTCTTTCACGAGAGCGAAGAAGAAGAAGAAGAAAAAGAAAAAGAAAAAGCTTCCAGCTGCTTTTAGCAGAAAGAAAAGGGGGGGAAAAAATTGATGATGAGGAGAACGAGGAAAGATAAAAGGGGAGTGGTACAGAAAAAGAGACAACGGGAGAAGGGGGAGGGGGATGGAAAAGCCTGGACAAAAAAAATAGAAGGGGGAGGGACACGGAAGAGCTAGGACAAGGGCTGAAGGGAAAGAGGCAGAAAAAAGACAGACAACAGGAGAAGTGAAGTTAGCACGGAAGAGAGGTAAGGGTAGAAGGAGGGTAGAGTACGGTAGAGAGAGAGAGGCACAGAGACAAAGTGAGACAAAGAGAGACATCTATACTGACACTGACAACGTTTTAACTCACTCAGTACGGCCAGTCCTCTCTTCTCCTCTACACAGACCCCTCGGATGTCCATTGGTTGTCTGAATGACCCAACCTTTAGCTTCCGTCGTCAGAATTGTCGTATTCTTTGTCAACATTCACTTCTTCAGTGTAAGAGCCTTCCGCTTGCAATATTTTGATGATGATAATTGGGGTGAAACGCTGTTAACGTCGTCTCTTTCGCCGTTCGTATGGAGAGAGTTAACGCCATCGACAATACTGTACCTTTCGGCGCAAGGGGCACAACATTTGTACTGGCAGAAATACCGACGACAAAAAAAAAAGGAGAGGAAATCGAAAAGAGAAAGACAAGAGAAACAGACAAACAGAGTTGGGAGGGGGGGGGCTAGAGGGGGGGACGGGGCGGGGGGGGGAGTTCATGGCAAATAAATGAAAACGACACAGATGATGCTAACGTCGCCAAAAAAATAAAAAGAGACAGGCAGAGGTTTGGCATCACTATGAATGTATGTATAACGATGACGGCAGTGCCGCAGCAGTGCAAACAACTCGGCGTTGGCGACGGGCAATAGTTAAGGGCCGTCTTACAGAAGGACGATAATGACCTGAAGATAAAAAAAAAAAGACACACCTTGCCGGGCCATCAGACTTCTACAACACAGACTGGCGCTTGTGCTGCAGAGAATGAAGTTTGGTGACAAGAGAGAAAGACTGAGACCGGAGCAGACTGTCCTGGGCAAAATGTCAAACCCGCACGCATATATATATATATATATGACTGGAAGCGACAGGACAAAGTAAACAGGAGGAAAAAATGCATTAGAAAAACAACAATAACAACACCACACACAAACACACGACGCGCGCAAACACATGCACGCACGCGCGCGCGCGCGCACACACACACACACACACACACACACACACACACACACATACACTGGAAAAGAGATGGTGGTAATTTGAACACACGAAGAAAACGAAAACAGGAACTAAATTTAGTGCTTTTCAGTCGTAAAGATCTATCGTTTTTCTTCTGTTTTTTTGTTGTTGTTGTTTTTTTGTGTGTGTGTTTTTTTTCTTTTCTTTTTTTTTTGCGAAGGGTGGGATGTCACCGGTTTTTGAATTGAAATCAGTCTACTAAACCATTTTGTACGCATAATTTATGTATCTGTTTATGAGAGAGAGATATAGAGAGACAGACAGACAGACAGACAGAGACAGACAGGGAGAGACAGAGAGAGAAAGAGACAGAGAGACAGACAGACAGACACAGTGAGACAGAGAGTGGGACAGAGAGAGAGTAGGAGATCGCAGAGAGTGAGAGAGACAGACAGACAGACTGATGGACAGACATAGAGATAAATATGGAAGAAAAAAACAACATTTTTTTTTGTAAAGGTCAGAAACAAGCACAACATCATATATGAAAAAAGAAAATGCAGGAACAACCAGACTGACACAAACAAGGAACTTACAGACGAAAAAAAAAAATAAAAAAAATGTATTAATAAAACAAAATAATCTTTAGGTTTCTGTTTTTGTTTGTTGTTCCTCTTGTTGTTGTTTTGTTTTTGTGTTTGGTTCAGGGAAATGGAAAGTCACGGGAGGGAGAGGAGAGAGAGAGAGGAGGGAAGGGGGGGGGGGGGGGGGGGAAGAAGAAGAAACAAGTTACACAACAACACTGCAGGACGATTATAAATAAATGTCATGGGGCGACACAGAGAGAAAAGCAAACCAGACAGGGGATATCTCCTGAGAGAGAGAGAGAGAGAGAGGGGCGGGGGGTTGCGTGGGCGGGGGGGGGGAAGGGGGGAGGGGAGAGAGAGAGAGGGGAGGATGCGGGGGGGGGAGGAGAGGGGAGGACAGGAGAGGGGAGAGAGAGAGGGGGTGGTGCGGGGGGGGGGGAGGAGAGGGGAGGACAGGAGAGGGGAGAGAGAGAGGGGGGTGGTGCGGGGAGGGGGGAGGAGAGGGGAGGACAGGAGAGGGGAGAGAGAGAGGGGGGTGGTGCGCGGGGGGGGGAGGAGAGGGGAGGACAGGAGAGGGGAGAGAGAGAGGGGGTGGGTGCGGGGAGGGGGGAGGAGAGGGGAGGACAGGAGAGGGGAGAGAGAGAGGGGGTGGTGCGGGGGGGGGGGGGGAGGAGAGGGGAGGACAGGAGAGGGGAGAGAGAGAGGGGGGTGGTGCGGGGGGGGGGGGGGGAGGAGAGGGGAGGACAGGAGAGGGGAGAGAGAGAGGGGGTGGTGCGGGGGGGGAGGAGAGGGGAGGACAGGAGAGGAGAGAGAGAGAGGGGAGGACAGGAGAGGGGAGAGAGAGTGTGTGTGTGTGTGTGTCAGACAGAGAGACAGAGACAAATAGAGGCAGAGACAGAGAGTGACATATACAGAGATAAGAGACAGAGCGAGAGAGACATAGACAGATATAGAGATAGAGACGGAAAGAAGATACAGAGATAGCCATAGAGACAGAGACAGAGAGACAGATACAGATATTTGATTCGTTTATAAGGCTTTAGACGCATATGAAGAGGGGCAACAACAACATTTTACAAATCGATATAAGCACCACGAGTCCTAACAGAACTATAGTTATCACAAGAGTCACACACACACACACACACACACACACACACACACACACACACACACAGAGAGAGAGAGAGAGAGAGAGAGAGAGAGAGAGAGGCAGACAGACAGACAGACAGACATAGATGGATAGCCAGAATCAGAAATTGCTCGTTGGAGCCAATGCCTTTTCTTTCTGAAAGGGAGAGAACAAAACAACTCTCTCGAAATGAAGACAAGAAATAACGCTGGGGGGAAAAAATAGACAAAATAGAAAACGAAGGAATTAAATTAAAGATAGACGATCTGGAAGGAAGATCAGATTGAAACAACTTCATAATCAGAAGAAAATGAAACCAAAAAAAAAAAAAAAAGTGACGGTGGAAGGATACTGCGTGACATTATTAGTTGACAAATTAGTTGACTCGGAGAGACAAAGACTTTGAAATTGTACACCGTTCGGGTTGTCAGCCACGGCTTTCGGTCTCGCACATTGCTATGGAAGCGCTCACACACACACGCGCCTTCCTTCACTCCCACAATGTCTTGCAATATCTACGCTTTCTTACACATTTCTTTGGAGCTTTTGTCAGTCCACGCGCGCTTTCTGTCTCGCACATTGCTATGGAAGCGCTCACACACACACACACACGCCCTCCTTCACTTCCACAATGTCTTGCAATATCTACGCTTTCTTACACATTTCTTTGGAGCTTTTGTCAGTCCACGCGCGCTTTCTGTCTCGCACATTGCTATGGAAGCGCTCACACACACACACGCCTTCCTTCACTTCCACAATGTCTTGCAATATCTACGCTTTCTTACACATTTCTTTGGAGACCGCCCCACCCACCCCCACCCCCCACACACACTTCCCACTCCCCCGCTCCCCGTTACGCTCTCTCGCAATGTTTGAGAAGGCTTTGGAATGCGAGAAAGCCGCACAAGATTCGGCGCTATATTTATGATATATTATTATCATTATTATCATCATCATTGTTATCATTATCATCATCATCATCTTCTTCTTCTTCTCTTTTTATTATTATTATGATGGTTGTTGTTGTCGTCGTCATCATCATCATTATTATTATTGTTAGTAGTAGTAGTAGTAGTAGTAGTAGTAGTAGTAGTAGTAAGTGGTATCATCATCATCATCATTTTGATAATTATAAATATTATCATTATCATTACTATATTATCATCATTATCTTGTTATCATTATCATCATTATTATCATCATTGTTGTTATCATTATCATCATCATCATTATTATTATTATTATTATCACTGCGTCTCAAAACGGAAGTCACGGACCTGACACTCAACCAATGAGAAGGAAAAACCCCAAGTGCCCCGTGTACCAATAAGGACAACCCCCAAAGTGCCCCGTGTGCCCATACGGACAACCCCCAAAGTGCCCCGTGTACCCATACGGACAACCCCCAAAGTGCCCCGTGTACCAATACAGACAACCCCCAAAGTGCCCCGTGTACCAATAAGGACAATCCCCAAAGTGCCCAGTGTACCAATACGGACAACCCCCAAAGTGCCCAGTGTACCAATAAGGACAATCCCCAAAGTGCCCAGTGTACCAATAAGGACAATCCCCAAAGTGCCCCGTGTACCAATAAGGACAACCCCCAAAGTGCCCCGTGTACCGATACGGACAACCCCCAAAGTGCCCCGTGTATCCATACGGCCAATCCCCAAAGTGCCCTGTGTACCCATACAGACAACCCCCAAAGTGCCCCGTGTACCCATACGGACAACCCCCAAAGTGCCCTGTGTACCCATACGGACAACCCCCAAAGTGCCCCGTGTACCCATACGGACAACCCCCAAAGTGCCCCGTGTACCGATACGGACAACCCCCAAAGTGCCCCGTGTACCGATACGGACAACCCCCAAAGTGCCCCGTGTACCCATACGGACAACCCCCAAAGTGCCCCGTGTACCGATACGGACAACCCCAAAGTGCCCCGTGTGCCCATCCGGACGAGAAAAGCAAGGTGCTTGGCTGACGAACGAAGCACACCACTGCCCTCCATCCATCTTCCCTCTGGCAGGCATGAGAGTCAGAGGTTCTGATGCCAAGGTCTTCGTGATGGGGAACCATTGGAGCGCGTGTTGTCGCCGGCAAAAATTCTCGTCAACGTATTGTCGCTGGCATATACTGTCGCCAAGATATTGTCGCTGGCTTATACTGTCACCAGGATATTGTCTCTGGCATATACTGTCACCAGGATATTGTCTCTGGCATATACTGTCGCCAGGGTATTGTCGCTGGCATATACTGTCGCCAACATATTGTCGATGGCATATACTGTCGCCAGGATATTGTCGCTGGCATATACTGTCGCCAACATATTGTCGATGGCACATATTGTCGCTCGCACATATTGTCGACAACATATTGTCGGTAACATGATTATTGTCGCCAATATATTGTCGCCGGCACATATCGTCACTGGCACATAATTATTGTCGTCATCATGTTGTCGCTGGCACAAATTGTCGCCACCATATTGTCGCCGGCGCATTTTATCGCTGACTCATATTATCGCCAAAACATTGTCGCTGGCACAAATTGTCGCCACCATATTGTCGCTGGCGCATTTTATCGCTGACACATTATCATCGCCAACATATTGTCGCTGGCACAAATTGTCGCCACCATATTGTCGCTGGCGCATTTTATCGCTGACACATTATCATCGCCAACATATTGTCGCTGGCACAAATTGTCGCCACCATATTGTCGCTGGCACATAT
>NC_134900.1:15660938-15663438 GCF_041734735.1 Babylonia areolata | reverse complement strand
GGGCGGGCAAGAGCGGGAAAACTCGCTCTGGTAGTTGACACACTGATGGACAAAGTGGACGGATGGTTCGCTAAGAGCTGTCTCACTCACTGACTACAAGTTCTGCCACCGAAGAGGCGACTGTGGGGCTTTAGCAGTACCGTCACGGTAGCGGCAAGTCAGTGTTACTGTATACTGTAACACTGGACGGAACAATCTCTCAGACGGTTACGTGTGTTTGTGCTTGAAGAGTCAAAAAAGCTTTTTTTTTCTTTTTGAATGTGCGATTACTTATCATAAGTCACCTTAAAAAAGGTTAAGTCCAATAGCATTTTTGAATGTGTTATTACTCATCATTCACCTTTAAAAAAAAGGGTAATAAGTCCCGGCCATAGGTCTCGGCATAGGTAGTTGGGACCCAGTACTTTCCTTTGGACACTTTTTCATCCTTCCCCGATCTTAGTCAGGTTACCCATTCACACCTGGGTGGGGTGGGAGGGAAGTCGGAGTGAAGTGCCTTCTCACGAGGACACAACACACTGCCGAAACGGGGGCCTCGAACCCTGATCTCTGGTGAACGCTGAATGAGAAGTCTTAATGCCTAACCCATTCAGTCATACCACCTCAAACAGGTACTGGCCACTGATGATCCGTACATATGCACAAAGATTCCAGATACTTTTTTTGTTCTCTTCCCGAACATTCAGTTTCTGCCAATCGATGGCACTGCTTCCTTTCTATCCGCTCTGGTGGCACCAAATGGCGGGCCGGGTTTTGAACACACAAAAAAGCCTTCAGGTGGAGCCACTGAAAGGTCAGTCAGGGGGTTTGGGGGGGGGGGGGGGGAAGATGGGCTGCACGCACTGCCTTCAGCGCCCAATTAAGCCGCTATTGTCTGTCCATACTCTCTGCCTTACTGGTCCGCACTGCATGCATTGCTAATGAAGCTTCCAGTCGGTTCTCCCTTGTCTGAGCCTTTGTTTACAGTTCCTGACCCCGCTTCCAACACACGGATTTCGGAAGGGAGGGTGGGGTGAGAGAGAGAGAGAGCGGGGGTTGGGTGGGGGTGGGGAGGGGGCAGGAGAGGAGGATGAGAGGAAGGAGAAGTTGGTGGAGAGCAGAGGGGAGGACAGGAGATGGGGACTGAATGAGAGGACAGGATGGGAGAGGACGATGGAGAATAGGAAGTAAGGGAGGGAGAAAGGAAGGAAGAAAGGACATAATGAGAGGAGACAATGGAGAATAGGAAAGAAGGAAGGAAGAGAGGAGACATCGGAGGAAGAAAGGAAGGATGAGAGGAGACAATGGAATATAGGAAGGAAGGATGGGAGAAGGCAATGGAGAATAGGAAGGAAGGAAGGAAGGACGGAGGGACGGAAGGTCATAATGAGAGGAGACAATGGAGAATAGGAAGGAAGGAAGGAAGGAGAGGAGACAATGGAGAGTAGGAAGGAAGGAAGGGAGGAAGTAAAAAAAGGAAGGAAGGAGGTAAAGGAAGGAAAGAAGGAGAGGAGGCAACGGAGAATAGGAAGGAAGGAAGGGAGGAAGTAAAAAAGGAAGGAAGGAGGGAAAGGAAGGAAAGAAGGAGAGGAGGCAACGGAGAATAGGAAGGAAGAAAAGGAGGAAGGAAGGGGGAAGGAAGGAATGAATGAAAGGAGACAATGGAGAAAAGGAAGAAGGAAAGAAGGGAGGATGGAAAGAACGAAGGAAGGAGGGAAGAAGGAATGAAGGAGAGGAGACAATGGATAATAGGAAGGGAGTAAAGGAGGAAGAAAGGAGGGAAGAAAGGAAAGAAGGAGAGGAGACAATGGAGAAAAGGAAGGAAGGAAGAACAGGAAGGCGGGGTGAGAGAGAAGGGGCGGGAGAGAAGGATGAAAAGTTGATGGAAAACAGATGATAGGACAGGAGAAGAACAGGAAATAAAAATACTGGACTAGATGGGGGGGGTAGAATGGGAGGGAGGGGACGATAGAGAACAGGAAGCAAGGAAGAAACGAGAGGAGGGAAGAAGGGGGAAAAAAAGAGGAACAGGGAAGAAGTAGTCCCTCGCTTAACATCCCCACAAAGTCGTATCGACCACCGCGCTGACTGGCCGTAGAAATCAATCACAGTGTACAAAACGTTTGATGTCTAAAGCTCTGAGAAGAAGAAGAAAAACAGAGGCCTTCTGGACAACACACAGCCTATGACCGATCCCTTCTATGATAAAGGAGGAGAGGGAGAGAGGAATAGGGAGGGGAGAGAAGAAGAAGGGGGAAGGAGAAGAGGAAGACGAAGAAGAAGAATATGAATAAAATGGACAATGAAGAAAGAGGAGAAGGAGGAAGACGAAGAAGAATATGAATAAAATGGACAATGAAGAAAGAGAAGGAAGAGGAAGAAGAAGAATATGAATAAAATGGACAATGAAGAAAGAGGAGGAGGAGGAAGACGAAGAAGAAGATGAATGAAATGGACAATGAAGAAAGAGGAGGAGGAGGAAGACGAAGAAGAAGATGAGGAGGAGGAAGACGAAGAAGAA
>NC_134900.1:15653438-15658438 GCF_041734735.1 Babylonia areolata | reverse complement strand
TGTGTGTGTTGTTGTTGTTGTTGTTGTTGTTCTTTATCCTCCTGAAGAAATACATGTCGTGATCTTTATATGTCTGTGGAGAAATATAACTTTCCTTGCAATGGGGGCAGGGGGTTGGGGGGGAGAAAAAAAAAGACTGTGGCTCTGGCCATTGATTGCAATAGTCTGCTCAAAATGGCAAGGAGGGGGCGGCGGGGGGGAAAAGGAGGCACGGGGGTTGTGGCGGGGGGTTGTGGGGGAAGGGGGTCGGTAACAGTTGAGTGATAAGGATTGGCGTGTCACGTTCTGCTGGCTTCTGTCTTCCAGGTGTGTTGGGTGGTGGTGGAGTGGGGGGGGGGGGGTTGGGGTGAAGGGGGGGGGGAGGAGAAGAGGAATGTGTGGGTGTTATGCTTGCGTGGAGGGTGATCAATAGGGGGTCACTGTAGCGGTTGTTGTTTTTTCCAGCAAACACAGAAATGGGTCTTGGTAGTGGCCATAAATCATGCATACGTGTTCTTGAGGTGGTTGGGTTGTTTTATGCTCCTCTTCTTTAATTACTCCCTCATTCTCTCTTTATCTCTCTGTCTCTGTCTCTGTCCTCCTGCTTTCTGTGTGTGTGTGTGTGTGTGTTTCTCTCTGTCTCTCTCTCGCTCCTGCTCTCTTTCTCTCTATCTCTCTCTGTTATCGCCATCGTTGTCTCTCTCTGTCTCTCTTTCTCTTTGTCTCTCTCTCTCGCTCTGTCTCTCTCTCTCTGTCTGTCTCTCTCTCCCAGTCTCTCTCTCTGTCTGTCTCTGCCTGTCTGTCTGTCTGTCTACCTGTCTCTCTCTCTCTCCTGCTCTCTC
The DNA here is from genome assembly GCF_041734735.1 of Babylonia areolata. Classification (NCBI taxonomy): domain Eukaryota; kingdom Metazoa; phylum Mollusca; class Gastropoda; order Neogastropoda; family Buccinidae; genus Babylonia; species Babylonia areolata. Next base: position 15,657,617 of record NC_134900.1, on the reverse strand, counting down.
TCTGTTTCTCTCTGTCTGTCTGTCTCTCCCTCTCTCTTTCTCTGTCTCTCTCTGTGTGTCTCTTTCTCTGTATGTCTCTCTCTGTCTCTGTCTCTCTCCATCCCCGTTTCTCCCCCTCTCTTTCTCTTCTCGTTATTTTTTTTTTTTTTACAAAATGAAAACAGGCTTATGACTCGCTCTGTGGCAATGTTTATATATTACGCCTTAAAAAAAAGAGAGAGAGAGAGAGAAGAAGGAATGACATGATTATATAACTTTTTCAAAAATAGAAACGTTACTGCAGGAAATGTCACGAACTAGAAACCATTGTCTACTTTTTCAGTTAGGAAATGTCGTGTCCATTTTTTTTTTTCAAGGCCTAAGCGCGTTGGGTTACGCTGCTGGTCAGGCATCTGCTTGGCAGATGTGGTGTAGCGTATATGGATTTGTCCGAACGCAGTGACGCCTCCTTGACCTACTGAAACTGAAACTGTGTCCATGATGATATTGGTCCGTTCCCCCTTTATCTTCTGTATTGTGTGTGTCTTAATTATATGTATGTACCTCCATTGCAAACAGGTCAGTGGCCTTGCAGTAAAATATTTCTGAATTCTTCTTCCCTTCCCTGCTCCTCTCTCTCTTTTTCTCTTCCTCTCTCTCTCTCTCTTACTCCTTCCCTCCCTCCCCTTCTCTCTCTTTCTCTAACAACCCCCCCACCCCTTTCTCTCTCAAGGTGGAGTTTTGTTTAGCAGAGCACAAGTTATTTCTTAATGGTCAAAACTTTTCTTTTTTTAGACATACACATTACCACCAGCATGCACGCTCTGAGTAAACCACATCTCATTCAGTGGCTGGTCTTGACTGATGGTGGTTCTGCTCCAACAGCCACCAGGTGGAGCCACCGAATACGTCAGTCAGGGGGGGTTGGGTGGGGAGGGGGGGGGGCGAGGGCTGGGGAGCGGGGGTTGGGGAGGGGTGCGGGGGGGGGGGCAATGGCCTTCAGTGCCCAATTAAGCCGCTATTGTCTGTCCATACTCTCTGCCTTACTGGTCCGCACTGCATGCATTGCTGTTGAAGTTTACCAGTTGGTTCTCCCTTGTCTGAGCCTTTGTTTACAGTTCCTGACCCCCGCTTCCAACACACGGAAGGGAGGGTGGGATGAGAGTGAGAGAGGGAGAGAGAGGGAGTGGGGGGGGGGGTAAGGCAGGGGGAGAGAAGGGGGCAGGACTGGAGAAGTTGGTGGAGAGCAATGGGAGGACGGGAGATGGGGGGAACAAGAAGGAAGGAAGGACATGCTGGGTGGGAACGATGGAAGGAAGGAAAGAGGGGAGGAATTATGGATAGGATAGGAGGAAAGGAAGGAAGGAATTATGGACAGGATAGGAGGGAAGGGAGGAAGGAATTATGGACAGGATAGGAGGGAAGGAAGGAAGGAAGGAAGGAAGGAATTATGGACAGGATAGGAGGGAAGGGATGAAGGAAGGAAGGAATTATGGACAGGATAGGAGGGAAGGAAGGGATTATAGACAAGATAGGAGGGAAGGAAGGAAGGAATTATGGACAAGATAGGAGGGAGGGAAGGAAGGAAGGAATTATGGACAGGATAGGAGGGAAGGAAGAAAGGAATTATTGACAAGATAGGAGGGAAGGAAGGAAGGAAAGAAGGAAGAAATTATGGACAGGATAGGAGGGAAGGAAGGAAGGAATTATAGACAAGATAGGAGGGAAGGAAGAAAGGAATTATTGACAAGATAGGAGGGAAGGAAGGAAGGAAAGAAGGATGGAATCATGGACAGGATAGGAGGGAAGGAAGGAAGGAATTATAGACAAGATAGGAGGGAAGGAAGGAAGGAATTATGGACAAGATAGGAGGGAGGGAAGGAAGGAAGGAAGGAAAGAAGGAAGGAATTATGGACAGGATAAGAGGGAAGGAAGGAAGGAATTATGGACAGGATAGGAGGGAAGGAAGGAAGGAATTATGGACAAGATAGGAGGGAAGGAAGGAAAGAAGGCAGGAATTATGGACAGGATAGGAGGGAAGGAAGGAAGGAATTATGGACAGGATAGGAGGGAAGGAAGGAAGGAAAGAAGGATGGAATCATGGACAGGATAGGAGGGAAGGAAGGAAGGAATTATAGACAAGATAGGAGGGAAGGAAGGAGGGAAGGAAGGAGGGAGGGAAGGAAGGAGGGAATTATGGACAGGATAGAAGGGAAGGAAGGAAGGAAAGAAGGAAGGAATTATGGACAAGATAGGAGGGAACGAAGGAAAGAATTATGGACAAGATAGGAGGGAAGGAAGGAAGGAAAGAAGGAAGGAATTATGGACAAGACAGGAGGGAAGGAAGGAAGGAATTATGGACAGGATAGGAGGGAAGGAAGGAAGGAAGGAATTATAGACAAGATAGGAGGGAAGGAAGGAGGGAAGGAAGGAGGGAGGGAAGGAAGGAGGGAATTATGGACAGGATAGGAGGGAAGGAAGGAAGGAAAGAAGGAAGGAATTATGGACAAGATAGGAGGGAACGAAGGAAAGAATTATGGACAAGATAGGAGGGAAGGAAGGAAGGAAAGAAGGAAGGAATTATGGACAAGATAGGAGGGAAGGAAGGGAGGAATTATGGACAGGATAGGAGGGAAGGAAGGAAAGAATTATGGACAGGATAGGAGGGAAGGGATGAAGGAAGGAGGGAAAGAAGGAAGGAATTATGGACAGGGTAGGAGGGAAGGAAGGAAAGAATTATGGACAGGATAGGAGGGAAGGGTTGAAGGAAGGAGGGAAGGAAGGAATTATGGACAGGATAGAAGGGAGGAGGGAAGGAAGGAGGGAAGGGAGGACAGGATGGGATGGCATGGGATGGAGAATGGGAAGGAAGGAAGGAATGGAGGGAGGAAGTGGAAGATTCAGAATATGAAGGAAGCAGCGAACGACAGAACGAAGAAAGGGAGGGCAGGAGGGGAAATGACGATTGAGAATAGGAGGGAAGAAGAAAAGAACAAACTCACGGAGGAAGGAAGGAAGGAAGGAAGGAAGAACAGGATGGGATGGGACGGGAAAATGGAATACAGGGAAGTATGAACGAAGGAATTAAGTAAGGAAGGAAGGAACGAACGAAGAAAGGAAGGAATGAAGGACAGAGTGGGAATGGAGGTGATGGGAGGGTACGATTTAAAAAAAAAAAAAAGGAGGGAAGGAAGGATGGATAGATGGGAGGGAACGATGGGGAGAATAGGTAGGAGGGAGGGAAAGAAGGAAGGAAGGAAGAAAGAACTGGATGAAAGGGGACGAATAAGAAAGGAAGGAGATGGGAATTAAATAAGAGGGGGGATTGGGGGTGGGAGTCAGGACAAGAAGATAGAAAAAGAAAGAAAGGTTGGTGGAGAGCAGAAGTAAAGGAAAGGCACGAGGTGGGAAATAGGAAGGCGAAGGGGTAGGGGCGGGAGGGGGGGAGAAGGAGAGAAGAGCAAGAGGTCAGAAGAGAGAGAGGGGGTGGGGAGAGGGAGAGGCGGAAGGAAGAGGGAGAGAAGAGCAAGAGGTCAGAAGAGAGAGAGGGGGGGAGGGAGAGGCGGAAGGAAGAGGGAGAGAAGAGCAAGAGGTCAGAAGAGAGAGAGGGGGGGAGAGGGAGAGGCGGAAGGAAGAGGTAGAGAAGAGCAAGAGGTCAGAAGAGAGAGAGAGGGGGGAGAGGGAGAGGCGGAAGGAAGAGGGAGAGAAGAGCAAGAGGTCAGAAGAGAGAGAGGGGGGGGGAGAGGGAGAGGCGGAAGGAAGAGGGAGAGAAGAGCAAGAGGTCAGAAGAGAGAGGGGGGGGGAGGGAGAGGCGGAAGGAAGAGGGAGAGAAGAGCAAGAGGTCAGAAGAGAGAGAGGGGGGAGAGGGAGAGGCGGAAGGAAGAGGGAGAGAAGAGCAAGAGGTCAGAAGAGAGAGGGGGGGAGGGAGAGGCGGAAGGAAGAGGGAGAGAAGAGCAAGAGGTCAGAGGAGAGAGATGGGGGGAGGGAGAGGCGGAAGGAAGAGGGAGAGAAGAGCAAGAGGTCAGAAGAGAGAGGGGGAGAGGGAGAGGCGGTAGGAAGAGGGAGAGAAGAGCAAGAGGTCAGAAGAGAGAGGGGGAGAGGGGGAGGCGGAAGGAAGAGGGAGAGAAGAGCAACAGGTCAGAAGAGAGAGGGGGGGGAGGGAGAGGCGGAAGGAAGAGGGAGAGAAGAGCAAGAGGTCAG
>NC_134900.1:15640938-15643438 GCF_041734735.1 Babylonia areolata | reverse complement strand
GACTGTGACAGACGAACTCAGGTGTGGCAGTGTATGGAGGGGGCGGGGGAGGGCGGGGGGGGGGGGGGATCGGAATGAGCGGCGTGGGAGTAATGCCAACAACAATAAAGTTTGAGCTATATTCTTTTATTGAATATCCAAGTATTTCAAAGAGAAAATACATCGATCGGGGCTTAGGGTCTGATTTTTTTCTTTATGTGCAAACAGAAGCTGGTATGATGATTCGATCTATGCTCTGAATGAGGGAGGTGCGGGAAGGGGGGTGGGGTGCGGAAAAAATCAATGAATGATTTCAAAGATTGACTCTGGGTTCAGCAAAACAGGAGCTGGTCACACAGTTGACTGACAAGGTTTGATGGGGCATGCTCTGTTGCATTCTGTTTTGGAGGGTGTGTGTGTGTGTGTGTGTGTGTGTGGTGAGGGGCGGTTGGGGATAAGGGTGGGTGTGGGGTTGCATGTTTTGCATGCGAGTCACCGAAACTGGTCGATGGATAGGGGAAGTGAACCTGCGAACACAGAAATGGTTCTTGGCCGTAAAAAACAAACAAAACAAACATTTCTCTGCTCTCTGGGGTTTGGCAGTAATGTTTCATGCTCCTCGTTCTCCCTCTTTCATTCTCTTTCACTCTCTCTCTCTCTCTTTCTCCTCTCCATGTCTGTCTGTCTGTCTGTCTCTCTACCTCTACCCTCTCTCTCTTTTACTCTCTCACATACTCTCTCTCTCTCTCTCTCAGGCGTAGACCATGTTCAGGGCGTGGACTAGATGTAAAAACACACACGAGTTCTTATCCATTAGCACCGAAAATAAAAGAATTTTGTCTTGTCTTGTCATTTCTTCTCTCTCTCTGTCTCTCTCTCCCTCTACCTCCACCCTCTCTCTCCCTCTTTTACTCTCTCACACACACACTCTCTCTGTCTCTCTCTCTCTGTCACTATCTATCTGTCTCTTCCACGACTTACCAATCAAATCTGTCTCCCCCACACCCCTTAACTCTCTCCATACGAACAGCGAAAGAGACGACGTTAACAGCGTTTCATCCCAATTACCATCATCAAAATATTGCAAGCGGAACGCTCTTTTCTGAAGAGGTGGATGTTGACAAAGAATACCCCAGTTCTGACGACGGAAGCTAAAGGCTGGGTCATTCAGACACCCACTGGACATCCGAGGGGTCTGTGTAGAGGAGAAGAGAGGACTGGCCGTACTGAGTGAGTTGAAGCACACAGGGTTCACCTCTTCTTCTTCTTCTTCTTCTTCTTCGTCGTCGTCGTCGTCTTCATTCGTGGGCTGCGACTCCCACATTCACTCGTGAAAATGTAATACGAGTGGGCTTTTACGTACATGACCGTTTTTAACCTTTGCTATATAGGCAGCCATACTCCGTTTTCAGTGGTGCCTCATGGTTTCATATGAGTGGTGTGACTGCTCTTTTTACATTGGCTGCAGACACCGCTTTTTAAGCCGCCAGAAATTCAACATCATTTCACTGTGCCTGCCCCTAAAGAGGAAAACAGGCGTTATTTCCTGAGTGGCCTTTAGCATTGTGTGAATCTTGTGGACGGGGAAAAAAACAGGAGGAAAGCAATAACTGACTTTTCAAATGTCAGCAAAAAAACAAAACACAAAAAACAAACCGCATGCCCGGACTGTAACTTGAGCAGACCAGACAGTCTTAACTCTCTTTCTCCTCTCTCCCTCTCTCTCTCTATATATATATGTCTGTCTGTCGGTCTGTCTGTCTCTCTCCCTCTCTCTCTGTCGGTCTGTCTGTATATCTCTCCCTCTCTCTTTCTTCTCTCTCTCTCCCCCTCTCTCTCTTCTCTCTCTCCCTCCCCCCTCTCTCTCTATGTATCTGTCTATCTTCTCTCTCTCTCTTTTCTCTCTTCTTTCTCTCTCTCTCTCTCTCTCTCCCTCTTTCCTCCAAATAAGAACAGATAAATGAGAAGAGAAAACTGACAAGCTGACACGGTTACAGTCGGTGTGTTAATGACATGGGAGGGAAAAACCGTGTTTTGAAGAAATGTCGGCCTGAGACAGAAATTGTGATCTCCTGGGCTATAAATCGATACAAAGTGGGAAAATATCAAAGGCAAATCGGATATCATTCAAAGCAATCCACAGAAGTAATAAATTATTTGTAACACCAGACTCGCTCGTAAACACACGCGCACGTTCGCTCGCTCGCGCACGCACACACTCACACACCCACCCACCCACACACACTTCGTGATTTTTGCTTTCCAATTGGCTCCTTGTTTTCCAAATTTTCAAAAGATGCTTCAGATACAAGATACACAACACTAATCTTAGAGTCCACCAGCCTGCCCAGGTAATCGACTCTGTCTCTGTCTGTCTGTCTCTCTCTAATAACGTACATGTGCACGTGCAATTTTGAATTATGTCAGTCCTATGGACAGTGTTAAAACATCAAAGCGTCTCTCTGTCTGTCTCTCTTGTGTGTATGTGTTTCAGTGCATGTGAGTGAGCGTTGGCGTGTGT
>NC_134900.1:15625938-15635938 GCF_041734735.1 Babylonia areolata | reverse complement strand
CCGGTGTTACAGCCTCACAGTACCCCCAGCCCCTTCCCCCTTTTGGATTTTATCCCGGGGTCATTTTTGGACAAAACTTAGAATACCCCAAGGGTCGGAAATTATCCCCTTTCTTACAGTTTTAACCAAACTACTTTAGAAAAAAAAAAGAAAGGAAAAGGGCTTAGTAGGTGACGTCCTATGTACGTTAAATCAGAACAGGCACCAATGACCACCACCAGAGTGACTTACAGCAGCAGTGCAGGGTCTCCTCTGGTGTGTGGCCTTTTGGCGACCTAACATCGATGGGTCCCTGCCCTTGAGACTGCCGACGCTGGGACTGCGATAGACGAACCAGTGTGTGGCTGTGTAGAGGGGGGGGGGGGTTACTTGGGAATGAACGGCGTGGAAGTTATGCCACAGAAAACAGTGCAGATAATGGGGCAGCCAAAAAAAAAAAAAAAAAAAAGGAAAACTAAGGAAGGGGTTCGTTCTGGACTACCCATGACACCCCTCCCCTTCTCCATTCAATTTAATGGAAGACCCCCGAAAACGGAGCATGGCTACCTACATGGCGGGTAAAAACAGCCACACACGTAAAAGCCTACTCGTGTTCATACGAGTGAACGTGGGAGTTGCAGCCCACGAACAAAGAAGATGATGATGAAGAAGAATTTAATCGAAGCAAAGGTGAAGGGAGTCCTTTTTCGATAGCCTGTATTCAAACTCCTCCACCACATTGAAACCCACAACCACCACCAAAAAAGTGGCGAAATTAAGGGAAGGCAGTTGTGACAGAAAGGTGGTTTTAGTTCCTGTGAGCATTGCTTCAGTTTTGTCAGCATTCGATTGTAATCATTTCTGAGTCAACCGGTTATGAATGTCCAGAAAACAACCTTTTTTTTTTCTTGCGATAGAGAGGACGAATTATAATTTTCAGGGGTATGGATTTTTTGTGTGGAAATTTGAGGGTCGTCGGCTTGATCGAGAATGATGACTGACATTGCGAAAACAATGGCGTCAGCCTAAACATCCCTGGCCCGGACATATAACTCTCCCAGCCGGTCTATTACCATGTCAAAGCGACGGAACCACAGTTGTGCAAGCATACAGAAACTCCATCACTCAAAAGGAACAGACAAGCAAGGATTAGGGGGCGAGGGGGGAAGGGTATGCATGGATGGGGAGAAGAAGGGGCGGGGGGGATGGTTGCGTGTGCACGTACGTTTTTCCCCGAATTCTTTCCTAGAATGCCTATGATTTTGATTGATCAACAAGGGAGAAAGGAGGAAGAAGATTCATGCGGGTACGCGTAAGTTTTTGTTGGGTTTTTTTCCCCCCATCTCCTTTCTGTAGACTGCTTATCAATTTGATCAACATCTGTGGTTCTCTGGCGTTTTCCATCCTTCTTCTCTCTCACCCTACGTTGAAACATGATGTTACTCTCACAGCACAAGGAGCGGGGGGGGGGGGGGGGGGCATGGGAGGGTGGAGGGGGGGGGGGATGCGGGGTCGGTCTGATTCTGATTTTCCCGATGAAAGACAAATGTGCATCGCACTTCGCATTCCAACAAAACTGCCACGCAGTTTTAGCAGGTCGTTGTTATCAAGATTCCACATCTCCTCCCCCAAAAAAAACCCACCACGCACAATAAATCATTGTGATCGGTTTTAGCAACAGTTTGTTTCTCAATAGAAGTGCTATGCAATTGTTCTTTTTTTTCTTCACCTGTGGTCACTTTTTTCAACATTCCGTGTCCCAAATATCCAGATACATTCATAGTTATTTCTGTTGCCAGCTTTATCAATAGATACATACAAAGTTATTTCTGCTGCCAGTTTTATCAACATTCCATATCCTAAATATCTGATACATTGAGTCATTTCTGCTGTGAGGTTTTGTTTGTTTTTTTTGTTGCTGTTGTTGTTGTTGTTGTTGTTTTTATCAATATTCCGCATCCCACTGACTATCGTCACTGTTGTATCGGCAGTCGTCAATATCAACAATCTGCATTCGAAGGAATCTGTCTGGCAGTTGTCTGCAGGAACATTTAATCAACAATCCACACCCGAAGAAATCTGTCTGGCAGTTGTCTGCAGGAACATTTAATCAACAATCCACACCCGAAGAAATCTGTCTGGCAGTGGTCTGCAGGAACATTTAATCAACAATCCACACCCGAAGAAATCTGTCTCGCAGTTCTGTCAACAATCCCCCCCCCCCTCCTCCCTGCAGGTCAGCCCAAAGTCTGTTATGGCCTGTCATGGCCCCTGCTCTCATGGTGACCTCAGTTTTTATTTCCCCCATCCATTTTCCCCATCTTTGTGTGGTGAGTTTCACTGTCTGTCAAAGTCTTCTGTGTGGGCAGGTTCACAGAGGGACTGTGGTGGCGGTCTCCAATAATCCGGGGTGGAGGAGGTAGGCGGGGTGGGGGTGGGGGGTGCAGACTTAGTCTGACTCCGCGACGAAGCGATTGTTGTCGTCACGTCGGGGGAAATAATAGCAGGTGGCGTCTCGTGTTTGTTGAATCAGAACATCTTAGTGGAGTGATGGCCTAGAGGTAAACCGTCCGCCTAGGAAGCGAGAGAATCTGAGCGCACTGGTTCGAATCACTGCTCAGCCGCCAGTATTTTCTCCCCCTCCACTAGACCTTGAGTGGTGGTCTGGATGCTAGTCATTCGGATGAGACGATAAACCGAGGTCCCGTGTGCAGCATACACTTAGCGCACGTAAAAGAACCCGCGACAACAAAAGGGTTGTTCCTGGCAAAATTATGTAGAAAAATCCACTTCGATAGGAAAAACAAATAAAACTGCACGCAGGAAAAAAAACATAAAAAAATGGGTGGCGCTGTAGTGTAGCGTCGCGCTTTCCCTGGGGACAGCAGCCCGAATTTCACACAGAGAAATCTGTTGTGATAAAAAGAAATACAAATACAAATAGTCCGTCGAGAGCCGTCGATGACAAGGTCTGTGTACTCAGCGATTGGCAGCACATGCGACTCCGCAGCCCAAAGCTTGAAGCATGCAGGCGCCCACAGGTGTCGCAGCGATGGTCGGAGTTTTGGACTGAGGAGGACGAGGCCCTCGCAGCGGCGAGACGCAGTCGTCTGTCCTCTCCAAAGGCAGCTGTTGCTTTGGAGATGAGAGACCTCTCAGGATGTTATGTCTGCAGCAGAGGCTTCAAGCTTGCGTGGCTGGGTGCCGCACCATGTGAGGTTGCTCTTCAGGGTGTCTTTGTACCTCAGTTTTGGCCTTCCCTGTCTGCGTTGGCCCTCAGAACAGGCAACGGTAACATCGATACAGTTCCTGTGTGGACTGCTGGCACTGTGGTTAACGAGCCTAAAGGTGGCTGTGTTGGTGGGGGAGGGGGAGGGGGGGCAAGTTACTCTGGATGAGCGACATATGGTGATGCTTCTGAACTGACGCGGATGATGGGGCAGCGAAAAAAAAAAAAGAAAAGAAAGAAAAAAACCCACGAATATACTGGCTCCATAACACAGTTCTGTGCGTTTATCCAGTGACAAATACTAGCTGGTCTGCTTTTCCATTTCTCTCTCTCTCTCTCTCTCTCTGTCTCGCTCTCGGTCTCTCACTGTGTCTCTGTCTCTGTCTGTATCTCCGCCTCTGCTCGACAGACTATTTATTACACTGTCTCAGTGGAAACGGCTTCTGTCTGATGTGATCGTGTTACCAATGGCTCAGCCCACCACAGAGGGCCGTTTCCAGCCTGCAAACCCCCACCGTTAAGGTCCTGTCAAGCTGTGTGTGTGTGTGTGTGTGTGTGTGTGTGTGTGTGTGTGTATTATGTTGTGTGTGTGTGTGTGTGTGTGTGTGTGTTTGTGTATTATGTTGTGTGGTGTGTATGTGTGTGTGTGTGTGTGTGTGTGTGTGTGTGTGTGTGTGTGTGTGTTCTCTCTCTTTTTCTCTCCCCTTTTTTTTCTTTTGATAAACAGGCGCGTGAAGGTGAACATGTCCACGCAAGAAACCAAAAAAATACTCAAGAGAGTAACCCCTCACCTTGTCCAGATAAGCGGAAAGAACACACACACACACACACACACACACACACGACGTCTTATCACCCAAAATGGACATGAATTGCAGCAAGACAGAGATATGACAGTGACGAGGAGTTAATCAAAGGCGTCTGCTGATGAATACAAAAAGAACACAAAATGTCTTATCACCCAAATGGACAGGAACTGCGGCAGGAGAGATATGACGGTGGCGAGAAAAAAACAACCACAACAAAAAAAAGCACAAACAAAAAACAAAAGAAACCCCCAAACAAACAAAAACAAGAGTTTTTCAAAGACGTCTACTGAAAAAGAATCAAACAAAACAAATTGTCTTATTACCCAGATGGACAGGAACTGCAAGAGACATAATTTTGACGGTGTTGATGGGGGGTGGGGGGGAACCATAGAGTTGATCAAAAACGTCTGCTGCTGATGAATACAAAACAAACAAAATGTCTTCTCACCCAACTGGACAGGAACTACAGCCGGAGAGATTTAACAGCGGCGAGGAAAAAAATTGACATGGATACTTATATAGCGCCAATCCTCGGTCGGAGACCAAGCTCAAAGCGCTTTACAAACACTGGGTCATTTGCACAACAGGCTGCCTACCTGGGAACAGCCGAATGACAGCTGCCTATGGGCGCTCATTCGTTTTCTGTGTCATTCAATCAGACTTCAGGCACGCACACATACACACTTAGACAGACATGTAACATTTTACGTGTATGACCGTGGGTTTTTGTTTTTTTTAAATTTATTTACCCCATGTAGGCAGCCATACTCCGTTTTCGGGGGTGTGAATGCTGGGTATGTTCTTGTTTCCATAACCCACCGAACGCTGACATGGATTACAGGATCTTTAATGTGCGTATTTGATCTTCTGCGTGCGTATACACACGAAGGGGGTTCAGGCACCAGCAGATGTCCACACATGTGTTGACCTGGGAGATCGGAAAAATCTCCACTCTTTACCCACCAGGCGCCGTTACCGAGATTCGAACCAAGGACCATCATATTGGAAGCCCAACGCTTAAGCCATTAGGCTAATGCGTCCGTCAAAAAAGAAAAGAAAAGAAAAAAGCCAAAAAAACAAACAAATAAAAAACAAACAAAACAAAACAACAACTGAGTTAATCAAAGACGTGTGCTGATGAAAAAAAAAAGTCTTTTCACCCAAATGGACAAGAACTGCAGCAAGAGATACGAGCGTGCAGGAAAAGAAAAAGAAAAACCAACAACAAAAAACACCAGAGTTAATCAAAGACGTCTGCTGGGAACTGTCACGCGGACACACGGACGAGTTCTGAAGCTGATGGATAGAACTGACGAGACCCTTTTTGCATTTTGCGCAGTTATTTATTTACCTTGGTTGTTGTTGTTTTTTTTCTTAGAGATTATGTCCGGCCTCAGACTGACTGGTTGACAAGCATATTCTGGTTGTTGTCTGACGTTTTCCATTCCATTTCTTCTATCTCTGTCTGTCTGTCTTTCTATTTCCCTCTGTCTCTCTCCCTCCCTCCCTCTTTCTCCATCTATCCGTTTCTTTGTTTGTCTGTCTCTGTCTCTCTGTCTCTTTCTATTTCTCTCTGTCTCTCTACCTCCCTCCCTCTCTCTTTCTCCATCTATCCGTTTCTATGTCTGTCTGTCTGTCTCTCTTCCTCCCTCCCTCTTTCTCCCTCTATCCGTCTCTCTCTCTCTTTGTGTCTCTCAGCCAGCGCTAACGAGCTTCCTTGTTCTCGTAACCCAACAGAATGACTTTCCTGTATGAAATGATAAGTAAATAATATCATGATTATCTGTCAAGTTCTCAAGGCCTTTTCAGACAAAAATATCCAAACTCCATATTTCGTCGAGCGCATCTTTCTTACACTCAGATGCCGGTGTGGCATCACAGACTGTCCCCCACCCCGGAAACGTCCCGGGGGACATTTTCACCGCAGGAAATGTCCCCAGGGGACTTTCTCACCGTTCGTAATGTCCCATGCGGACATTTTCAGCGGCCAAAATGTCCCTTATTTTGCGTTTTAGCCTCATTTTGAAATGTCCCCCTTACCCTGAAAATGTCACACCGTTGTATCCCATAACGTCTCCTCCGTCGAAAATGCCCGTCTGTCTTTGTCTGTCTCTCTCACTCTGTCTCTCACGGTCTCTGTCTCTATCTCTCTATCTATCTCCCTCCCTCTCTCTCTCTGTGTCTTTCTGTCTCTCACTCTCTCTCTTTCCCTCTCTCCCATCGCTCTGTCTTTCTCTGTCTCTCTCCGTAATAGATGTAGATTAGCCAGGACAGATTGGAAGAACAGCCAATGCCTAAAATCTTAATCCTTGAATAAAAACGTTTTGAGTTCTGAGTTCTGTGTCTGTCTCACTCTCTCTTTTTTTCTCTGTCTCTTTCTCTCTGTTTGGTTGTCTTGCTGATGTCCTAATTTCTCTGTGTTGTATACGATGCCTATTTTTTTTTTCTCCATATGTAACTTTTTTCACGACTGTGTGTGTGTGTGTGTGTGTGTGTGTGTGTGTGTGCCTGTGATTTTGCTGGTGGTCTATGGATATATCTCCCCCTCACAACTTTTTCTCCTCGATTAAATACTTTGATTTTTTGTTTTTATATATTTGCTTTTTCGTATTTCTTTAAACCCAGGGGCTGGCAAGAACATGACAATTGCTTATCTCATTTCCCTGGTTGTATAAGATTTCATTTCGGTTCCTTTCGTTTATCTCAGCCAGCGGAGACGTGGTTTGTATGTGATGGCTGAGCGTATCGTCCGAAACAATATGATTTTTTTTTTGTGGTTATGTTCAGTTTCACGACGGGACAAACACATTGCTGTTGCTCTGTGATGCTGTTGCTTGCAGCCAACTTGCCTCTGGGGCAGATATCTCAGATTACTCATCGCAGGGAATGTCTTGCTTGAGTGTGTTGATCAACAAGCAGATTGTCTCCCCTAAGATCAATTCTTTCAGTTCCCCCCCACACCCCTCCCACCTCACACACACACACACACACACATACGTACACACGCACACACACGTACACACACACGCGCACACACACACACACACACACACACAGCAACCATTTTGGAAACACAGAAATGGACAGATTTTTTTCTTCGTGTCTCTGTGTCTATCTCTGCCTGTCTCTGTATGTGTGTCTGTCCCTGTGTGTGTGTGTGTGTGTGTGTGTGTGTGTGTGTGTGTGTGTGTGTGTGTGTGTGTGTGTGACACACACACACACATCTTTTTTTCTCTTTTGTTTCTGCCCCTTCTTTCTTCCTTCTCCTGTTTATCATTTTCATGCTGCTCTTCTTCTTCTTCTTCTTCTCCTCCCCAATCTTCTTCTTCTTCTTCTGTTTGTTTTCCATACCTTTTTTGTGGCGGCTTAGTGAAAAGAAGCTTTCAGCAGTGTCCTTTCACCCACTACAAGGAAACGTTGGGAGTTTTGAGTTCTCTGCGAGTCTCTCCCTTCATCTCTCCTCTCCTCCTTCCTTCCTTTCTCCCTGTTTACCAGCCCTCTCTCCCATCTCCCTATCTCTCCCCGACACTCTCCACCCTCCTCCTCCCCTTTCTCGTTTCAGCCCTTCCCTGGTCGTTTGTCTTCTTTCCCTCAGCCTGATAAAAGACACACACACACACACAAAACAAAAAAACAACAACAACAACAACGTGTTAACGACAAGGTTTATGTATGGGCACGAAACGCAAGCCATTGGCGTCTCCTTATCATTGCTAGCAGACTACAATTTGCTGTGTAGTCACTCCCACTCCTTCTCCCGCTTCCTCTTTCATCCCCCCACCCCCTCTTTCACCCACCCACCCCCCTCTTTCACCCACCCCCTCTTTCACCCACCCACCCCCCTCTTTCACCCACCCCTCTTTCTCTTTCACCCACCCCCTCTTTCTCTTTCACCCAACCCCCCTCTTTCATCCACCCCCCCTCTTTCACCCACCCCGTCTTTCATCCACTCCCTCTTTCACCCACCCTGTCTTTCACCCACCTTTCTCTTTCAACCACCCACCCCTCTTTCACCCCACCCCCCCCACCCTTTCACCTACCCCCCCCCTCTTTCACCCACCCACCCCGTCTTTCACCCACCCCTCTTTCATCCACCCCCCCTCTTTCACCCACCCCGTCTTTCATCCACCCACCCCTCTTTCATCCACTCCCTCTTTCACCCACCCCCCCACCCTTTCACCTACCCCCCCCCTCTTTCACCCACTCACCCCTTTCACCCACCCCCTCTTTCACCCACCTTTCTCTTTCAACCACCCACCCCTCTTTCACCCACCCCCCTCTTTCACCCCCCCCCACCCTTTCACCTACCCCCCCCCCCTCTTTCACCCACCCACCCCTTTCATCCACCCACCCCTTTCACCCACCTTTCTCTTTCACCCACCCCCCTCTTTCACCCACCCACCCCGTCTTTCACCCCCCCCCCCCCTCTTTCACCCACGCTGTCTTTCAACCACCCCCCATCTTTCACCCCCCCTGTCTTTCACCCACCCCCTTTCACCTACCCCCCCCTCTTTCACCCACCCACCCCGTCTTTCACCCACCCCTTCTTTCTCTTTCACCCACCCCCTCTTTCTCTTTCCCCCACCCACTCTCTTCTACCTTCTCTCTTCTCCTCCTGCATTGTTGTTTGTGCCCCAGAACTTCGGAACAGTTGGAAACGTTTTTTGTTTTCTGCATTTCGATGGCGACGAATGATGATGGGGGTAATGAAGATGCTGGCTGCCATTTGGAGTCCGTTTAGGATTGAGATCACTTGACAAGGCTGTAATATATATATACGGGTGTTTCTCTTTTCCTCATATACATATCCTGACGTCAACCAGGCCTGAGAGGTACAGACACCTGCAGCGACAGAGAGAGAGACAGATATATATATATATATATATATATATATAGAGAGAGAGAGAGAGAGAGAGAGAGGGAGACAGACAGAGAGAGAGACAGAGATAAAAACAGAGATAGAGAAGGAGAAAGAGAGAGAATAAACGAGGGAGAGGAAGAGAGATGTGTGTGTATATAGAGAGAGACATGGTGAGAGACAGAGACAGACAGATAAACGGAGAAAGAGAGAGAAGGGGGGGGGAAGGAGACAGGGAGAGAGAGAATACAGGAGAGCATACACAAGTGCACAATGAGTTCCCTGCTCTTCTGTAATAGCTAATCACCGACAAGCATAGCTGTTATCGCTTTATTGTATGATCTCGTACACCAGTTTTCAATACTACCTTTCCTCTTTCTGCGTACATTGTTTTCAGCAATTGTCTTCTTCTTCTTCTTCGTTCGTGGGCTGCAACTCCCACGTTCACTCGTATGTACAGGAGCAGGTTTTTACGTGTGTGGTTTTTTTTTTTTTAATCCCGCTATGTAGGCAGCCATACTCCGTTTTCGGGGGATTCAGCAATATAAAAACCAACCAACCAACAAACAAGCAACAAGCGAATTCCATCCTCACCCTAAAATTGGGTTCTGTCATGGCCTCAGAGTCTGGTCTATTCTATTCTGGAACCAGGCTGAATTTCTAATTGTCTGACAGTCGTGTTGTGAACGAACGCGATTCGCCAGACGATTGTGTTTAAATGTTTTTGGATCACAAAGAAAGACACTGCTGTTATTGCTGCTGCTGTTGTTGTTGTTGTTGTTGTTGGTGGTGGTGGTGGTGGTGGTGACGTGTGTGTGTGTGTGTGTGTGTGTGTGTGTGTGTGTGTGTGTGTGTGCGTGCGTGTGTGTGTATGCATGTGTGTGTGTGTGTTTGTGTGTGTGTGTGTGCTGTGCTGTGTGGTGTGGTGTGTGTGTGTGTGTGTGTGTGTGTGTGTGTGTGTGTGTGTGTGCGTGCGCGCGTGAAAAGGAGAGAGAGTGAAAAAGAGAGAGAGAGGGGGGGGGTTAAGTCGATGACCGATCGCCGATCAAACTTCTTCCCTCTGTGAACTTCAACAACCTGACCTCCATTCCCCTCCACCCCCACTCGTCCAACAATCGTAAGCTC
>NC_134900.1:15480938-15620938 GCF_041734735.1 Babylonia areolata | reverse complement strand
AAACACGCATGCGCACACAGACAGACTGACAGACAGACACACACACACACACACACACACGCACGCACGCGCACACACACGCACATACACAGACAGACAGACAGAGAGATACGCACGCACACAGTAACACACACACACACACACACACACACACACACACACACACACACAACTCCCATGTTCACCCACATGCACGAGTATGACCGTTTTTACCCCCACCATTTTGGCAGCCATACTCCTTTTTCGTGGGGTTCGGGAAGGGCAGGGGTCGCATGCCGGGTATGTTCTTGTTTCCATAACCCACCGAACGCTAACATGGATTACGGGATCTTTAACGCGCGTATCTGATCTTCTGCATGCGTATACGCACGAAGGGGGTTCAGGCACTATAGCCAGTCTGCACATATGTTGACCTGGGAGATCGGAAAAATCTCCACCCTTTACCCACCAGGCGCTGTGACCGGAATTCGAACCCGGGACCCTCAGATTGAAAGTCCAACGCTTTAACCACTCGGCTGTTGCGGCCGTCTCTGGCCGACACTGAATAAAACACCCGTGGCTGTGTCTGACCACGTTGTTTCCTGCTTGTAGTTTTCTGTCTCCCCTCCCATGCCCTTAGCGGGGCAGCAAAAACATTTTAGCTCTAATCCTGCTTCGGTTTATCAGTTCCAGAACAGAACCAGCCGTTTCTCTCCCATCCACAAGAAAAAAAAACACACAAAAAAAACAAAACAAAAAAACCCACGAAAATCAGTCAAGGACACTTCTCCTGCATTGCAGAACTCTCAACCCACATTTGTTTTTTTGTTTTCAACTGTCATCCATCAGTTCCATTAAGTTTGTTTACCATCAGCAAAAAAAAAGAGAAAAAAAAAACCTATGTTGTCAAGGACATGATTAATGTTTAACTCTCGCCCCACGCTTGTTTTATTTTGTTTTTACTGCCATCCATCAGCTGCTTCAAGTCTCTTTGCCATTCACGAAAAAAACAAAAACTGTGTCAAGGACATATTGTTTAACTCTCGCCCCACGCTTTCTTTTTTTTTTTTGGGGGGTG
Source organism: Babylonia areolata (assembly GCF_041734735.1). NCBI lineage: Eukaryota > Metazoa > Mollusca > Gastropoda > Neogastropoda > Buccinidae > Babylonia > Babylonia areolata. The sequence continues at coordinate 15,619,881 of NC_134900.1, read as the reverse complement.
GGGGGGGGGGGGGGGGTGCTGTTATTTTTGTTTTGTTTTTAACTGCCATCCATCAGTTCCATTAAGTCTTTTTGCTCTCCACAAGAAAAAAAAACCCTCAAAAAACTATGTCAAGGTCATGTTAACTCTCACCCCGCGCTAAGTGTGTGTGTGTGCGTGCGTGCGTGTGCGTGCGTGTGTCAGTGTACGTGTGTGTGTGTGTGTGTGTGTGTGTGTGTGTGTTGTGGGGTTGTTGTATTTATTGTTGCTTTTTCAACTGCCATTCATCAGTTCCATCAAACGGACGATTTCTGCTTCAAGTGTCCCTCTGTGTGTGTGTACGTGTGTGTGTGTGTGTGTGTGTGTGTGTGGGCAGTGTGTGTGTGTGTGTGTGTGTGTGTGTGTGTGTGTGTGTGTGTGTGTGTGTGTGTGTGTGTGTGTGTGTCGGAGCGGAGTGATGGCTACAAAAAAGGGAAACATTCGATAGGCTGAAAGGCCGGGACACATCAATGGCACTGCGGCTAAATCCCTGTCCCTTCAGCGGGCAAGGCAGCCGGGCCTTTCTGTGCAAACAGACCGAATTGGATGGAAGTCGACAGAGAGAGAGAGAGAGAGAGAGAGAGAGAGAACGGGGGGGGGGGGGAGTGGGGGGGGGAAGACAGACAGACAGACACAGACAGAAACAGAGTAAGTGAGAAACAGAGAGAGGTAGAGACACTGGAGACACAGAGTTGCAGAGAGAGAGAGAGAGAACGGGGAAGTGGGGGAGACAGACACAGACAGAGACAGAGGCAGAGAGAGTGAGAAACAGAGAGAGGTAGAGACACTGGAGACACAGAGACAGGAAGTTGCAGAGAGAGAGAACGGGGGAGTGGGGAAGAGACAGAGACAGAGGCAGAGAGAGTGAGAAACAGAGAGAGGTAGAGACACTGGAGACACGGATACAGGGGCTTGCAGAGAGAAGGAGAGAGAGAGAGAGTGAGTGAGTGAGTGACGGAGGTACAGAGAGATAGATGGAGACAAAGAGAGACGGGGACGAAGAGAAAGAGAAGGGGAGAGACACAGATATATATATATATATATATATATATATATATATATATTGGTCACTTTTTTGTGTACACGCATGACTTACACTGGTCACTTTTTTGGTTTACACACGTGATCCCAAAAAGGGACAAGACACAATCCTTATGACCAGCTGGTTGCCCGGACATTGCGGCTGTGATGACTCGTTCCTCAGGTGGATTGATTCCCTTGTCCGTCAACCGCCACGTCCACCCGAACTTCCATTTAACCCTCTGACTATGTGCTGATAAAAACCTTAATAACTCGCTCTGGAGGGACAGTCATGTCCCTTTCTTCCCCCCCCCCCTCCCTCCTCACAGAGACCCTTATCTGATGTCGTCTGACTACTGCCTGAATGGGCCTAGCCTTATAGCTTTCGTCGTTAGAGATTGATGCGGTATTCATTGTCTTCAACCACGTTTTTAGTGTATGATAGTCAGTCGTGTCCGGCTATGACCATCAGAACAGCAGAAGAGGCAACTGCTGTTCCAATTATCTTGGCTAGAGTTTGATTATTGTGGAGAGTGTCTTCCCAAGTTACATCCCCACTCTGTCGGCCAGTAAGTTTTTTAGGACAGTCGACGTTGGGATGGCTCCCAAAGGCCAACTAGCCCCCAAGGCTGCAACACTAAGAGCCAGTGCAATCTTGACTCCTAGTGTGAGAGCCATGGTACTTCACAAAAGACTAAGCTGTGAATGACTTCCCTTTGCAATGGAGAAACCACTGATCATACTTCAACCGCCATTCCAATGTTAAAACCCGTCCGTGTGTGTCGTTTCAATGACGCCTTCAACGTTGAAACGCTTCCATCTTGGCTTGTTTTTTTTATCGTCCGTGTGTGGAGAGAGTTGACTTTCCTTGGCTAAAGGAGAAAGGGAGAGGTTTGGGTCGGGGGGGGGGGGGGGGAAGATGGTGGGAAAGAAAGGAGGGGGACGAGAGTGGGGAGGGGGGGGGTGGAAGGTTGAGATGAAAGGAAGCGAGAGGGAGAGATGTCACGCCTGCAAGAGGGGGTAGGGGGGGATTCTGGTCACATCAGTCTGTAACAGAGCTGCCAGTCATCCTGAGAGCGGGCTGCTAATGACCATCCCCTTCACTCAAAAGCTCTGACAGACTGCAAGAAGTGTGGGGGGGGGGGGGGGAGGAGGGGGGAAGGGACTGACGAAGAAGCAAGAGAAGGAATTACGTGGTGTTGGGGGAGAAAGAAGATAGGGAGAGGTGAGTGGGGGTGTGTGGGGGGGGGAGAGAGAGAGAGAGGTGGGTGTGTGTGAGAGAAAGAGAGAGGGAGTGAGTGAGAGGGGTGGGTGTGTGTGAGAGAAAGAGAGAGTGGGAGAGAGATAGGGGTGGAGAGAGAATGGGAGGTAGGGTGTGTGAGAGAGAGGGGGAGAGAGAGGTGGGTGTGAGAGACAGGGGTGTGTGAGAGAGAGGTGGGAGAGAGAGAGAGGGGTGATAGAGAGGGAGATAGATGGGGGGAAAAGAGGTTGGAGGGAGAGAGGGAAAGAAAGAGAGAGGGGGTGAGACAGATTCGGATTCGGATGATTTATTCATAGAGAGAGAGAGAGAGAAAGAGAGAGAGAGAGAGAAGGAAATGAAAGGAACGTATGGATAGAACCCCCCCTCCCCCCACCCACCCACCCACCCCATCCTCCCATAGCAGATGACACTGATGATGGAACTTCCCGCCAGATCTTGAAAAAATCATTCTTCCACCGAAAGAAATTCGTAGCTCGCTAATAGCCAAGCCGACCACAAGGGTCCTTCTCAGGCCCCGCCATGTGTGCTGACGATGACCAGCTGCTAGCTATTCCTGCAAGTCTGGACGCTTCAGAGACCAGGTAGGTGCCAGTTGCGTTGCTTGGTTCTAACCTTTTTTGACAGTTACACGAGACTAAATACCAAACGTTGACCGAACTACGCCATTGGTCAGTTCCATACGACACACGGTTTGTATAGCGGGTTACGACCATACTGGGCTCTTCCGTCCGAGCGATGCAACTGACTCCTGGATAGAAACAGCGGAAGAATGGCTGGGGGGTGGGGGGGGGGGGGGGGGGGGGGGGAACGAAGGAAATGATGGTTGGAGAAAGGAGAGTGAAGCCAGTATTCTTCTTCTTGTACTTCTTTGTTCTTGTTCTTTTGCGTTTGAGGGGCTGCCACCTCCATCTTCACTCGTATGTACGGAGTGGGTTTTTCCATGTACGACCATTGTTACCCACGCCATGTAGGCTGCCGTACTCCGTTTACGAGACAGAAGAACGGTAAGGCGGGAGGGGGGGGGGGGGGGGGGGACAGAGGAAATGATAGTGGGAGAAATGAGAGTGTGAGGCTTTAATTCTTCTTCTTCTTCTTCTGCGTTCGTGGCGCTGCAACCTCCACCTTCATTCGTATGTGGGTGGAGTGGGTTTTTCCGTCAGTGTTTGACTGTTATTACCCCCCCCCCCCCCCCCCCCATCCATGCCATGTAGGCCGCCATACTCCGTTTACGGGTTTAGGTAGGGATTCAAGACCCTGGATATCAGTCAGTTGTGACTTTAATGCCAGCGGCCGGCTCTTCACAAACGGTGATGACCTGTGTTTTTAGGTGCGTTTGGGGTATGGGGGGGGGGGGGGGGGGGGGAGGGGGTGCTGTTATCTGTTTTGTTTGTTTTGTTGTTGTTGCTGTTGGGTTGTTGTTGTTGTTTTTTTCCAGTGGGTGGAGCAAATGAGAGAAAAGGTTGAGAGGAGGCTTTGGAGTGTTGAGAGGGGGGGGGGGGCGTGTGGTTGAGGGGGTATAGGGTGGAAGAGGGGAGAAAAGAGAGAGAGAGAGGAGGGGGCTGGTTGGTGGTGGCTGACAGGTGGTGAGGGTGGGGGCGGGGGGGGCGGGGGGAGCGCTTCCCAAGAGGGAAATCGATAGCGGTGGAGTTTGCATTGGCCAGTCTGGGTTTCCGCTGCTGCTGCTGCTGCTGCTGATGATGATGATGATGACAACAACCTCGTTCAGTGCATGCTTGTACAGGCTGTTGAAGAAGAAGAAGAAGAAAAAGAAAGAAAGAAAGAAAATGGAAAAGAAAGTAGAAGAAGTGGTGGTTGGGAGAAGGGGTAGGAGGTGGGAGAGTGGACAGCAGGGGACACACACACACACACACACAGAGGCAGACAGACAGACACATACACACAGAAAGACAGACATACAGACAGACACACGGAGACATGTAGACAGACACACAGACATACAGACACACAGACATACACACAGACAGACTGACATATATACAGACAGGCAGACAGACAAGCAGGCGGAAATGGGAATACAGAGATGAAGAAATTGGGGGGCGGGAGGGAGGTGAGGGAGTAGGGGGGGGGGGAACAGGGAGAACCACACAGGATTTCATGAGCACGGTAGATCCTGGTGGTGTGCGTTAGAGACAGTGACTGAGCCTACAATGGGGCTGGGTGGGGTGGGGTGGGGGCTCTAAGCTGGTGCTTACAAGCGATCCATTTTTGTTTTTGTTTTTTCATCTGTGGTGCTTTTACCAACTGCGTGGGGGAAAAAAACAACAAAGAGGATTGGGACGAGAGATGCGCTTGGAGAGAGGAGAGAGTGGGGGGAGGAAGGAAAAGGAGAGGAGGAGAGGGAGGGGGTGGGGTTGGGAGGAGTGTACAGGGAAGGGTTGGCCGAGTGGCTAGGACAGCGAATGTAGTCTGGCTGGCATTGACTCTGCTTCGTTTTTTTGCTGATACAGCAGCAAGTTTTTTTCCAATTTAATAAGATGCAAAAAAAACACACAAAAAAACAAAAACAACCCTCTCTCCAACCGATGACAAGACACACGCAAACCTCTCTCCACCACAACACTAAGAAAAACACCCCCAAAACCTCTCCACCACAACACAAAGAAAAACACCCCCACAACCTCTCCACCATAACACAAAGAAAAACACCCCCACAACCTCTCCACCACAACACAAAGAAAAACACCCCCAAAACCTCTCCACCACAACACAAAGAAAAACACCCCCACAACCTCTCCACCACAACACAAAGAAAAACACCCCCAAAACCTCTCCACCACAACACTAAGAAAAACACCCCCAAAACCTCTCCAACATAATGAGAAGAAAAACACCCCCAAAATCTCCCCAGCATAATGAGAAAAAAACACACAAAGTTCTCTCCAGCATAATGAGAAGAAAGACACACAAAATTCTCTCCAACATAATGAGAAGAAGTACACACAAAAAATCTCTCCAGCATAATAAGAAAGACACATAAACATCTCTCCAACATAATGAGAAGAAAGACACACAAAAATCTCTCCAACATAATGAGAAGACACACAAAAATCTCTCCAACATAATGAGAAGAAAGACACACAAAATTCTCTCTCCAACATAATGAGAAGGACACACAAAACTCTCTCCAACATAATGAGAAGAAGTACACATAAAAAATCTCTCCAGCATAATGAGAAGAACGACACATAAAAATCTCTCCAACATAATAAGAAAGACATAAAAATCTCTCCAACATAATGAGAAGAAAGACAAACAAAAATCTCTCTCCAACATAATAAGAAAGACATAAAAATCTCTCCAACATAATGAGAAGAAAGACACACAAAAATCTCTCCAACATAATAAGAAAGACATAAAAATCTCTCCAACATAATGAGAAGAAAGACACACACAAATCTCTCCAACATAATGAGAAGAAAAACACACAAAAATCTCTCCAACATAATGAGAAGACACACGAAAATCTCTCCAACATAATGAGAAGACACACGAAAATCTCTCCAACATAATGAGAAGAAAAACACACACAAATCTCTCCAGCAAAATGAGAAGAAAGTCACACAAAAATATCTCCAGCATAATGAGAAGAAAGACACACAAAAATCTCTCCAACATAATAAGAAAGACATAAAAATCTCTCCGACATAATGAGAAGAAAGACACACAAAAATCTCTCCAACATAATAAGAAAGACATAAAAATCTCTCCAACATAATGAGAAGAAAGACACACAAAAATCTCTCCAGCATAATGAGAAAAAGACACACAAAATTCTCTCCAACATAATGAGAAGAAGTACACAAATCTCTCCAGCATAATGAGAAGAACCACACACAAAAAATCTCCCCAACATAATGAGAAGAAAACACACAAATCTCTCCAGCATAATGAGAAGAAAAACACACAAAAATCTCTCCAGCAAAATGAGAAGAAAAACACACAAAAATCTCTCCAACATAATGAGAAGAAAAACACACAAAAATCTCTCCAACATAATGAGAAGAAGCACACACAAAAATCTCTCCAACATAATGAGAAGAAAAACACACAAAAATCTCTCCAACATAATGAGAAGAAAGACACACAAAAATCTCTCCAACATAATGAGAAGAAAGACACACAAAAATCTCTCCAACATAATGAGAAGAAAGACACACAAAAATCTCTCCAACATAATGAGAAGAAAGACACACAAAAATCTCTCCAACATAATGAGAAGAAAGACACACAAAAATCTCTCCAGCATAATGAGAAGAAAGACACACAAAAATCTCTCCAACATAATGAGAAGAAAGACACACAAAAATCTCCCCAGCATAATGAGAAGAAAGACACACAAAAATCTCTCCAACATAATGAGAAGAAAGACACACAAATCTTTCCAACATCATGAGAAGAAAGTCACACAAAAATCTCCCCAGCATAATGAGAAGAAAGACACACAAAAATCTCTCCAACATAATGAGAAGAAAAACACACAAAAATCTCTCCAGCATAATGAGAAGAAAGACACACAAAAATCTCTCCAACATAATAAGAAAGACATAAAAATCTCTCCAGCAAAATGAGAAGAAAGTCACACAAAAATCTCTCCAGCATAATGAGAAAAAGACACACAAAATTCTCTCCAACATAATGAGAAGAAGTACACAAATCTCTCCAGCATAATGAGAAGAAGAACACACAAAAATCTCTCCAGCAAAATGAGAAAAAGACACACAAAAATCTCTCCAGCATAATGAGAAGAAGAACACACAAAAATCTCCCCAGCATAATGAGAAGAAAGACACACAAAAATCTCTCCAGCATAATGAGAAGAAAAACACACAAAAATCTCTCCAACATAATGAGAAGAAAAACACACAAAAATCTCTCCAGCAAAATGAGAAGAAAGTCACACAAAAATCTCTCCAGCATAATGAGAAGAAAGACACACAAAAATCTCTCCAACATAATGAGAAGAAAGACACACAAAAATCTCTCCAGCATAATGAGAAGAAAGACACAAAAATCTCTCCAGCAAAATGAGAAGAAACACAAAAATCTCTCCAACATAATGAGAAGAAAGACGCAAAAATCTCTCCAGCATAATGAGAAGAAAAACAGACACAAATCTCTCCAACATAATGAGAAGAAAAACACACACAAATCTCTCCAACATAATGAGAAGAAAAACACACACAAATCTCTCCAGCATAATGAGAAGAAAAACACACACAAATCTCTCCAACATAATGAGAAGAAAAACACACACAAATCTCTCCAGCAAAATGAGAAGAAAGTCACACAAAAATCTCTCCAGCATAATGAGAAGAAAGTCACACAAAAATCTCTCCAACATAATGAGAAGAAAGACACACAAAAATATATCCAAGTTGATGAGAAGAAAACATACACACTAAACATTTCCAACAAAATGAAATGGAACATGCGCAAAAAACCAAAAAACCAAAACAAAAAACCCCAACACTTTCCAACAAAAATAATGAGATGGATGACACACACGGGACCTCGATTTATCCGTCTCATTCGAATGACTTAGACGCATTGTCTGATTTTCCAGTCAGACTTGGAATAAAGAGCGAGAGTGGGATTCGAACCCGGACTCTCAAGAACTCCGTAAGCGTCTTAACCATTCTGCCACCTTCTTCCTCAGAAAAAAATGAAATAAAATCCGACAGGCGCAATAGCCGAGTGGTTTAAGCGTTGGACTTTTATTCTGAGGGTCCTGGGTTCGAATCTCGGTTATGGTGCCTGGTGGATAAAGGGTGGAGATTTTTTTTTTCTGATCTCCCGGGTCAACACATGTGCAGACCTGCTTAGTACCTAAACCCCCTTCGTGTGTATACGCAAGCAGAAGATCAAATACGCACGTTAAAGATCCTGTAATCCATGTCAGCGTTCGGTGGGTTATAGAAACAAGAACATACCCAGCATGCACATCCCCGAAAACGGAGTATGGCTGCCTGTTCTTGTTCTTGTTGCTTATAGTCCAGTCGACCGCACATGGCCATATCCGGACTGTCAAACCATACACATGCTCAACCACGTCAACTCAAAACTGTCACATCTACAAAAAAAAAAAGACAAAAAAAAAGTATGGGTGCCAACTTGACAGGGTAAAAACGGCCATACACGTAAAAGCCCACTCGTATACATACGAGCGAACGTGGGAGTTGCAGCCCATGAACGAAGAAGAAGAAATAAAATCCAAAAGAAATAACGGACGAAGGGGGGTGGATACAGGGTGGAGGAAGAGGGAGGGGGGTAGGAGAGAAGCGTCACAGCCAATGGATCAACTCGCTAATGTACGACAGTTTCCGCTGGATTTCGTAATGGATGATATGATAAGTATGGCGTTCTCTTTCCCAGGTTGTATTTTTGGTGTGTGTGTCTGTGTGTATCAGTGTGTGTGTGTGTGTGTGCGCGCGCGCGTACGCGTGTGTGTGTGTGCGTGCGCGCGCGCGTATTTGTGTGATGTGTGTGTGTGTGTGTACGCATTTATGTGTGTGTGTTTTGGTTGGGTTCGTGTGTGTATGTGCGAGCGCGCGCGTGTGTGTGTATATCTATGTGTATGTGTGTGTGTGTGTGTGTGTGTGTGTGTCTGTGTGTGTGTGTGTGTGTGTGAGAGGGAGACAAGACAAAGAGAGGAGATATATGGAGGAAGACAGACAGAAGAGAGTCACAGAGAGACTGGGAGGGGTTGGTGGTGGTGGTCAGTGGAAAAAAGACCGAGAAAACTTCAAAAAGTCGTAGAGACCTCCAGGAGAGACATCGCTGTTGATGAAGATCCTTTATACCGTGCTCCTTGAAGTCCTCACTACTCCCTCTTTCCAGTTCAGTCAGGAAGCTCGGTGTTGTCCTTGACAACACACTGTCCATGCAAAAATTTATCACTCAGACATGTCAACCCTGCTACTGTCAATTGCGACGGTTCAGTTCCATTTGGAAATATCTGTCCACCGACGCAACATCTAGACTTGTCCTTTCTCTCATTCTCTCTCGCCTTGACTACTGTAACTCTCTATTGTCTGGTTTGCCTGCTTCATCCATTCAGTCCTTACGGCGCAAACAAAACTCTGCTGCCCGACTCGTCCTCAGAAAGAAAATATCTGAGCACATCACTCCTATTTCGCAGCATCTCCATTGGCTCCCTGTCTCACACAGAATAAAGTATAAGATCAGCACTCTATGTTATAAATGTATTCACAAATCTGCCCCTTCCTATCTTTGTGGCTGCCTTCACCTCTACACTCCATCTCGCTCTCTACGATCGGCTTCGGATCCACTCTGCTTACGCATACCCAGATTCAAACACTCCACTGTTGGACGCCGTTCTTTCTCTGTCTCTGGACTTTGCATTTGGAATGATCTCCCTCTTTCGCTTCGTCAGGTCTCCGCACTCAGCTCTTTCAAGTATGGCCTTAAAACCCACCTCTTCACAAGATAGCCTCCCTTCCCTACCTCTTCCTTGTCTTCAGTTTCTCCAGGTTTTTGTTGTTGTTGTTTTTTTGGGTTTTTTACAGGCAGCACGGGGAAGTAAGGCAGACGGTGAGACTCTTAGAGAAGAGATACTGAATTGGGAAGGAAAGAGGGTGGGTGCGGTGGAGTGGGGGAGGGGGGCCGGAGGTGTGGAGAGGTTGAAGGGGGAGGGGCTGCGGGGTGAGGGGGTAAGGGTGGTGGTGTGTGTGTGTGTGTGGGGGGGGCGGGGTCAGCAGGAAAGAGACAAGCCTTTGAGAATGGATGGATGGATGGATGTCATGGTCATTGAGTAATTGAGTTTCCTCCATCCCCCAAACCTTCCGCCGCCGCCACCACACACACACACACACACACATATATATATATATATATACAACACAACCCCCACACACATACACACACACACACAACCCCCACCCCCCAACACACACACACACACACACACACATATATATATATATATATATTATATATATACAACACAACCCCACCCACACACACACACACAACCCCCACCCCCCAACACACACACACACACACACCCCTCCTGAAGCAACGTGATGAACTGATGACGACCTCCCCTCAGACTCTCTGTGAGACGTGGCAGGCAACAAGATTGACTGCCGAAAGGAGAACCGAGAGAGGCTGGGATGGAGAGAGGGACCGGGGAAAGGATGGAGGGAGCGAGGGAGGGACAGACAGGATGGAGAAAAAATAGTTAATTTTCCATTCCATTGACGTCGCTTATTTTGACACACACACGCGCGCACGCGCGCGCGCACACACACACACATACACACCGCCACCACCACCGCCCCAGCCGACCGCAAAGGTCGTTTTCATTTCGAGGGGTTTTAAATTACGTCAAGAACAAAAAACAAAACAACACAACAACTAAAACAAAACACACACACACACACACACACACACACACACACACAACACAACACAACACAACACAACACACACACCACCACCACCAAAAAAAAAAAAATAAATAAAATAAAATAAAATGGGGAGAGGAACTGATACTCGTGAAAGAAGAACGAGGCTGATGAGGGTGAAGAGGGTAGCGGGAGGGCAGGAAGAGAGGGGGGTGAGGGGGTGGAGGATTTCATGTCCATAGAACATTGCGAATTTTGCACTCGCATCAGGTGCCGCTGTGAGTTTTGATTTCGCCTGGAACGAAATGCACGAGGAGCATTCCCCCCCCATCATTTTAGGGAACACTTTTTCATTCGCGTGCACCGACTACCAACCAGCCGAAAGCTAGAATGAATTTCAATCACCCCCATGTTAAGCGTTGGTATCTTTTTGGATTCTGTGTCTCCAGATGAGTGGATGTCTAAGTGAGAGAGATCAGTTTCAGTTTCAGTAGCTCAAGGAGGCGTCACTGCGTTCGGACAAATCCATATACGCTACACCACATCTGCCAAGCAGATGCCTAACCAGCGGAGTAGCCCAACGCGCTTAGTCAGGCCTTGAGAGAGAGAGAGAGAGACTTTGAATCAAACACCTGAAACTGTCATCAACGCAGCTAAAATGTGCTCTTCCTATATATCTCGCATGAATCCCCAAGTTTCCAAGTCATATATCAAAATACCTTTTATTTTCTTTATATATATACCAGAGAGCTCTTTGATTAATAAAAGAGTTGTTCAATAAACCCTAGAACTTTCATATTGACAGACACTCCATTTCTGGTTCGGTCAGCAAGATCTTGAAAGGCTGAAGGCGAGGCAGCCTTGTAGAATTGAATGCCCCGGTATTTATTTAGTTAGTTATTCATTTATTTGTACATGTCATCACTTTCCAGCGTTTTATTCCGAAAGAATGATCACTGTGCCAAAAAAAAACAACAACAAAAAAAACAAAAAAAACAAAAAAACACAGACCATAGACTGGTCCATGAATAAGCGAGACTTCTTGTCGTTGTCGTTCTCGTTGTTGATGTCTATCTTCCACGTGTCCAGCATAAGCTAGAATCTAAGTAACCTGATGCATGATTATCATAAATCATTCTCACGCTGTTGTGATGACCATTACCGTTATCACGATAAACATTATTAACGTCACTGTCGCCGCAGTTCTTGACAACAGTCATAATGATTATCAATCCTACTACAAATGATCCGCCGAGAGCTCAGAAAGATCTCATCGTAAGGGAAGCCTCAACCTTATCAGTGTTTACACTCCCGCAATAAAATCTCCGCCCTTCCTCTGACTGTTACCTTTTGAAACTTCCTTGTGTCAATACAAGAAGCTATGGTGAACGTTCTTTCTTCTTTGCTGCTCCTCACATCTGGAACAACCTTCCTCATCATATCCGTGCATCTGATTCTATTTCTGCTTTTCGCTCATCACTAAAAACTCATCTTTTTAAAAACCTATCTGTAAGCACTCTCAGCTTCCTTGTTCTCCAACACCACCCATGTCAGCTCACTTTGGATGTATATAGAGTGGGAAAGGGAGAGTGTGCGGGGGGAGGGGTTTTTGAGAAAGAGTGGTCATGAGTGTTTTATGTAACTTGTAATATTTTTCTTTCATGTAAAGCGCCCTGAGCTCTTAGAGAGAAAGGGCGCTGTATAAATCTACACTATTATTATTGTTATTATTAGCCTGTGAGTCTTTTGTCAGTGGGGGACAGAAAAAAAACCCAGGACAGACAAACGGGAAGAAAACTCGGAAAGGAAAAAAAAGCACACATACAAAAAAAAATCCAGGAGGAGAAAAATAAAACAAAATGAAAATAGAAAAATAGATAAATAAATAAAGAGATAAACAATCAGGAAAGAAAAAAATCACCAAAAATCAAGGGAATAAAAATTAAATAAAATAGATAAGAATAATAAATAAATAAACGGGAAAAGAAAAAAAAATCACCAAAAAGCAAGGAGAAAAGATAAAAATAAAATAGATAGAAATAATAAATAAATGAATTGATAAATAGATAAACAAATAAACTGATAAACAGGAAAATAAAATAAATCACCAAAACAAAAACAACAAAAAAGCCAGGAAAGGGGAAGAAATTCGCCAAAAACCCAAAGGGGAAGAAGAACCTCACCCATCCACACCCCATCCCAAAAACCAATAACAAAACACACACACACACACACACACACACACACACACACACACACACACACAACCAAAAACAAAACAAAACAAAAAAAAACACCAGCAAGCAGAACTTTTTTTCTTAAACATTTTTTTAAATTCCATTTTGATAGGTTGACATTTTACAACAACAGCAACATCCTAACTACATTTAGATATTAAGAAATAATAATAATAAAAACAACACATGGACAAACAGACTGACAGACAGCCAAGAAGTCGGATCACACATAGGTTGGTTATTATCATGGAGAATTATCATTCATTTCTCAAGATCTTATACAAGCTGTTAAACAATGCAAACTTACAGTATGTTCACAGTAGCAAGCAGAACATTGCTCTGGAGGTAAGCCGAGATCAATGAAGAAGACTCAGTCCTTGTCGTGTCCAGCAAAGGAAATGATTAATGAATAATGAACACCACTGACTGAGGAGAGAGGTGGATGGGAGAGAGAGAGAGAGAGAGAGAGAGAGAGAGAGAGAGAAGGGTCGGAGAGAGAGAGAAGGGTCGGAGAGAGAGAGAGAGAGAGAAGGGTCGGGGAGAGAGAGAGAGAGAGAGAAGGGTCGGAGAGAGAGAAGGGTGGGAAAGAGAGAGAGAGAGAAGGGTCGGAGAGAGAGAAGGGTGGGAAAGAGAGAGAAAGAGAGAGAGAGAGAGAGAGAGAGAGAGAAGGGTCGGGGAGAGAGAGAGAGAGAGAAGGGTCGGAGAGAGAGAAGGGTGGGAAAGAGAGAGAAAGAGAGAGAGAGAGAGAGAGAGAAGGGTCGGAGAGAGAGAGAGAGAGAAGGGTCGGAGAGAGAGAGAAAGAGAGAAGGGTCGGAGAGAGAGAGAGAGAGAGAGAGAGAGAAGGGTCGGAGAGAGAGAGAGAGAGAGAGAAGGGTCGGAGAGAGAGACGGGTGGGGCGGGAGAGAGAGAGAGAGAGAGAGAGAGAGAGAGAGAGAGAGAGAGAAGGGTCGGAGAGAGAGAGAGAGAAGGGTCGGAGAGAGAGAGAAGGGTCGGAGAGAGAGAGAGAGAGAGAGAGAGAAAGGTCGGAGAGAGAGAGAGAGAGAGAGAAAGGTCGGGGAGAGAGAGAGAGAGAGAGAGAGAGAGAGAGAGAGAGAGAGAGAGAGAAAGGTCGGAGAGAGAGAGAGAGAAGGGTCGGAGAGAGAGAGAGAGAGAGAGAGAGAGAGAGAGAGGTGAGATGACAGCATGATAACGAACTCGGCGCCCACACTATACAGCGGCGAAAGGATATTCACCCCCAGCACACACACACACACACACACACACACACACACACACACGTACACACACACACGTTCACACACGTGCACACACACACACACACACACACACACACACACACGTACACACACACACGTTCACACACGTGCACACACACACACACACACACACGTACACACACACACACACACACACACACACGTACACACACGTACACACACACACGTTCACACACGTACACACACACACGTTCACACACACACACACACACACACACGTACACACACACACACACACACACACATACATTATTCACACACATCCCCTTTCTTTCATCCACTACTTCTCGTCTTTCCATCTAATAACGCTTCTAGTGAATAGACGTTACATTGAAGATCTCACACACCCACGCACACACTCTCTCTCACTCACTCTGTCTCTCTCTCTTATTTTTTTCTTTTTACTTTTTTTTCATTGATAGCTTGATGTAAAAAAGCAATTGTTGCTTATTCAATTTAACAGCATGAAATAAAATCTTGACTTTTCACATACGCGCGCGCGCGCACACACACACACACACACACACACACATACACACACAAACACACACACACTGAGAGAGAGAGAGAGAGACAAAAACAGACACACACACATACACACACACACAGACTGAGAGGCAGAGAGAGAAAGGCGCGCGCGCGCGCACACACACACACACACACACACACACACACACACAAACGCACGCATACAGACCATCTATACTCAATCAACTCTCTGTTGTCCGTAGTTCACGTAAGAAAGGCTGGGGGTTTGGGTGGAGGGCTGTGGGGGGGGACGTGAGTCTCCAAAGATGACATGAAGAGGTAGGTGGGCAAAAAAAAAAAAAGGAAAGAGGGAATTAAAGAAGGAGGGGGAAAAAATACACGTGAAAGAATGGAGGCAAAGAAAAAAAAAGACTGCAAAGTTGGATGCTGGGGTGTGTGGAGGGGGTAGGGGCGGGGGGAACGAGGGGTGGGGTGGGGTGGGGGCGTGATTATCAGCAAATTCAGAAGTACAGGATAGGAGAGGGTGAGGGGTGGGTGAAAAGAGAGAGAGAGAGAGAAAAAAAAACTGCTCAAGAACGGCAAGAAAGACAGACTGGACTCTCACACTCTCTGTCTCTCTCTCCCTTCATCTCCCCTCTCCCCCAACCCCACCCCATTCTCTCTCTCTCTCTCTCTCTCTCTCTCTCTCCCTTCCCCCCTCGGGGGTGGGGAGAGAAGGGGGAAAAGAAGAAATAGAAAGAGCAGAACCAGTAGATAGAACGCAAGAACGCAAGAATTTTAATGTAAGGTCACCGACCTGTATACATTTTGGGTGCACGTGTTGCACACACAGCTTAACTAAAATAAAATAGGAAGAACGAAAACAATCCACTTAATACACAGTGAGCTCACTGAGAACAAGTAAACCTAAACGAAAAGCACAAGGCTGATATGTCAACCAGTAGAGAGAGAGAGAGAGAGAGAGAGAGAGAGAGAGAGAACAGGAACAAGAACAACAATAACGAAAAACAAACGGAAACAAAAGACCTTGAACACCAACACCACCACCACCACCACCAACAACAACAACAAAAACAAAAACAGAACCAACAAGCAGAAATGTGGTAAAACAGCAAAACACAAACAAAAAAAACACAAACAAAAAACAACCACCCAATCTTATCTACGTTTAATACCCTGTCGGAGTGGGCGGGAAAATAGATGCTTTTAAAACCCAAAAAAGCTTCCTCTTCATGGGAAAAAAAATCATATCCATTGCTTTTGATCAGGGTTTTTAAACCAAAAAAACCATGTGTGTGGGTATTTTCTGGAAGGCTTTTAAAGGCTTGACAGGAAATCATGGACAGCAGAAATACTCTCGTCACCAAGATTCCAGCCTCGTGAAGAATTCATCATCATGCTATCAACGGCAAAATGAAAAACGTGTTCCACCACTCTCGTAAAGTTTGGATGATGTACGTATAACCTACTCGTAAACTTGTCACTCCGAAGCAGCATCAGCTGCAGGGTTTTAAAGTTTTCTTTCGCGTGTGCGTACACACACACACGCACACACACACACACACACGCACGCACGCACGCGCGCGCGCGCGCATGCACGCACAAACACACACGCACACATTGAAAAAAAAAGAACACGTTTCATGCTGTTCACAAAACCAGTATAGATAGATAGATAGATAGATCGGCATTTATATGACTGCAACTCACACACAAGTATGAATTCATGTATTTAATTTATCAATGTTGTTTATTTTGGGGACACACAATAAAAACCGCATATTAAAAACAGAAAAATAGAAGGGTTAACAAAAACCTTCAAAAATGACGCACTACCCCATCTGTTCGAAACTGTTACAGCGATACGTGATTGTGACAGCAATACGCCCAGACCTGTACGAAGGATATTCAAGGATGGTTTTGGACAAGACTTGGGCATTCCAACAACACAGAAACCAGCCTTTGTCTCCAATTTCAATGTGAAAAAAACATTACCGTTCTTTAAAAAAAAAAAATCAAAAAGTTAAAATGCAAAAACTAAGGTGATCTCACATATAAAAAAAAATTAATAATAATAAAAACCTACACAGCTAAACCAAGCTTCTTTCATTGAGAGCATGAGCCCCCCCAAAACAGCCATGGCAAGGATGACGATTTACTGCAGGGGAAAAAAAAATCCAGAAAACAGAAGGATTTCGCGTTCTTTAAGACTGCGCCCCTCAAAAGAACAGGCACAAATAGAAGTGAAAAAAAAGATAAGGAAGTTCAAGTTACTGCAATGGATGGAAAAGGAAATAAGCGTGCTTCTGTGACATTGCCTTTTTGCTCTGCTGAGACCTAGGGGGGAACAAAAAAACCTGCCACGACCGCCAACACTGGTTGTGAGTGCGGAGATGGACACGCTGCTCCATAAACGTGTCCGAACTGAACAGTCAACAGATTTGAAACAGAGTATCAGTATCAGTGTAACCCAACGCGCTTAGTCAGGCCTTGAGAGAGAAAAAAAAAAATAAATAAGAATTATAATAATAACAGTAAATGAAAATAAAATAAAAAGACAATAATGATAAATAAGCAAATAAGCAAATAAATGCAACACACACACACACACACACACACACACACACACACACACACACACACACACGCACACATGCATAAAGGATATGCAACAAACATGCAGTTTCACAGATATGAAAGCAAAAACAAATACACATAATCGTACACGAGCCCCAACACACACACACACACACATTACCCTGCACCCACCACCCCCACCCTCATCCACACACTCATTTCTAGGCTACGTATCGCAGCTTCCACGGCACACACACACACACACACACACACACACACACAGATCAACAACAGACTACGGATTTGGTTTGAGAATCCCACCCACCCACCACCCACCCTCTCTCTCTTCTCAAAATGGGAAAAAGAGAAGGAGGGAAAAGATTCCAATGCATTGAATAAGAAAAAAAAAAAAGAAAGAAGAAAAACAAACAGCCATCCAGTAACGATATAACAAGTCAGAAACTGAAGAGAAAAAAAAAAAAGCCGAGATAGAAAAGAGATAGGGAGAAGGGGTGGTAGGGAGAGGAGGGGGCGGGGGAAGTTACAGATAACTGGACGAAATAACGTGAAGGTGAGAGAAGGAGAAAAACAAGAAAAACATAACACAGATACGGAATTACTCATTCAGGGTTAAAAAAACAAACAAACAAAAAAATATGGCACTTGTACAGCAGGATTGACTGACTGAAAGAACGAATGAACGAACAAAAGAAACGAATTCAGTTTTTCGGCGTAAGCTGTGCTGTTGTGTACTGTCCAACTGGAGTTGCTTGGAAATCTAGGGCTAGTGATATGAGGTGACTGAGTGTGTTGTGTCGGAAATTGTTGTTATTATTTGCGTGGTCTCTGTGTAACTTTTACTATGGTACACACACTTGATGTGGTGTATCTTGAGTATTACTGTTTCTACTGGAAGGCACAACAAACAATGAACTATACAATTATGATCGTTATCATCGTTATCAATCGTTATCATCGTTATCAATCGTTATCAATCGCTATCATCGTTATCATTGTCATCGCTATCATCGTCCTCGCTATCTTCGTTATCATCGTTATCAATCGTTATCAATCGCTTTTATCGTTATCATCGCTATCAATCGTTATCAATCGCTATCATCGTTATCAATCGCTATCATCGCTATCAATCGTTATCATCGCTATCAATCGTTATCAATCGCTATCATCGTTATCAATCGTTATCATCTCTATCAATCGTTATCATCGTTATTATCGCTATCAATCGTTATCAATCGCTATCATCGTTATCAGTCGTTATCATCGCTATCATCGTTATCGTCGTTATCATCGCTATTATCGTTAATAATCGCTATCATCGTTATCAATCGCTATCATCGTTATCATCGCTATCGCTATCATCGTTATCATCACTATCGCTATCATCGTTATCATCACTATCATCGTTATCATCACTATCGCTATCATCGTTATCATCACTATCATCGTTATCATCGCTGTCATCGTTATCAATCGCTATCATCGTTTTCAATCGTTATCAATCGCTATCATCGTTATCAATCGCTATCATGGTTATCATCGCTATCAATCGTTATCAATCGCTATCATCGCTATCAATCGTTATCATCGCTATCAATCGTTATCATCGCTTTCAATCGTTATCAATCGCTGTCATCGTTATCATCGCTGTTATCAATCGCTATTATCGTTATCATCGCTATCAATCGCTATTTTCGTTATCGTCGTTATCAATCGCTATCATCGCTATTATCGTTAATAATCGCTATCATCTTTATCAATCGCTATCATCGTTATCATCACTATCGCTATCGTCGTTATCATCACTATCACTATCATCGTTATCATCACTATCATCGTTATCACTATCATCGCTGTCATCGTTATCATCGCTGTTATCAATCGCTATTATCGTCATCAATCGCTATCATCGCTGTCATCAATCGCTGTCATCGTTAGCATCGCTATCATCCATGTCCAAAGAAATCAGCATACGCTGCCGCAGAAAAAAAAAAAAAAAAAAAAAAAAAACCTGGCATCAAAAGCCTCAACACTTTAGCCGGCCATTCAGTGTTCGCTACTGTCACCTCAACTCTTTCCCCCAAATCGAGATGACTGGCTGGCGTGAAATCCGCCAAATCCCCAATCCCCCGTGGAGTCTGTGGATATGTCAAACAGATCCCCTAATCCCCAGTGCCAGTTGGCAGCTGCCCGATTTCCGACAGGAAGGGCCACACTGCCAGTCCTTGATGAAGCAATGTCTCATGGATGGGTTAACAGGTGATGTCACACCGATTCAGTTGCCAGGTTTGGGTCGGAAAGGTTTTGTGTGTGTGTTGAATGCCCGGACATTGATGAACAGGCAGGAACTGGCTGTGTCGTTGACAGTATGGTCTTTTTCGCGTTCAGGAACCGTTCACAGCGTGAATAGGGTTGAAGAGTGACGGAAATATAATCAGACAGTTACATTCTCTGTCTGTCTCTCTTTCTCCTCTCTCTCTTGTCTGTGGCAGCAGGGGGGGGGGGGGGGGTAGGCTGTAACACTGACTTCGTCTCATGGTGATGAAGGCATGTGACGATTTTTCTCAAGGCTTCAACCATCACTGTGTCAATCAAAAAAATAATAATAATAATAACAATTAATCTTCT
Organism: Babylonia areolata; assembly: GCF_041734735.1. NCBI lineage: Eukaryota > Metazoa > Mollusca > Gastropoda > Neogastropoda > Buccinidae > Babylonia > Babylonia areolata. The sequence continues at coordinate 15,599,969 of NC_134900.1, read as the reverse complement.
GGTCTGAAGAGTCTTCACGCATCGAAACTTTTACTAAAGTCTAGCTTGGGTTTTTCAGACACCACCCACTGGACAAAAGATGAGGTCCGAGGGTTCTGAAAGAAGGGGGGGAGTTGGGAGGGTGTAAGGGGGGTATGAAGGGAGGAAGACTGTCCGCCCTGAGTGAGTTAAACCTGATGGATGTGTTTCCATATTCTCCATTGCAATGGGAAATCATTTACAGCTCAGTCATTTGTGAAGGACTGTGACTCCCAAACTAGGAGGCAAGAGTGCACTGGCTCTTAGTGCTGCAGCCTTGGGGGCTAGTTGTCCTTTTGGGAACCATCCCCAATGCCGACTGTCCCAAAACCCTCTTGGCCGAGAGAGTAACTTGGGCAAGGCACTCTCCACCACTATGATCAAATTCTAGCCCAAATAGTCGGGACAGCAGTTACCTCCACCTCCACTGCTGCTCTGATGGTCATAGTCGAGCACGGCTGACTATCATGCATACCAAAAAAGTGAATGAAAAAGTCTTGGTTTGGGTGTCGAAGAACACGTTAAGTTTAACTGGAGGCGGGTCCGTGCGGAACCTCGGTCCCAATATGTGAACAAACCTTTGCCCGATATGGACTTCACTTAGCCATTAGGCATTCAGCTCATCCCTTCCCCCCTTATTCTCTTAGATATACCCCCTCTTCCTCCTCCTCCTCCGCAAATCATCATCTGCCCTTCTTCCCTCCCCCCTAACCCTCACCCCCCCCACCCCCCCAATCAAACCTCCTTTCCTCCCTGACCCCCCCCCCCATTCCACCCCACCCTCACTCCATCTCCTCCACTCCCCTCTTCTATGCCTCCACCCCCACTCCACCCCCAACCCCGCATACCCCTAGAAAGATCCCTGAGGGGTGTTTGAATCCAGGCCATCAACCCACATCTATCACATGGTACAGCTGGGCCACCGGGGAACGACTGGAGTCGGCCGGGAGACAGCTCATTACCGCCGTTCACGTGCGAGTCCAGTCTGTCTTTCCGTGCCAAGACCGCATCTCTCATGTCTTTCGGAGTGAGGGAGAGGGGGAGGAAGGGAGGGAGACAGACAGACAGACAGAGAGACAGACAGACAGACAGTGTGAGAGACAGACAGAGAGTGAGAAGAGTCCAGTCTGTCTTTCCGTGCCAAGACCGCATCTCTCATGCAGGATCTACCTCCAATCTTTCGGAGTGAGGGAGAGGGGGAGGAAGGGAGGGAGACAGACAGAAAGACAGACAGTGTGAGAGACAGACAGAGAGAGTGAGAGACAGACAGACAGAGAGTGAGAGAGTCCAATCTGTCTTCCGTGCCAAGACCGCATCTCTCATGCAGGATTTACCTTCAGACTTTCGGAGTGAGAGAGAAGGGGAGAGAGAGAGAGAGAAAAAGAGTGGGGTGGGGAGCAAGAAAGAGAGGGAGAGAGACACACAGAGAGTGTGAGAGTCCAACTCTGTCTTTCGTGCCAAGACCGCATCTCTCATGCAGGCTTTACTTCCAGACAGACAGAGAGAGGAGGGGGGGAGTGAAAAGAAGGGGGAAAGGGGTGTAGAAAGAGAGGGGACAGATAGACAGACAAACAATGTGAGAGACAGAGAGCGAGAAGAGTCCAATCTGTCTTTCCGTGCCAAGACTGCATCTCTCATGCAGGATCTACCTCCAGTCTTTCGGAGTGAGAGAGAAGGGGAGAGAGAGAGAGAAAAAAAGAGTGGGGTGGGGAGCAAGAAAGAGAGGGAGAGAGACACACAGAGAGTGTGAGAGTTCAACTCTGTCTTTCGTGCCAAGACCGCATCTCTCATGCAGGCTTTACTTCCAGACAGACACAGAGAGAGGAGGGGGGAGTGGAAAGAAGGGGGAGAGGGGTGTAGAAAGAGAGGGGACAGACAAACAGTGTGAGAGACAGACAGAGAGTGTGAGAGACCAGTCTGTCTTTCCGTGCCAAGACCGCATCTCTCATGCAGGCTTTACTTCCAGTCTTTCGGAGTGAGAGAGAGGGGGGAAGGGAGGGAGGGAGAGAGAGAGAGAGAGAGGTGGGGGAGAGGGAGAAAGAAGGAGAGAGAGACAAACAGACAGACAGAGTGTGAGAGTCCAGTCTGTATCTTCGTGCCAAGACTGCATCTCTCATGCTTTACCTCCAGACTTTCCTGGTGAGGGAGAGGTAGGGAGGGAGACCGCGTGAGAGACAGACAGTGTTAGAGACAGAGAGTGGGAGGCAGACCAAGAGAGTGTGAGAGACAGACAGTGTTAGAGACAGAGAGTGGGAGGCAGACCAAGAGAGTGTGAGAGACAGACACAGAGAGTGAGAGACAGCGTTGGAGACAGAGAGTAGGAGGCAGACCAAGAGAGCGAGAGAGACAGACACAGAGAGTGAGAGACAGCGTTAGAGACAGAGAGTGTGAGAGACAGACACAGAGAGTGAGAGACAGTGTTAGAGACAGAGAGTGGGAGGCAGACCAAGAGAGTGTGAGAGACAGACACAGAGAGTGAGAGACAGCGTTAGAGACAGAGAGTGGGAGGCAGACCAAGAGAGTGTGAGAGACAGACAAAGAGAGTGAGAGACAGCGTTAGAGACAGAGAGTGGGAGGCAGACCAAGAGAGTGTGAGAGACAGACACAGAGAGTGAGAGACAGTGTTAGAGACAGAGAGTGTGAGAGACAGACACAGAGAGTGAGAGACAGCGTTAGAGACAGAGAGTGGGAGGCAGACCAAGAGAGTGTGAGAGACTGACACAGAGAGTGAGAGACAGACAGTGTTAGAGACAGAGAGTGGGAGGCAGACCAAGAGAGTGTGAGAGACAGACACAGAGAGTGAGAGACAGACAGTGTTAGAGACAGAGAGTGGGAGGCAGACCAAGAGAGTGTGAGAGACAGACAGTGTGAGAGACAGACACAGAGAGTGAGAGACAGACAGTGTTAGAGACAGAGAGTGGGAGGCAGACCAAGAGAGTGTGAGAGACAGACACAGAGTGTGAGAGACAGACACAGAGAGTGAGAGACAGTGTTAGAGACAGAGAGTGGGAGGCAGACCAAGAGAGTGTGAGAGATAGACAGACAGACAGTGTGAGAGACAGATACAGACAGAGAGTGACAGACAGACAGACAGTGTGAGAGAGTGAGAGACTGGCCGAGAGTGTGAGAGACAGACACAGAAAGTGAGAGACAGAGAGTGGGAGGCAGACCAAGAGAGTGTGAGAGACAGACACAGAGAGCGAGAGACAGACAGTGTTAGAGACAGAGAGTGGGAGGCAGACCAAGAGAGCGTGAGAGAGACAGACAGACAGTGTGAGAGAGTGAGAGACTGGCCGAGAGTGTGAGAGACAGACACAGAGAGTGAGAGACAGTGTTAGAGACAGAGAGTGGGAGGCAGACCAAGAGAGTGTGAGAGATAGACAGACAGTGTGAGAGACAGATACAGACAGAGAGTGACAGACAGACAGTGTGAGAGAGTGAGAGACTGGCCGAGAGAGTGTGAGAGAGACAGACAGGCAGACAGACAGTGTGAGAGACAGACAGACAGTGACAGAGTGAGAGAGAGAGAGAGTAAGAGACAGGCACAGAGTGTGAGAGGTAGAGTGAGAGAGAGAGAGAGACAGTAAGAGACAAGCACAGAGAGTGAGAGAAAGAGAGAGAGTGAGAGACAGACAGAAAGAGTGACAGAGTGTGCGTGTGTGTGTGTGTGTGAGAGAGAGAGAGAGAGAGAGAGAGAGAGAGAGAGAGAGAGAAAGAGACAGGCACAGAGAGAGAGAGACAGAAAAAGTAGAATAAGTGACAGAGTGAGAGGTAGAGTAAGAGAGAGAGAGAGTAAGAGACAGGCACAGAGAGAGAGAGAGAGAGAGAGAGAGAGAGAGAGAGAGAGAGAGAGGGGTGGGGACTGGAGTGGGGCAGTAATATTGCCTTCGTTCAGTGTCAGTTTCATCTTTCACCATTCCGTCAATGTGATGCGACCAAAACAAAAAACAAAACAAAAAAAAGTCATCTTGATTTCAAAGGAACATCCTTCGCAAGACTTCTGGCGTGGCGGGGAGGGGGAGGGGGAGAGGGGGAAGGACTGGGAGGGTGGAGGTGGCGTGGGGGTGAGGGTAGGGGTGCTTTGTCACTGACGTGAAGCGATGATATTCAAAAAGTGGAAAGAAAATATAAAAGAGGAATGAGAGTGATACGATAATGGTCTGTTATCATTCAGCTGGATCTTTCGTTTCTGGTAATCATAGTATCTCCAAGTCGTGGCTGGGTGGAAAGATAATTTGTCAACGTCCTGCCTGCGAAGAGGAAGCCCATTCAAGACGGATAAGAATGCTTCATAAACTAATGTGTTATTATATTCACTATTAAATCACTAATTAGATATTGAAACAAAAAAGTGACGGGCGCAATAGCCGAGTGGTTAAAGCGTTGGACTGTTAATCTGAGGGTCCCGGGTTCGAATCACGGTGACGGCGCCTGGTGGGTAAAGGGTGGAGATTTTTACGATCTCCCAGGTCAACATATGTGCAGACCTGCTAGTGCCTGAACCCCCTTCGTGTGTATATGCAAGCAGAAGATCAAATACGCACGTTAAAGATCCTGTAATCCATGTCAGCGTTCGGTGGGTTATGGAAGCAAGAACATACCCAGCATGCACACCCCCGAAAACGGAGTATGGCTGCCTACATGGCGGGGTAAAAACGGTCATACACGTAAAAGCCCACTCGTGTGCATACGAGTGAACGCAGAAGAAGAAGAAGAAGAAACAAAAAAGTACTATCGTACATTGTGAGAAACCATGTCGGACCCTACATCTCTCTCTCTCTCTCCCTCTCTCTCTTTCTTTCTTTCTCTCTCTCTTTCTTCTTCTTTTAAAAAAAATGTTTTTCCTCTAAATTTTCTCTAATACTTCTGTTGGGAAAAGACCAGAGACCAGCCCCGATAACAAAGGATACACTTCCGATAAAAGAAAATAAGGTGGACTTGTCCCCAACCCCACCTCCACCATCACAAACACACGCGCGCGCGCACACACACACACGCACACACACACACATACACGCGCGCGGATTCTCTCAAGCGAGACAGGGGAACGAACATACTTTATCGTCGCCCCCCCCCCTACCCTCCATCCCCACCCCCCATACAGTTTGTCACATGGAACTAGAAAGCATTGGATTGCCAGACTGAGTGTGAAATTGACCAGAAAGCGTAGGGCTTGCCTAGAAACCGCTGGTCTGACAAGCGTGTTGCGACAGAAAAAAGCTGGTCATGTTCGTGGTGAACGTTTGACAGATCGTGCCCCGGTCGCTGTCACTTTGTTCTGACAGTTCGTGGAAGACTGCCGCTGTCATTTCCATAATTACATCAAGTGCCTGACCTTGACCCCCGCGTCCCCACTCTACCCTCACCCCACCCACGCCATCCTCACACCACCCTCACCCCACCCCATCCTCTCATCACCCTCATCCCCACCCTCACCCCATCCCACCCTCACCCCATCCTCACACCACCTTCACCACCCCCACACCACCCTCACCCACCCACCCTCACACCACCCTCACCCCATCCCATCCTCACCCACCCCACCCTCACCCCACCCACCCTAACACCACCCTCACCCCACCCCACCGTCACACATTCCCCCCCGCCCCCTTCTTTGCCATTCAGGCACCCATTCTTTTTGTTATTGTTGCTTTTGGTTTGGTTTTGTAGATGTGACAGTTTTGAGTTGACGTGGTTGATCATTTGCATGGTTTGACAAAAAGTCCTGATATGGCCATGTGCGGTCGGCTGGACTATACTACAAGCAACAAGAACAAGAACAGGCAGCCATACTCCGTTTTCGGCGGGTGTGTGCATGCTGCGTATGTTCTTGTTTCCATAACCCCACCGAACGCTGACATGGTTTACAGGATCTTAGGGGGTTCAGGCACTAGCAGGTCTGCACACATTAATATGTTGACCTGGGAGATCTTCGGAACAAAATCTCCACCCTTGACTTAACTTCGTAGGCTGACGTCATACTTGTTTTTCTGGGCTCAACCTTCGTTGTTGTTTTTGTTGTTGTTTGTTTTTTGGTTGGCTGGTTGGTTGGTGTTGTTGTCTCTTTGTTTTTAGGGGGTGGGGGGATTCGTGAGATCGTTATCGTTGCTCCCCCTCCCCACTCCCTTCCCCTCCCCCAGAAATGAGAATTGGTTCTTGCGTGTACGTATCGATTAAAGCAAGATGAAATTAAGTTCTAGCGTGCATGTATCGATCAACCATCCCGCCCTTGTTTGTGTGTCTGTCTGTCTCTCTCTCCTCCTCTCTCTCACACCCCCTTTCTCCTTTCTGTCTGTCCATCCTCTGTCTGTCTGTCTCTCCCTCTCTCACACCCCCTTTCTCCTTTCTGTCTGTCCATCCTCTGTCTGTCTGTCTCTCGCCCTTTCTCCTTTCTGTCTGTCTGTGTCTGTCTGACCCCCTTTCTCCTGTTTGTCCATCCTCTGTCTATCTGTCTCGCCCTTTCTCTTTTCTGTCTGTCTGTCTCTCACCCCCTTTCTCCTTTCTGTCTGTCCATCTTCTGTCTGTCTGTCTGTCTCTCGCTGTCTGTCTGTCTCCATCTCTCTCTATATATATTTCTCTCCCTCTCTTCCCCTCTCTCTCCCTCCCTCATTCTCCCGACAGTTTCTTTCTTTCCCTCTATCCTCCCTCTCTCTCTTCCTCTTTCTCTATATCTTTCTCCCGCTCTCTCCCCCTCCCTCTCACTATTCTCCCGACCCCCCCCCCCCCCCTCCACTCTCTCTCTCCCTCTCGTATGCAATCACGCACGTACGCACACATGTTTGCTCATACTCCGCTCCTCTGCTTCCTCCACCAGAGACTCCAGACCGCACACACAACAGAAAACAGGAAATGCCGCAGACCTGTCAGTGATGAAGCCTCCCAAACAAGCCACGACCTCTGTCATATTATCTTCTGACAGATCGTGCGGACCTCTGTCCTTCTTTACCCCCCCCCCCCCCCCCACACACACACACACACCCCTTGCCCCTCCCCCCCCCCCCCACCTCCCCAATAGAATCTTCTTTATTTTTCTTGTCCCTAAAATGAACGAAATATCAATGATGTCGATATGGATCATAATACATTAAGCTTAACAAAAAAAAAAACCCAGCAAGTTACCCAGTTCTGATTCAGTCTGGTCTGAAACCCAGCTTACTGCAATGACAACAACGATAGTAATGATCTCGATCTCGATCTCTCTCTCTCATTTCATATATACATATCTGTGTGTGTGTGTGTGTGTGTGTGTGTGTGTGTGTGCGTGTGTGTGCGTGCGTGTGTGTGTGTGCGTGTATGGATCAGTCCGCACAGTCTGACACCTTGAAACTGAAACTAGACTAGTAATGAATAATAATCATAATCATAATTAAAATGCACCACTGTGTGTTTCCTTACTGATTTTCAAAGTGCCCTCGCTCGCAAATGCAGATCGCGCACACAGAGCTGATATACACAGGACAGGGCCTGGTAGTTTTCTGAACAGAGCGAAACAAGCGGTGATGTTTGTTTTGTCATTGTTGCCTTTTTTCTGTGTGCTTAGAGTTGACTTAATCAAGAATTTGCGCCTTATAAATATTATTATCAGTAGTATTTTTTATATATTTATCTATTATTTTTCTTTCTTTTTTTCATTTTTTTGTCAACATTTTTTATTCAGACAAAGGTTTACAGATACAGAATTTATATGTTTTGTGCATTAGAAAGTATAGGGTTAAATTTTTGTTTGTCCAGTTGTTTGTTTTTTGTTGTTGTTGTTTTGGGGGTTTTTTGGGGTTTTTTTTTTTTGGGGGGGGGGGGTTAATTTTTTTTTCTCAAGGCCTGACTAAGCGCGTTGGGTTACGCTGCTGGTCAGGCATCTGCTTGGCAGAAATGGTGTAGCGTATATGGATCTGACCGAACGCAGTGACGTTTCTTTGAGCTACTGATACTGATACTGTCTAGCTTTACTGCCCAATAGGAAGTGTTCGTTTGTTTGTTTGTCTGTTTGTTTGGTTTTTTGGTGAGATGTTGTTTTTGACCCAACTTCACGAATCAGTGCGCTCTTTTTTTTTTCTTTTTCACAGCATATCTCGACGTTCCTCGGTTATATGCACTTACCGAGACGTCGTGGTTTAAAGTCTGTGATGTTGCATGTATAAATGTATGTATAAATGTCGTGTCCGACAATGACCATCACAACAGCAGAGGAGGTAACTGCTGTCCCGACAATCTGGGCTGGAATTTGATTATATTAGTGTCTTGCCCAAGTTGCATCCCCACTCCCTCGGTCAAGAGGGTTTTTAGGACAGTCGGCGTTGGGATGGTTCCCAAAGGCCAACTCGTCCCCCAAGGCTGCAGCACGAAGAGCCAGTGCAGTTTTGCCTCCTAGTTTGAGAGTCATCGTCCTTCACAAAAGACTAAGCTGTAAATGATTTCCCATTGTAATGGAGAAACCATTGATCCTATAGCTCTCACTTTTTGCTGTTGCTCCAAATGTGAGCTTATGATCATGTTGTATAGTTACAATAACCGCATGGGAAGACGAGAATGTCAATCCCATTTAGTCTTGGGGTTCTCTTTCTTTCCCTGAAGACCCAGAGAGGTAGGCAGGATGCTAGTCTTTTAAATTAGTGGAGTGATGGCCTAGAGGTAACGTGTCTGCCTAGGAAGCGAGAGAATCTGAGCGCTCTGGTTCGAATCACCGTTCAGCCGCCGATATTTTCTCCCCCTCCACTAGACCTTGAGTGGTGGTCTGGACGCTAGTCATTCGGATGAGACGATAAACCGAGGTCCCGTGTGCAGCATGCACTTAGCGCACGTAAAAGAACCCACGACAACAAAAGGGTTGTTCCTGGCGGCAAAATTCTGTAGAAAAATCCACTTCGATAGGAAAAACAAATTAAAAAAAACTGCACGCAGGAAAAAAACACAAAAAAATGGGTGGCGCTGTAGTGTCGCGACGCGCTCTCCCTGGGGAGAGCAGCCCGAAGTTCACACAGCGAGTATTGCTTTGCACTAAAGGAACCCACATCAATTCAGAAGCGGTTGCTTTTACAGGACCGATCGATTAAGCAATGTACTTTCTGTCCCGTTGTGCATTGCTGTGACATTGCTATCTGTAATAACTTGTTGAATGAACAGGAAATTATTTTTCCTGTCCATTATATCGATTTTGGTCTTTCTTCATTTCGAACAGCTCTGCCTGAAGAATGGGAAATTCCCGCAATGGTTTTTGTCACAAAGATTCCAGAGAGCAGCCTTCCATCGTTGTGGACTATCAGTCCCAGACTGGTAGGTGGAAAATATTTGTTTGTTTTGTAAATCATGCGCTATTTATTACCTTTTTATCATTTATACCCCCCAAAAAAAATTCACAAAAACGAAACTTAAGAAAGAAATGAACAGGTCAAGACTTTCGGGCTAGAGCAGAAAAACGGGAACATGGAAACCGAGAACAGGAAATGAGAAATGTATTGAACCCCCCCCCCCCCCCCACCCCACCCCATCCCCCTTTTTTCTTTTTCTTTTTTAATTTATTTATTATTCTTTTTAGCCCTTTCACCGCCAGTCAATTCAGAGTGCAAAATTCCCTTGTGCTATAAACACAGAAAAAAAAGGTGTCTAAGAATAGCTGGTGATTCCCCTTGTGATGTGTAGAAAATATGGCCTATCTTACCACCGAACATAAAGAGCAGTAGGTTCATGGATAACAGACCCATGATCTGATCACCCTTCTGTGACATGGGTCCTCCACCTAGCTGCTGCATAGTAAATGCGAGTTTGGCATTCATAGGGTTAAATACACCCGCCTTTATCATTTTTTCACGAAATAGAAACCTGACCGTGTCTGACACCATTAGCGGAGCCGGAAGAGAGAGGGAGAGGGGTGGGGGTGGGGTTGGGGGGGGGGGGCTTACAGCTATTCTGTGGGGTTCACCAACGGCCGCGGAAATAGTTTTTCTCTTTGTGACAGTTAACTGCAATACAATGCATTATAATAACCACAATTCATCATCATCAGAAGAAGAAAAATATGTGTGTGTGTGTGTGTGTGTGTGTGTGTGTGTGTGTGTGTGTGTGTGTGTGTGTGTGTGTGTGTGTGTGTGTGTGTGTGTGTGTGTGTGTATGATTACCGTTTTCTTTTGCCTCCTCTCTCTCTCTCTCTGTCTCTCTCTCTCTCTCCAGTATTTTCTCCTTTTTCCCACCACCTGTCTCATAGCATCCCACGGCTGACGTCTTGTTAACACTGGGTGGGGGTTGTGGTGATGTGTGTGTGTGTGTGTGTGTGTGTGGAGAGGGGAGAGAGTCGGGTTCTCAAAGGACCACACAACCTGTCCGCCAGAAGGCATCACGTGACTGACAAGCTGTGGTGGGGTTGGCGGACCACGCGTGTTCATGGGGGGGTAATAGACACGTACAAATATAATGAGGCCATCGAGCCGTTCCTTCTTGTCTGGGAATGGGTTGTGGGTGCGGTGGTGATCTCGCCACGTCGTGAGATGAAACAGACAGGAAGAACGCTGGAAAATAGTTTGTGTGGGTGATTTCTTTCTTTCTTCTTCTTCTTTGTCTCCTCCTCCTCCTTCTTCTTCTTGTCTCCTCCTCCTCCTTCTTCTTCGTATCCTCCTCCTCCTTCTTCGCATTCTTCTTCATCACTTTCTTCTTTTTCTTCTTGTTCTCCTCCTCCTTCTACTTCTTCTTCATCTTCTCCTCCCCCTTCTCCTCCTTGTTATTGTTCTTCTGCTCCTCCTCCAATTCTCCTTCTCCTCTTCCTTCTCCACCTCCTTCTTCTTCTTCCTCCTACTCCTCCCTCTCCTGCTTTCTTTCTTCTTCTTCTGCTCCACCTCCTTCTCCTTTCTTTCGTTTTTTTTTTCTTCTTCTACTACGTCTTCTTCGTCGTCTTCTTCGTCGCATTCGTGTTCGCGTTCACTGTCACTGTCATACCACTTAATCCACACCAGGTGATAAACACAGCTGTCATCTCCTGGTCCAGTCGGCTAACGTGAAGCTGGGTCCTCGGTGGAAATACAGCTGAACGCGTGCCGGATGCCGTTCATCTTGGTGAAGGATGAGGGCAGACACCTCTCTGAAGAACAACGATAAGTTGCATGCCTGGTCTTTTCTTTTCCCAATGCCCGCGATGCATTGACATAAGTTCAGATACGTAAGGCCACGTCTACTCTAAAAGTATAGCCATCCCATACAGGAGAACGCGTCTGCTCCAAAATTATTGCCCTTTCCTTTTCGCTTCTCTTCTCTTCCCCCTCATACTCTCTGTCCCTCCCTCCCTCCCTCCTTCCCTCCCCCTACTTCCAGCTCCTGTCCTTACAGAACCAACACAACACAACACAACACAACACGACACCAGCAGCCGAGCCAGAAGATCCCCCAACTCAAAATCGTTCAGCAGCAGCAGCAGCTTTTACAGTGCAGTGCAGTGTATCGCTAGATGATACAGATCGACAGACAGTTTATTTATGTATCGGACCTTTCCCCCAGGGCTTGCTCGGTCCCTGAGCCTGAAGGGAACACGACTTGTCTGACAAGACAAACTCCTCCCCTCCCCTCCCCCCATGCCCCTGCCACGCCCTCCCCTCACCCCAGGTCTTGGCGGCCTTCCCCCCATGCCCCCCCTCACACCCTCCCTAGCCTCCTCTCTCAACCAGTCACGTCCATTTTTTACCTCCCGGATTGTGTGTGGGGGGGGGGGGGGAGTATGTGTGTGTGTGTGTGTGTGTGTGTGTGTGTGTGTGTGTGTGTGTGTGTGTGTGTGTGTGTGTGTGTGCCCAGACATGATGATGACCCAGGGGTTGTTATGGCCCTTTGGGGATTGCCGGAAGTGGGACGGAAGGTGAGTGGGGTGAGGACTTCAGGGGGTACATGGGTGTGATGAGTGGGGCCGCGGTGGAGCGGGGCGGTGGAGGAGAGGGGAGGGTATGTGTGTGTGTGTGTGTGTGTGTGTGTGTGTGTGTGTGTGTGTGTGTGTGTGTGTGTGTGTGTGTGTGTGTGTGTGTGTGTGTGTGTTAGTTCGGCTTCTACGTTTCCTCCGAAGCTGATATATCAACCACATTCCCAAGTCATCGTTTATTCATTACAGATCGACCTTGTTTTATTTGGTCTGGTTTTAGTTTAAAGCATATTCAATTTCTGTTGAATCTGGACTTCAAAACATACACGCACAGACATGCACACAAACGCGCACGCACACGCTTACTCACACACGCGTGCACATGTGTACACACACGCAGGCGCGCGCGCACAAGCACGCACACACACATGCGCTCTCTTTCTGTCTCTTTCTTTGTTTCTCTGTTTTTCTATCTCTGTCTCTCTCTTCCTCTTTCTGTGTGTGTGTGTGTGTGTGTCTTTCTCTGTTCCTCTAATTCTGTCTCTTTCTCTCTCTGTTTCTTTATCTCTTTCTATATGTCTATCTCTCTCTCTCTCTCTCTCGTTCCTTCTCTCTCTCTCTCTCTTTCCCTCTCTCAATCAATCAAAGCCCGATTCTCCTGCATCATGAAAATTGCGGTCATCATCACAACACCCGACCCCCTCAGACTCACACGGGGCTTTGCTTTTAGGCCATGGCGGTTAGCTCCTCACAAAACACTGAGGCCCACACTAGAGAGCAGAGCCCTGAAAAGCCCACCTCATTCTCCGTCATGACCCGAACAGCGAACAAACACTATACTGTCCTGTCCATGGCTGATACCGCCTCTCCACCAGCCGTTGTGGATGATGATGTCAATATTCATCCATTTTCTGCTGTCAGGGATGAGGGTCGAGAGAGAGAGAGAGAGATGGGGGATAGAGGGGTTGTGGCGGCGGGTCGGGGCGAAGGGGAGTAGGGGGACGTGGGGAGAGAAGGGATTCTGTTGTTGTCAGGATGAGGGCTGAGAGAGAGAGAGAGAGGGGGAGGGAGAGGAGGGGATAGAGGGGTTGTATGTGGGGGATAGGGGGCGGAGGGTCGCAGTGGGAGGGAGGGGGGGGAGGGCGTGCGGAGAGAAGGGATTCTGCTGTCAGGATGAGGGTTGAAAAAGAGAGAGAGGAGGGGATAGAGGGGTTGTGTGTGAGGGGTTGGGGGGCGGAGGGTCGGGGGGAAACGTGGGGAAAGAAGGGATTCTGCTGTCAGGATGAGAGTTGAAAGAGAGAGAGAGGAGGGGATAGAGGGGTTGTGTGTGAGGGGTTGGGGGGCGGAGGGTCGGGGGGAGACATGGGGAAAGAAGGGATTCTGCTGTCAGGATGAGGGTTGAAAGAGAGAGAGAGAGAGAGGAGGGGATAGAGGGGTTGTGTGTGAGGGGTTGGGAGGGCGGAGGGTCGGGGAGGGAGGGGCGGGGGGCGTGGGGAGAGAAGGGATTCTGTTGTTGTCAGGATGAGGGCTGAGAGAGAGAGGGATGGAAGGGGTGGGTGGGTGGGGGCGGGGGGGGGGGGGGGAGGATGAGAAGGGAATACTGAGCGTACTTAGTACAGAGAGGACGTCCTTTGCGATAATAGACTTTTTTCTCTCCGTTTTTTTTTTTTTTTTCTTTCTTTCTTTTTTCTTTTTCCCCTGTTTGTTCTTTCTTCTTCTTCTTTTCTTCTTCGTCTTTTTCTTTCTTTTTTTTCTGTCTCTTGTCTCTACCTAACTCCCATCCCAACCTTTCTCCCTCCTTCCAGAGAAAGAGAGAAAAGAAAGGAGGAGGATGGAGAAGAGGAGGGTGGAAGGAAGAGAAGGAGAAGAAGAAGAAGAAAAAGAAGAAGAAGAAGAAGAAGAAGAAGAAGAAGAAGAAAGTGAATACTGGGCATTCACAGAGATGATGAAGATCGTGATAATAGATTCTCTTCTCTCCCCCCCCCCCCCCCCCTTCCTTTCCTTTTTTTCTCTCTCTCTTGTCTCGACCCTTACCCCGCCTCTCTCCCTCCTTTCCTTCCTTCCACAGAGAGAGAGAGAGATAGAAGGGAAGACTGGGCATAGATAGGACGTCAATGGTGCTAATAGATTGCTTTCTCTCTCCCTTTCTGGGTTGGTTTGTTTGTTCTTCATCTCTCTTTCTTTTTCTTATTTTTTCTTACTTTGTCTTGTCTCTACCCTCCCCCGCCCCCCCCCCCCTCCTCCCCGCCCCCCACATCTCTCACCCCCTCCCCGTAACTCTCCACCTCCACCACCATCCTATTACTTGCTTCTCGTTTCTGCCGCCCCCCACCCCACCCCCAACCCCCGCACCCCCAATCCCTTCCCTCTTGCAGTTCGCCTCGTGTTGATACTTTTATGACAGATTCACGGCAAGGGCTGTCTTTGCGTGTCTGCACACACACACACACACACGAACACACGCAGCAAACCCACACACGCACGCACACACACACACACACTCACAGACACACACACACACACACACGTAAACAGGATTCTGTGGATATGTTTGCATACATGTATGATGCGATGAAAGTTGACGGAGCATGACGATCCCATTGGTCGTCCCGATAGTGATCGTTCGTGCAGAGTGCAAAAGTTCTTCCTCTCCCCCGCCTCCCGCCCCCCTCCCTCATCAGTCCTCCCTCCCCCACTACACCCTCTCCCTTTCTCCCTTCTCTCCCTCGCTGTGGCCTGTGTGGTCCGACTTACTATATAAAGTTTCAAGCTGACGGAAATATATTATGAATATATATATATATATATATCTTTTATATATCATATACATGTAGACAGATCTCTGTGTGTGTGTGTGTGTGTGTGTGTGTTACTTCATCAATTACGATTGTATTTCAATTTGTATTTTGTACAAATAGATATAGAAATGCATAAATATATTTTTAGATAGATAGATCTGCGTGTGTGTGTTGAGTATTATATCATCAATTACGATTGTATTACATTTTCAAATATATTCTTCTAATACAAAAAAAAAAAAAAAAATCTACTTTGAATGCAAAATGAGAACTGTACATTTCACGGGTATATACGAAGTATGCATCTCACACATTATAATCAAGTTGGAGAGAGACAAAGAGACAGACAGACAGATAAACAGAGACACACAGAGAGAGAGAGAGAGAGAGAGAGAGAGAGAGAGAGAGAGAGCACATTAAACCAATCGAGAACAGGGGGCACAGGGGACCGGAAACAAACAAAAGGTATCACAGAAGAAGAAAAATAACTAAAAACCAATAAAGCAATCATAGACGTGGGCATTGAAAGAATGTTGTTTTTTGTTGTTGTTTTTTTAATCAAACCTCTTGATGCAGGATTTTGTGCGGTGGGTGGGGGTGTATATTTCGTTGTGTAAGATTTTTTTCATTTCAGATCGAAGACTATCTGAATTAAAATCCGAACCTCCTTGACCCTTGGTTCAACCGGAGTGAAAGAGATAACTCCCAAACACGTTTTCTATGTCACTGTGAAAGTAAACAGAAGGTAAAAAAAAAAAAAACTTTTTTTTTCCTATTGGATTGCTGACTCACCAAACTACTAAACACCCTCGTCAAGAAATATACTTAACAACAAGAAAAACAAAAATGAATAAAGTAAATGAATATCTTTTTTTTAAGTGCGAGGGACAACAAAAGAACTGAAATCGAAAACCCCTTTAAAAAAAAAAAAGTGATTGATACTTGATCTGTCCACACACGAAGGCATACTGCACACTCAGCCCTATCAAGTCTGGCCTTAAAACCCACCTCTTCCCAAAATAGCCTCCCTTCCCTGCCTCTTCCTTGTCTTCAGTTTTTTGGGGTGTTTTTTTTTGTGTGTGTGTTGTTTTTTTTTGGGGGGGGGGGGGGGGGGGGGGAGGGTTATTAGAGTTATGCATGCGTTTTGAATGATTGGTGCGAAAGCGCTTTGATTTGTCTCTTCACCAGATTCAGTGCTATATAAGTATAATAATAATAATAATAATAACAATCGATATTTTCACACATTTAGCAAGATCAAATTTTCACACTTGTCAATATTCACTTAAAAAGAACAACAGCAACAAAAATAAGTAAATATATTTCTAAGGGGGCGGGGGGGGGGGGGGGCAGGATGGGGGGGAGACATAAAAACAAAAACATAACAAAAACAACACGGAAACCTAAAACGACCTACGAAAAAGTGACTGAGTTGACACATCGTTTTCCACTCACACTCGAAGGCACGCATACTCGGCATTTGCACACCGCTTGTCGAGAACATACTTAACAAGAATAACAAGAAGAAAATAAGCACATAAATCTTACAAAGAGGGAGAGAGAAAAAAAAACAACAATCAATCAAACAAACAAACACGGAAACCCAATCCCCCCCCCCCCCCACACACACACACAAACCGAGTTGACACTTGGTCTCCTTCTCACACTTAAAGGCATACTCGACATTTTAACACTGGTCAAGAATACACGTAAGAAGAACAACAAGGAAAAAAATTAATAAGAACCTAAATGGTTTTTAAAAGAAAACGGGGGAGATATAAAGACAAATAAACAAACACTTAGACCCACCCCCCCCCCCCCCCCCCAAAAAAAAAAAAAAAAAAAAAATGAAAGGAGTTGACACTTAGTCTTCTCGAAGGTATACTCGGCATTTTCACTCTTGTCAAGAAAAAAACCAAAAAAAACCCCAACTAAACAGACATTTAAAACGGGGGATGGGGAGGGAGAGATTGAAACAAACAAACAAACAAACACACACACACACACAAAAAAAAACAACAACAACAAAAACACGGAAACATAAGCACCACACACACACAAAGAGAGTTTTAACTTGACACTTAGGGTCTTCTTCTACTTACACTCGAAGGCATACTCGGCGTTTTCGCTGCCGTCGACCGCCAACAGAACCTTCCTCTCAGCTGCAGTGGCTGCCATCGCAACAAACCTCTCCCTCAAACGGCGACCAACAGACAAAACACAAACCCGATGGTGACTTGACTCGCCAAACTTGTAGGGGGCAAGAGACACTCCCTCCGTTCCACGCTTGTGTATCCTCCTCACACCACCACTGTTGCTGCTGCTGCTGCTGCTGCTGCTGATGATGACGATGTGCTGTGCTGTGCTGTGCTGTGCTGTGCTGTGCTCGTGGACTGATTGCCTGCCTGACTGTAGCGCAGAAAGCAGCAGGCGTTGTTGCTTCTGAGTGTGTGTGGTGGGGGATGCGATTATGATGATGAGATGGGAGTGGGGGGGAGGGTTGGGGGAGGAGAGGAGATGTTGAAACGCGCACACACACACACACATGTATTTATTTTTACACACACACACACCTCCACCCCAACCTCCACGACCCCCCCCCCCCCCCCCCCCCCCCCCCCCCCCCCCCACACACACAATCACACACAAACTGCGCAGCAGGATTTCAAAACTGGCTCGCTGGGTGAAGACTGGGCAGAATCGATCTCCCCTGCTGGGAGGAGGGAGAGAGGGAGGGAACAGGAGGAGGGAGGGACATCATAGAGAGAGGGGTAGGGGTGTGGAGGGTGACAAAAAGATGATGATGACTGGAGGAGGATGAGGGGGCGGCGCGGGGTCGCGGTTGGGAGGGGGAGAGGATACTATCAGAGTAAAGGCTGAACGGGGAAAGGTTATCGATCTGAATCTGAATTGATCGGAACTGTCGACCCATCGTGGTTGCAAAAATCGATACATTTATACGGATCGCCTAACTCACGAAAATGGCAGAGCGCAGAAACCTGCCACTGCTGTGGGAATTCATTTTGATTTGGAACGACTTTGCAAGGCTGCATTCTCATTGTAAATCCCGGCGGTAAGGAAATAAGTCATAACCAGAAAGAGACTTTCATTATAAGTGCTTTCATTCAGCTCTAAAACCTCGTCAGTGGACTCTCTCAGACTTTGGTCCGATTCGCAGACCAATTCGTTACGGACTAAATATTGCTCTAAAGTCAAGTGCTTATTATGCTTCAGTTATGTGACAATTAAGCATTTTTTTTTTTTTAATTGTGTTTTGATGAAGCCTTACCCGCACGAAAGTGTGTCGTCACAAATGACTGAGAACGTTGATGTTTTATTTTTTTACTTTTTGCATTCATTATCGGTTGTTTCGCTTGTTAGATTGACGACTTCTCTTTTACGAAGTCCATTAAGTACTTTTCTCTAACTGTATTTAGATATTTGTTTCAAATTTCAATGGGAGCGGGAGCGATGGGGGAACGGGGGGGGGGGGGGGGGGGGGAACAAAAGAAACAAAAATCATTGGGCAAGTGAACAATGCATCGTTTCAGGTCTCGTATAAGGCCAAATCGCTAGTTTTTTTACCATCCAGCTTCAACACTTTTGGCAATCACAGCACACAGGCGAGAGCGGGAACTGAAGCAATGCTTGTGGAACTGAACGTGAAGATGAATAATGGATGCCTGGCAGTGGTACGGGTGATGTAACCAGGACACTTAAAAGGGGGGACAGTGAGGGGTACGGAAGGGTAAGTGGTAATCATCAAAGTGATAGCACAGCCAGTGAGTATTCAACGTAGCTTAAATAATGTGTGGAGTGTTGGCCGAGGGGGTTACGCGTCCGCTTGGTGGAAGCGGAGGCGAAAGAATCTGAGCGCACGGGATGGAATTTCGTATTCGCCTTTGTTTTCGCCCCCCTCCACTGGACCTTGAGTAATGGGTCTGGACACTGGTCATTCGGATGAGACAATGAAACCGAGGTCCCCTGTGTAGCATACACTTAGCGCACGTAACAATACAACAAAAACAAAAACAATTTTTAAAAACAACAAGAGCCAAAAACCAAGTCTTGGCAACAAGCGATGTCCCTGGCAAAATTCTGCACACACAAAAATCCAATTTGATTGGGGGGTTGGGGGGGGGGGGATACAAAATCGCTTACGAGAAGCCCGTATTTCACACAGACAAATATGTTGTGGCATAGAGTGATACGATACAATACAATACAATGCAATGTAATGCAATACTAATGTAATACAGTGATCTTTAATCTTAGTAATGTTAAAACACACACACACACACACACACACACTCACACACACACACACACACACACACACACACACACATATATATATATATATATATATATATATATATATATATATATATATATATAAAGTAGTGTCGACTTTCTGTTTCAACCTCTTCAAGATCAACAGTAAACAGGTTTTTGTTTTGTTTTTTGGTGAGGGGGTGGTGGTGGTGGTGGTGAATTGCACAAATTTTACAAAGCTAGCAAAAGTGGGGCATGTCTGCCCCCCCCACCCCTCTCGCATGTCGTGGGGGCAAGCATAACACGATTTCATCGAAGATACACGGTTACAGAAACTACCACCAGTTAGCAGGCGACTTCTCAACGGACTGACGGCCGGATACGAGTAACAATATGTCGTCCAGTTGGCTTCAGCTTTCCTGGCCAATGAGCTATCCATATATTTTTAGACAGTGGGTTTACCCGTTGACTGCTATTGACCTACTAGTATGCTCATCAGCGAAAGGGGTGTTGCCCGAGTTAAAATTGGTCAGGGTGATGGTCACCATTCTTTATTCTGGACTCCTTTCTGTTGAGACTGAATTATCTTCATTTATTTATTTATATTCAATTACTTATTTGTTTCATTATTTTTCATTTATTTATATATTTATTCATTCATTTCTACTTTTTGCTGCCCCATCATCTGCATAGTTTAAATTGCATTACTCCCACGCCGCTCATTCCGAGCCTCCCCACCCCCATCCCCACTCACACTAACACAGCCACACCTGGGTTCGTCTGTCATAGTCTCCAACGATGAACCATCGAGGTTAGGTCGCCAGGAGGCAACACACCAGAGGAGACTCTGCACTGCTGCCGGGTCACTTCGGTGGTGTTCAGTAGTGCCTGTTCTGATTTATCGTACTTAGGACACCACCTGCTAAGCTCCCTACTGACAACAATAATAGTTTAATTAATCGCGGAGCCAGACTGAGTGAGCATCTCCCCCAGAAAGAAGACCGCCACCACAGGACTGCATTTTTTCTATCAGCAAAATAAATCACACCGCTTAAAAAGTACAAGAGAAGTAGTCCTTGCAGTTAAGATTCATGCCACACTGATTTCAATTCGTCAAGGTTCAGCGGCCAAGCGGTTAAAACTGTTGTACGGGTGCAGGAACAGGTTGTCCCCCCAAAAAATCACCAGGAAGCGGAACTACCTGAATGAACTTGCCGTCAGAACTGCATCGATTAAGAGGCATGCAAAAGCACGTGTGCATTTACAGACAGTAAAGCTGTGTATTATCTTACATGTGCATCTATGGCCCTGACGCCAAGCATTTTGTGTGTGTGTGTGTGTTTGTTTTTTCCTTCGTTTTTGTTTTTTGTTTTTTTCCCCCTTCGTTTTTTTTTTGTTGTTGTTTGTTTGTTTTTGGGTTTTTTTGTTGTTGTTTTTCTTTCTTGGTTAACTAGGAAGGCAATATCCTCATTGCTTCCCCCGTGTTCTTTCCATTCGATTTCGTTCCCTAGACGGAAGAATCGTAATAACAATAATAATAATAATTTGTTTTGATAACATTGTAATATGATTATACTCTGCTTTCCTTCCCCTGTCAAGAGACGTAAAGAAGGCCAGTCAAATAGTGGAAGGGAAGAAATGAAGAGTATATTTATTACAATGTTATTAACCAATTTACAAGTCTTTCCGTTTTATAAATGGAAATTACAGGGGGAGCGGGGGGTTGGGGAGGGGGGGACTGAGAAATATGGATACTGCAGATAGGAGGGCCCATACGTGCAAGGTCTTGACAGCTAGAGGTCCAAAGGGCTGGGAGCGTTCGGTACAGACGGTGCTCTGCTGTTAGTTCTACTCAAGCTCCTGTATGTCTTCGGGTTTATTATGGCTTGTTGGTACTGTCTAAACTATTTCCTTGTGGAATTAAATTACCCAAATAGCTACTGGGCACCACTTTCTCCAGGCAATTATTCGACGAAAATAACTTGGAAAATAAGTGGAGGGGGTTGGAAGTTAGATGGGTGTTGGTGGTATAATCAACTCGACATTGGAAAAGTGGCCTGAGTGTGTAAGCTGTGCGTAGTAGTAGTACTAGTTGTTGTAGCAGTAGTGTTGGTGGTGGCTACTTTTTTGGACGTCTCGGTCCTTTTACGCCCCTTTTTGTTTCTTAATTTCTTAGTGGTCTGCTTTGCATTAGTGTCTATTCTAATTTCCTCTAATCATCAATGAAAATTCAATCCAGCTCATCTAAGTCTTGAAAACTGTCAATCTGTCGAGCAGATTATAAAAAAAAAAAAAAAGATGAAGAAAAGGAAAGAACTGGAAAAAGAATAGGACCTAGTATACTACATTGTGTAATACCAGTTAAAACATCAGCTATTTGTGTGTGTGTGTGTGTGTTGTGTTGTGTTGTGTGTGTGTGTGTGTGTGTGTGTGTGTGTGTGTGTGTGTGTGTGTGTGTGTGTGTGTGTGTGTGTGAGTGCGCGTGTACCGGTGTGTACATGTGTGTGAGTGCGCGCGCGCGCGCGTCTTAAATAAAACTGATCAGTACTAAACCAGACATTCACTCAGAACAAATAAACGAGATAAAATATGATAGGAATGAACAGAGACAGACAGGCAGAAGTGGACTTAGAGACAGAAACGGCTACAGCGCCAGTGACAAAAAAAAGAAAGGAAAAAAAAAAAAAAAAACCAACACACACACACAAGCCAAGAAACGTAGACAATATAAAACCGGAAGACAAGCACGAAATGTATACACCTTACCTTCCAAACCTGGAAAATGCAATCCAGTACTGCCGCCCATCACTCCTTCATTTCATATATTCTGCATTCGAGTCCTTTTGAAAACATACTCCACAGTGTCCTACGATTTATTTTCCACCTTGCTGCACCTTGGATGGTTTTCAGAATCGTTTTCCCCGCCGCAGTTCGAATCAGTGTGGCTTTGTTGCTTCCGTTGGCCTTAGTTTCGAATCTCTCTGGGCTTACTTGCATTTACGAACGGCTTTTCGAGTCTAATTTTAGTTCGCTTGTATTTATCACATCAGCAGGATTGTTGTTGTTCACCAAATAATTCTGTCACACGAAGGTTTGAATCTTCTTCTTGTTGAGCAATGAAAAATAGCAACGCGTTTTGCAACGTTCGAAGTTGCCGCCATCATCATCTGGTCTGTGACGGGCACGTGACACACGTTTTGCACGTGGTTTGTACACTGTAAAAGTTCTCCACTTTGACACGGATGAATAAAAGGGCAGGGTAGGATGGTTGTATTGTATTGCCTTGTATTGTATTGCATTGTATTTTATCCTGTTCAGTTCTATCCTATTCTACTACTATTTTGTCAATGAAGATTTCTCTCAGTGAAAATCGGGCTATAGCTGGCACTGCCAGACAAATTCATCATTGCTATTTATAACAATAGAAATTTACCAGTAAACGTTTTGACGTGAATGTCAGTTTCGCGAAGTGCAATGATGACTTTCGAGTAGACATCATATCTGCTAACTTGGAGAGAGAGAGAGAGAGAGAGAGAGAGAGAGAGAGTTCTTTTCTTTTTCAAGTTTTTTGCTTTTGTTTTTTTCAAGTTGCACAAAAACCTACCCCCTTTGTTATCGTTGATAGTGTATCTGTTTCGTCGTTTTATTCCTATACTATTATAACCTGACCATTCTAAAACGTTTATGTGTATCTAATGAATATTATATCAAAACTATTGCCGCTAAATGCAGGTACAAATCCCGTCAGCATTTACCTTTATTGTTTGTATCTGCAATGGTAGCGGAAACCGGGTAACATGGGCCCCCTAAAATCGACGCCTTACATTAGTTAGTGTCGAATCTGTCGACTGTATGAAGACCAGTTTATGCCCATGGATACGTCACACAGACCTCAATCATATAATATTACTGAAATAACAAATGCTACAATTACTCTGTCTGAAATTATTCAATAATGCTCGGAAAAAGAAAAAAAAAAAAAACACAAAAAACACGTTGATTGTGCCCCATACACGGTGCATAATGTGCATAGATATACCTTGCTTAAAGACTTTATTGTGAGACTGTAACGATGAAACTCAAAACATTTGAACACATGTAAATAATATCTTAACTAAAAGAAAGGGGCGGGGGGGGGGGGGGGGGGGGGGGGGGGGGGGGGGGGGGTCAGTGGATTTCGTGATCATGAACGAGGTGAAGGATCAAAATGACTGTCGGGTCATTTCACTTCCAGATACCACGGTATCGATCTTCCATCGACCAGTGGGTTTCGTGCCTGTGAGAATTAAATCGCCGCCTAGTGAGGGGGAGGGGGGTCGGGGGGAGGGGGAGACAGACACTAGAATCGATCTCTATCCCTGTCGCCCTCACCCTCCTCCTCCCCCCCCCCCTCCCTCCTCTCCCATTCCTCCCACTCATCCTCCCATGGTGGTAATTGAAAACGGATCAAAAGAGGATGATGAGACGCGAAGGCTTTGAACATCAGACGCGGGGGAAAAAAAAAAAAGAAAGAAAGAAAGAAAGAAAAGAAAAAAAAACCGCCAGCAGAAAATCCGTCTCAGACGGATGTCAATACCGATAATGCGGACAGCCCAAAATCAAACGTGTCTTTGCTGGCATGTCAAACATTCGGATGTTGGAAGGTAGAGAGGGTGTGGATTTCAAGTCAATGCTATCGTTTTCAAGTCATTACGTCCAGTCGCTGTTGCGACGCTTCGGTTGCTAGGAAACCTCTGAAATCCTGTGGAATGAACAGGCCTCTTCATGTGTATGTGTGTGTGTGTTGCGTTGTGTTGTGTGTGTGTGTGTGTGTGTGTGTGTGTGTGTGTGTGTGCGTGCGTGCGTGCGTGCGTGCGCGCGCCCGCGCGTTAAAGTTTGTCACTGATGTAATGTCTGTTCACGTAAATTACTCTGATGGACCATATAAAAAAGCAAAGTGGTGTGTACGTGTTCGTGTGTGTGTGTGTGTGTGTGTGTGTGTGTGTGTGCGCGCGCGCGCACGTGGCCACGCGCGTTTGCGAGCGTGCCGTGTTACATTTGATAATGTGAGATTACATGATGGATTTTACGTGAAACCTAAAAAGTGGGGACGTGGCGATATCGCCTGAGAGGTTAAAAAAAAAACCAAAAAAAACCCACATCATTTTGACAGACG
Source organism: Babylonia areolata (assembly GCF_041734735.1). Classification (NCBI taxonomy): domain Eukaryota; kingdom Metazoa; phylum Mollusca; class Gastropoda; order Neogastropoda; family Buccinidae; genus Babylonia; species Babylonia areolata. Next base: position 15,575,896 of record NC_134900.1, on the reverse strand, counting down.
ATAGAATCACCGCCTAAAAAGAATTCGTTGGAAAGTGAATTCTGCTGTACTTCAAAATGGGAGGAGGAAAGAGAGAGAGAGAGAGAGAGAGGCGGGGTTGAGGGAGGGGGATTAAGTTTGCAGACGGAATCGCGGTTCAAGGAAATGCACCGGAAAACAGATAAGAGACCGTCAAAAAGCAAAGCTGCATGAAGAGGTATACATAGGACTTGCGGGGTGGAGCGGACGGAGGGGTGAGGAGGGGGTCGGAGAGGCGGGGGGGAGGGTGAATGAAGATGGAGGTGGTACAGCGCAGAGCTGCTCGTTTTGTGCTGAACCCGATACCAGAGGACGGCCAGTGTCTCCCAAATGATGGAGCTCTTGCAGTGGCCGACTCTCCAGCGTCGCAGAAAACCTGCCCGTCTGTGTGCTCCCTATAAGATCACCGAGGGAGCCCACGAAAGCAAAGTGCGACCTCCTACAACACCAGCCATCAAGAGCGAGGAGGGCACCACATTCCCGCACTTTTGCCCGTATTGTGTGCAGAACAGATCGCAGACTCGGGTCGTTCTTTCCGATGACAGTCCGTGACTGGAACGTGCTTCCCGAGGATGTGGTCTGTGCCCAGTCCTCTGACACCTTCAGGCAGAGGGTGGCAGCACACATTTAAATCCCCAGCCAGCTTTCTTTTTCCTTTTTGTTTTCTTTTTCTTTCTTTCTTTCTTTCTTTTTTTTTTTACACCGGTTGGCAACCCCAAATGCCAATAACGGTCAGGCAGTTGACCCTGGGCAACAAAGAAATGAAAATGAAAGAGGAAGTGAAGTGCGGGAGAAAGAGTCTTGAAGCAACGAATGGAGGAGGGGAGGGGGGGAGGGGACAGAAAAACAACGACACACACACACATACACACGCACACAACACACACACAAACACACACGCTATTCATAGCTTAGTACTCTCCCCCCCCCCCCCCCCACAACCCACCCCCCTCTCACCTACCCCTCCCTTCTCGATTCACTATCACGTCAGACGACGATGGGACAAACGATTTTCGGTTACGGCGGTCACAGTCCGTCTGCTGTGAGACAGAATCGATAACTGGCGATAACACAACCACTGGTTGATCAGATAAAACTGGTTCAGTGAAAATGAGACGAGGGAGGGAGAGAAAGTGCATGCGTACACGCATGTGCATGTAGTCTTCAGTTTTTACGTCTTCCACTTCTTCTCACACGTAAATAAACCTGTAATTTATGTCAGTATTTGGTGTATGTTTGTATATATATATATATATATATATATTTCTAAACACAAATATACCCAGCAATACACACACACACACATATATATATTCCACAAACATACTGGAAGAAAAAAAAAAGTAGAATAGAATACAGGTCATTCATGATGTGTGTGTGTGTGTGTGTGTGTGTGTGCGGGAGCATGCATGCATGCATGAGAGTGTGTGTGTGTGTGCTTTGCTCTATCCCACCCCCACCCCACACTATTCAATTGACTGTCTTAGCATTTTTATTTTGTAGTCAGCTCAAGATCTCCAGCTAAATATCTGGAACTCTTTTCCAAGTGAGACAGACAGACAGGCACACAAGCATCAGACTGATGAACATCTGGTTCAGTATAATTCACACATGCACACAGAAGCAAGAAGGATACAAGAAAATGCAAGCACTTGTATGTATGTACTATATGTGTACCTGAGTGTATCTTTATTTACGTGTGTATATGTGTATATATATGTGTATATATATCTCTCTATTCATCTGTCAAGTTATTCATTTTTTGTTTATCTATTTTATTGTCACGTGTATATGTGTATATATATCTCTCTATTCATCTGTCAACTTATTCATTTTTTGTTTATCTATTTTATTGTCACGTGTATATGTGTATATATATCTCTCTATTCATCTGTCAACTTATTCATTTTTTGTTTATCTGTTTTATTGTCACGTGTATATGTGTACATATATGTATATATATATATATATATATCTCTCTCTATTCATCTGTCAACTTATTCATTTTTTGTTTATCTATTTTATTGTCACTCCTTCGATGTTTCTGCTTTAAAGGAAACATTGCATAAATGCACAACAATAATAATTATATTGTACCAAATTGATGTTTTTGTTAAACGTATCCATTTGGAAAGAAAACAACCTTCTCTGCAAGGAAAACAAGAAAAGAGGCAAGGCCTTCAAGACTCACTTGTGATACACTTTAAAAAAAAATCTAATCGTTAAAATGTGTTCTGCATTTGTTATTATAAAGCTTCGCGTTAAAAAAAAAAAAAAGTTCTAACAAGATTCGAATTAAGTCCCCTAGCATTAATTACAGAGTAATTTCCCTTTTTTACTATCTGCACCAAAACGTTTGCAAAATAAATAAAACTTCCATGCTTAGCAAAAGAAGTTCCTGTTTGAACAAAAAATGATAATAATGACTGCTCTTGTTGTTGGGTCAGAATATCAGATCAAAGAACTAAGTTCAGAGAATATAAAAAATATAAATATAACAGTAAATGCAGTTTGCATATAATTAGGCTTCATTTTTTTTTTTTTTTTTGCCCATCCCAGAGGTGCAATATTGTTTTAAACAAGATGACTGGAAAGAACTGAATTTTTCCTATTTTTATGCCTAATTTGGTGTCAACTGACAAAGTATTTGCAGAGAAAATGTCAATGTTAAAGTTTACCACGGACACACAGATACACACAGACAACCGAACACCCGGTCATAGACTCACTTTGTTTACACAAGTGAGTCAAAAAAGAAAAAGAAAAGAAAATGCAAACACTTTATGGACAACAAAAGCAAAAGAAAAGAAAAGAAAAAAACAAACAAACAAACCACAGAACAGATTCACAATCAACAGGTTTATTGCAGATGTGAATGCATACATTATAGTACAAATGTAATGCTATTGACAAAGCATTTCATTTCCACAATACATTCAACTAATACTTTATGTGTGTTCATATGAATATGTCATGTATGTGATTAAATCTTCACCAAATCGAAATTTTAATACAATTTATAAACAAAAGAGAATATAATTAAATAGGCCGAAGTATGTTAAGAGTGTTTGAGTGTGCATGTCAAAATTAAAAAGGTAAGAGAGAAAGAGACTCAGATAGGCCTTGATTTCTCTCTCTCTCTCTCTCTCTCTGTGTGTGTGTGTGTGTGTGTGTGTGATTTAACTGAAATTTATAACATGCCACAAACACCTTGATGTTGAACATACACACACACACACACACATGCACACAAACATAAACAAGCACATTCTACCAAAATTTCCCTGGCTTGCACACTCTATCATGACAGGTAACACAAATCTAAAGCACAGAGATAAAAATATACATTTTATATTTCACCCAGGTATTCTATTTCAAATTTGATCATGTGAAAAGCAAATAGCATAGATCTCCAGTAACATTGATATCACAATTTCATCGAAATGGCAACACTTACTGACTCAGTATTCTGTTTTATATGTATAATATATCATATCCCATCCTTTCTTTCAAAATGAAAATACAGCATATCATTATCTTTGTTTGTTAAAAGAAAAAAGCTCTGAAACAGTGCAACATACATTGTGTTGCATTGTTTTGTGTAAAACCTCGCATTAAATGTTTGCCCTTAAATCAAATATACTCCATTCACAAATGATCCCAGCCAAGTGTAAATACTGTATCTGGTGCCTAATAATATTTTATCTAACATGTAATGTTCATGCTACTGACTCATAAATAATAATAAATTTGATGTTTATGACTAACATTTTATTCATATCTTATGTGAATCATACATGTTCTGTAATTCCCTCAATAATCAGATCACACACTTAATAGAGCTGTAATATTACCAGAGGGCTTTTTCATGCGCATGACAATATTTTACCTAGTTTGGGGAGTTATCCATTCTTCTTCCAAGAAAATGAGACAAAAATTAATTCTCTGCACCTTTTGCACATCAAGATGTGACTTACTGCCAACAAACTGTAGACTATTGTCTGTGGACATGAAGTTTATGTAAAGTGATTAATGAATTAGATTTTATTCTATTCAAGAGGTAAACCGACCACCACCATTGTTGTATCAACTATCAACTATGACATAGATCATGTCTGAAGGAAACCACCACCTTCACTGTATCAACTGTGACACACATCATTTCTGATCAATGCAAATTGGGTGAAAACATTAACAAAACACCACTATTATTGTATTAACCACAGATAAACTGACTGAAAACAAACCACCACCATTATTCTATTGATAATAATGATAACAAATCTACTCTGAATCTGATGCAGATTGGTTGAACTGTATTACAAGTTACAGTCTGAAGGCCAATAATCCCACAAGGCCAGGCCCAAATAGGAAACACCATCACTTCAATGCCATGAAACACCTACCTACACAGTCGGGTAAATCAACAAAATGGTCATACACATAAAATGTTACACATCTGTGAAAGTGTGGGGTGTGACTGAAACCCTACTGAATGACACAGGAAGTGGATGATGAGCACCCAATGGCCGCTGCCAGCTGGCTCTACACAGGTAGGCAGCCTTGTTGTGCAAATGACTCCGTGTTAGTAAAGCGCTTAGTGTTTGGTCTCTCACCATCATCATCATCATCGTCAACTGTGATGAAGCCTACCTACATGTCTTACCCACACCCCAAACTACCTGTAAGCTGTGCCTTTAACAGTTTTCCTCCCACGCCTTCCCCAAAGCACTTACTTCAAATTGCAACAATTCAGTAATAAAAGAACCCTAAATCATAATACTGAATGTGCCACTACCATTACCCTGAGAGATCAAGTATGTTTGCACATGCCTCGCAGTCTCACACACACACACACACACACACACTGCACACTCACACACATTTAAAAAAACATTTGCATTAAAAGTGTGTTCAACGACTGGGAATTTTCTGTATAATTTCACAGAATTACATGTTCGTCAACAATTCTTTTATTCTTGCTCATGCCTGGAAGTTGAAACAGTCCAAGACAAAATTCTGGATCAATTCCATTTCAGCATTTTGGAGTCTATCATTTAATAATCTTCTTTATCACAAGGAAATCATATAACATTCTCAATCAGTCAAATACACACACACACACACACACAAGCACATACAAACCAGTACTTTCACACAGTAAACACACACACACATGCTCAAACACAATGAGACAGAGATCAACAGCCAAGATATCTAATAAACCCCAATGTCTCTGTGACTTGTCATATAATTAAATAATAGATTGTGTTCCACTTCAACATGAATAGACACTGTCTATACATAGATTAATATCATCAAATAGACAAACCTGTACAAAACAACGTATTGATCGCTGTCATCAGAAATGGAGATCAACCCACCTCTGTGAAATACCTATGGTTAGGCTTAGCGGCCTTGTGAAGAATACTTTCCCAGGTAAGTTTTCTGGTAAGAATAACTACAATACGGCTGTCCACTTGTCAAAAGTATCATTATCACATGCTCACCTCAACCCAGCACATTACCTTTTCACTGCTTTCTTGAGAACATGTCTGGTTAACAAGTCCTTCCCCCAAGAAATCCCAACAACAGTGTGCATCACTGTCACCACAACGCTTGTTATCCTGACCTTCCCAACACAACCCAGCGACAATGGTTCAAGACACAACATCCAATAGTATTCTCCATAAAGGCAGGGACACAAACATGACACCGGAAAACCTCTGACTCAACATCATGCTCCCATGAAGGCACCCAAAATGAAGATGCTGGAAAGCTGGTCTCTCCATCAACAAAGACCGAACTTTATTTTCACAAGGCGCTGCACTGCATTCTCGTCACAGTGGCTTGTCTCTCCAGAGACCAGCATTGTCACCAAACACAATAACACAAACTTTATCTTCGTGGGTTTTTTTTAAAAAAGTTTTCCAAGTTTGTTTTCAGATGAATCCCCCCCCCAAAAAAAAAGCTTTTTTTTTCAGTCTGCAGAATTTTGTCAAAGTCAACATTTTAGATGCAGTGGATGCTGCTATGTGTGCATACTGTGCACAGGAAGTCAGTTTACTCACAATCAAGGTCTTGCTGCAGAGAGAGAAAAATCCTGTGTGACTTTCAGAAGTTGAAATTCTTGTTCCTTCCACGCCACTTGCGTCAACTTCTCATATCACAAACCACAGCATCTGCTGTTGTTATTTTCCACTAAGGACGTTAAAGAACTGTCCAAAATGTTGAGTATTATGGAATCCAAGTCTCTTGTGACATGCGCACAAAGCCCGACATTGCTACTCACTCAAGGAGACGGCAAAGTGAAAACCATCAAACACCACTGAAGCGACATCCTCTGATGTGTTTGCCTCCTGGCAACCAAACATCAATGGTTCCCTGTAGACTGCCGGCACTGGGACTGTGACAGACGAACCCAGGTATGGCTGTGTATGGGGGACTCGGAACGAGCGGTGTGGGGGTAATGCTATTGAAATGGGAAATGGTGCAGATGATGGGGCAGCAAAAAAAGACAAAAAAGGACAGAAAACAGTCTGGCACTCATCATGACTTTCCCATGAATGCATCTCCAAGAACACTGACAAGGGCAGCTTGTACACAAATACACATACGCGCCATCATTAATACTAATACTTTCCCCTGAAGGTATTGAAGAGAACAGTCCCACAACACTCGCGTCAAGCTCACCTCTCCACAACACATTCAGGGCACTTGGGAAAACAGCCTGGAGAAGCTTCTATCACAGCCACAAGATCCACCATCATCATGACTTTTCTCCTGAAGATGTTAAATGGGGATCACAGACCAGAAATGCCTAGGTCTTCTTTACTTACCAAGAACAGTCTCTCGACAGACACAATCGACGCAGGCTTGCACCACAAATGCACAATCGATTTGCGTCATTGTCTGATGTAATTGTTAAAGCAGGAAAACATTGAGGGATGGCTGCATGAGGAGGAGGAGGGATTTTGTTTAATGTACTATCACACATACTGGTGCTTGTAGACATTAAAAAGTATGAATTTTCACGTTTGAATTTTATCATCTAAAAGGCAGGAGAGCAGGGGGGCTGTTGAACGGTGAATTGAGGGAAACAGGGAAGGCTTGCATCACAAACACAAGATCAATCTGTGTCGCCCACCAACGAAATCGATGAAGCACAAAAACATCAAGGAATGCTTGCATCACAAACAACACAAGGTCTGTGTCTATTCCAGTGATTTTTTTTTTTCAAAGCGAAGACACTACACTGTAAAAGTAAAAGCAGGTGAGCAACAGCACCGCCAGGACATCAGGAGTTGGTGGCCATGGGTTCTTCATGGTCGCTGTCTTGAGAACCGCTGTCCGATTCGTCCAACTCCTCCCACAGGTCCTCCAAGGCACTCACTGAAACACACAGCCACACAGGTCCTGGACCACATAGCAACAAACAAAAACAACCACTACCATCATCCCAAACAAAAAAAAATCTCAAAATACACAACACTTTATAACAAACAACAACGAAAAATGAACTAAACAACCCCATCCCCAAACACACTACACTTACAACAAAGAACAACAAAAAATGAGCTACAGAACCCCATCCCCAAACACACTAAACGTTATAACAAACGAAAACAAAAAATGAACTACAGAACCCATCCCCAAACACATCAAACGTTAAAACAAACGACAACAAAAAATGAACTACAGAACCCCATCCCAAAACACACTAAACGTTAAAAGAAATGACAACAAAAAATGAACTACAGAACCCCATTACCCAAACACTACACTTCATAACAAACGACAACAAAAAATGAACTAAAGAACCCCATCCCCAAACACTACACTTTATAACAAACGACAACAAAAAATGAACTAAATAACCCCAACCCCAAACACTACACTTTATAACAAATGACAACAAAAAATGAACTGAAGAACCACATTCCCATACACACTACACTTTATAACAAACGACAACAAAAAATGAACTAAAGAACCCCGTCCCCAAACACACTTAACGTTAAAACAAACGACAACAAAAAATGAACTACAGAACCCCACCCCCAAACACTACACTTTATAACAAACAACAACAAAAAAATTAACAAAAGAACCCCATCCCCAAACACACTAAACTGTATCACAAACGTCAAGAAAAAATCAACCAAAAAACCCGTCCCACAGCACACCAAGGTCCAAGGTTAAAGTTCCCATGGCCTTTTGCAGCTATCGGTGTAGTGAATTCCTAACCACTGTGACAAGGGCCACTGATCTCTGCCACATTAACCTTCCCCATGCCCTACAAACTACCAGAAATATTAAAAATGACAACAGCTGATAATAAATTAATGGAGATATGAATGTCTGCGCCAAATCTATCATGAAAAAACCCCCCAAACAAGTGTACTGGAATGTTGGGCATCAAATGCATGCATCCAAAATACCTAATCAACATGATATATATACATACTTTAATGACAGAAAACATATTTACAAAATCAATACATGTGTATATGCACATGCACACCCAAATGAAAATAAAATATACATAACATGACAGCACATGTGATGATAAAAATCATCAAAATCTAAATCTGCAAAAACACATATCAACATAATAATTATATACATACTTTAATAAACAAATAAAAATGGAAACAAGTTTTATAAAACGAATTCATGTGCATAGGCACATGCTCATGAACATATACACCTGATGCAAGCGCTCATAATGATCAAATCTATAAAAAAAAATAAAAAAATTTTAAGCCAAAAAAAAAAGGGCATATTTGCAAGAACCATCACCACCTCCCATTTCACCAACTAGTGACCTTCTTCTTCTTCTTCTGCGTTCACTCGTATGCACACGAGTGGGCTTTTACGTGTATGACCGTTTTTACCCCGCCATGTAGGCAGCCATACTCCGTTTTTGGGGGTGTGCATCCTGGGTATGTTCTTGTTTCCATAACCCACCGAACGCTGACATGGATTACAGGATCTTTAACGTGCGTATTTGATCTTCTGCTTGCATATACACACGAAGGGGGTTCAGGCACTAGCAGGTCTGCACATATGTTGACCTGGGAGATCGTAAAAATCTCCACCCTTTACCCACCAGGCGCCGTCACCGTGATTCGAACCCGGGACCCTCAGATTGACAGTCCAACGCTTTAACCACTCGGCTATTGCGCCCGTCATACCAACTAGTGACCAACCCTACCTTCCACTGGAGGCAGATCCTGTCGCCTCTTGTAGACTCTGGTCAGACCTGACATCAAGGTGGAGTAGTAGGGAAGCACAGCGCCGTGACGCTGCTGGTAGTTCAGATCCCGCAGTGATATCTCATGCAGCAACAGAATGCCTGCAAAAAAACAGGGACACACTTTTTTTTTCATTTTGGGGCTACAACGTCCATGTTCACTTGTACACACAAGTGGGTTTTTAATTGTATGAACGTTTTTACCCTTGCCATATATATGCAGTCATGTTCCTTATTCGGGGGGTGGGGGGATGCCAGGTATATTCTTGTTGCCATAACCCATCGAACACTGATATGGATTAAGGGATCATTAACAGTGTGTTTGATCTTCTGCATGTGGGTTCAGGCACTAGCAGGTCTGCTTGAACATTTGTTGTCTTTTCTGGACATAATTGGTCATTCTTAAATGGTGTATTCTTTTTAGCATGGAGGGTGTGTGTGAGTTACCCATTGGCTGGGTTTGGTGCTGTATGTCTGTTATCAAAATAATTTTGTGCATTATGTATAATCATGTTTATGTTGAATTTTCAAGTGAAAAAAACTGACACAATGTTAAATGTCAGTTGCATGTCCTGCGTTTATATCATGAAAGTATGTGAGAGAGCATGTCAAAACAATTTCTTTCTGACAATTTGAATTTGAGATGTAACTTAAGTTTGCACATGCTGCTAAAAAATTCTTTGACTAGAAAATAGGTCAAATGATTCCCTGTTTCAATCTGCACAAAATGTACAATAACGTTGACGAAAAAAACCAAAAAAAAACACACACAGAATGAGCAAGAGAATTATGACACAACAAAACAGACTGTGGTGAGAAGAGGTGGGTTGGGAAGAGACAAAATTTAGACACAAAACAGAATTCAGACATAACACAACACCTCCAAACTCAGCCCACCTTTACGAAGAACCCCAAAGACCTCATCGCTGAGAGACAGCTGGTAGTCACGCAGCAGATAAAACATGGAATGTACAAGACTGGGAATAATCTGGAAACAGCACAACAACATCAAATTCAGAAAAACAGCACACTTTTTTTTCCCCCTCCAAAAGTACTGTTTCAAAACACACACTGTATCTGACTGATAAAAAAACACACACTAAAACAGTCTGAACTAATGCAAAAAATCATAATGAAGTTATAATTCTTGTCTTCATATTGAAATTTTAAGAGACATTTGTTTAATTAAAAAAACAAAAAAACAAAAAAAAACTAAAAGACACCCTAAAATGAAAAATCCCGGTAAAAATAAGACTAACTTTACTATATAATAAGGAGGAATAAGTAAAATGGTAAATTACATTAAACTCAAATTAAATAACACCTACCCTAGCTGACTAATCAAAGAAAAATACTGAAATAGTTTGATGACTTAATCATCTAATAAAGAGAAATAAATAACTTAGTAAATGTAAAACTGAAATTAAAATGACACCTACCCTTGCTGACTGATCAAAGAAAAAATACTGAAATAGTTTGAAACAAAATGTAGAATCATTCAAACTTACAATTCTTGTAGACATATTGGAATAATCTATCTTAAACACAAGTGTTTAATTAAACAAAAGCAAACAAAAAAATCGCAAAAAGTATATTCGGTAAAAAGTAAAAGTAAATAACACCTACTGTAGCTGATTGACCAAAGAACAATACTGAAATAGTTTGAAACAATATGTGGTATAATAAAAGCATATAATTCATGTAAAAATTTTGGAAAAATCTATTACAAACACATCTATTTAACTAAACAAAACCAAAAGCACAAACAAACAAAAAAAATCACGAAACAAAATAATGTGATAAATCATTCACCAAATAGATAAATAAATAAATAAAACAAAAACTGAACAAAACGAACCTGACCACTGCAGCGACAGTTGTTGTCGGTCAGAATGTGAACACCATGCCTGTGACCAGACACCACAGATGACACACTGTCCATCACCTGAAAACAACACAAAAGGAACAAGAAAAAAAAAAAAGGTTTTATTCCTTGACCCCTTTGGGGGCATGGAGAACACTCACAGTTGCAACATATGCATTGCTTTATTTACGAAAAAACATTAATAGTCAACTAAGCAAACTAACCGCCACAGGCGACTTTAGTCGACATCGAGGGGGTCATGTTAAATGGACAATTATTCACATGGTAACAAAAGCTTGACAGCTGCAGCTAACTTTTCCTGGTCAACAGGAAATTGATTAACATCCCCAAGCCCACGACTGAGTTTAAGGTGAACAAGTCCACTGTGTTGTTCTGACGAGAACCGAATCATAGAACTGAGAGTGTTAAGTTGAAAGTGCTTGGTGCTGGGGAGAGCTTTTCACACAGAAACTTGATGGCGAAAGAGTTAACGACCAACAAGCTGACGCCTTTAATAACTCTTTTACTACCATAGGCGACTTTCGTTGACTAGACAGTGCACCACCATTGGCGACTTTTGTCGACATTGAGTGGACATGCTGATTAGGCCATTTTTCAAATTATAACGCTGCTCAACAGCTGCAGCAAGTTTCCAGCTAAACAGAACAATGACTAACCTTTGCCCCCCTGACTTGAGTTTGAAGTGAACAAATCCTTTGTATGTTTTGATATGATGAAGCCTGCGACTGAGAGCATCGTTTCTAAAATATGGGGACTGTTTTTCACACAGAAACTTGGTGGTGAAAGAGTTAAGGTAAAGTTTGCTCAGGGTTTTGGTCTTGTGGTTCGATGAAGGCTGCACTGTTTTGAGGGGGTGAGTCCTGCAAAAAAACAACAACAAAAAACCAAGCAGACAGGGCCTATTGCACTGGGCTTTTTCAATCTGCCCTATTATAAGGAAAGCCTGATCATCCACACAAAAAGGCAGATTTACCTTGGAGATGACGTGTAGCAACAAAGGCTGCAGGTGCTGCTTTCCTCGACAGGTGGCCAGGAGGCGTGTCAGCACCATGTGGATGCTCAGCAGGGTGCAGGAATCTGGGATGAAGAACAACATTACATGAATAAATCAAAGCATGAACACACTCACACACACACACACACAAACATACACAACCACACACCCACCTAATCCTGCACACAAAAACACTTTCTCATGCACATCCACACACCCAGACTTGAAGGTTCCAGAGTTTGCATTCAGGAAAGCTGGACAGACCTTGGTGCAGAGGAAGGGGAGAAGGGCAAGGGAGGGAACCATGGTACACACACACACACACACACACACACACAGACACACACACATACACAAACACACTCACATACACACACATTATATACACTAACATACACACACACACACTCACACACATATATACACTAACACACACACACACAGCCACACACACACACACACACTTACACACTGACTCACAAACACCCACACAAACACATACCCACACCCACACCAACACACACCCACATGCACCAAGAAAACAAAGACAGACGTAACTGTCTTGGTGCAGAAAGGGGAGGAGGACCAGGGAGCGAACAAGGGCACACACACACACACACACACACACACACACACACACAACACCCACACAAACACCCACACAAACACATACCCACACCCACACCAACACACACCCACATGCACCAAGAAAACCATGACAGACGTACATGACCTGGCGCAGAAAGGGGAGGAGGGCCAGGGAGCAAACCAGGGCACACACACACACACACACAAACACACACACACAAACATACACACTCATACCCACCCACCACACGTCCCACACCCCCTACCCCCCACACACAAGAAAAATGGGACAGACATATCTGTCTTGGTGCATACGAAGGGAAGGAGGGCCAAGGGGGTGAACCAGGGCACACACACACACACACTTACACACAACATCCACACCCAAAACCACCCCCAACACCAACACACCCACATACACCAAGAAAACCGGGACAGACGTACCTGTCCTGGTGCAGAGGAAGGGGTGGAGGGCCGGGGAACGAACCAGGGCACACACACACACACACACACACATCCACACACAACCACACACACACCCTCCCCCAACACACACCCACATGAACCAAGAGTCCCAAGACAGATGAACCTGTCTTGGGGCAGAGGAAGGGGAGGAGGGCTGGAGAGCAAACCAGGGAACACACACACACACACAAACACACACAAAACATATACACAAAAAAAACACACACTCCCACAAACACGCCCCACACACCCACCACAACATCCGCAGATACCAGAAAACCAGGACAGACGTACCTGCCTTGGTGCAGAGGAAGGGGAGGAGGGCCGGGGAGCGAACCAGGGCGGAGAAGAGGTCCAGGACCCGAACCGTGATGCCTGGCTGGTGCTCCAGCTGCAGGCAGTCCGGCACCACGCCACGCAGGAGGACCACATGAAGCCTGTTAAATTGCATACATACTGTTATTGTATATGTCTATGTCTACTGTTACAGAGATGCCAACCCCTGTCAAGTGTTTGCAGGAACAATCAGGAAATTTGGTAAGAACATTTTGAATGTGGTAGGAAAACATGGACTCTGAGCAAACTTACATTCTATCTACCATGCTTACAAACATTTGATTTAGCCATGTTCTCTCTCGTCCGGGCAAACGATTAAGTTCATTGATCCACTCAATGCTGTTCCAATGTAAATACACATGTGATTAGCTGAACATCATCATGTGAGACCAAGGTTAGTAGTGAATGCCCTGGCCTCATGATCGATTGGTCTACAGTGTCTGGGTAATGTTAAGACAGGAAAGCATGCGACCATACTATGTAGTCAAAAATGTACTTGTCGGAACAATTTTGTGTTGGCATAATGTTAGAAGAAACTGATCGAGTGTTATGAAATACGGCGAAATCGTAACAGTTGGCATCTCTGCACAAAGTGCACACACACACACACAAACACACACATACACACAGAAAGAGAAAAGCAGCACCCTACCTGTCCATATCTGCCTCTGGCAGCCTGACAGCCAGGGAACACAGAACATCAAGGGCAGCCTCCACCACAGGTACCTTGAAGCCAGAGCTCTGCAACAAAACACATCACACATTATGCTTGCTGGGTCCCTGCTTAACTCATTCCACTCCAGGTGCGAGTTAACTCGTAACATGGTTACTTCCCCTGCGGACCACGTACCAGAATTCTCGTATCAACACACTATCGTAATTTCGTTCATTCTTGCTTGGTACAGTTGGCATTCTAAACTGAACCGTTTACCAATTCCGAAAGCATGAAAACGAAGCTTTGTTTGATTGACTAAATCAACAATTCTCCATCTATTTTCCCTGTTTTAGTGAACCACCCTGTTTTTTTTCTGTAGTGGTCTCATGTAGTGCTGGTCCAGGGGAGTTGTAGCAGGCATGTAGCTGTGGGATAGAATGAGTTAAAGTTTAGTTGCACAAACACTTGCGCATTCTTTCCTCTCAGTTACTAAAATTAGCAAGTGCTGACTTCCACCATGGCACCGTCTTTCACCACCTGGCACGATGTGCTTTCTGCCAACACTTGCATGCTGAACGTGGCTGCGTTTGCACTGAGCTCTGTTTTTTTTCTGGGAGAGGGAGATGGGGGGGTATTGAACTTAAAATTTTTTTATTTTTTTTTTTACTCATTTATGTTGTGAATTACACTGCCATTGTGATTTTACCTTATATGTATTTGGGACCTGGATGTGTTTGCACTGTAGCGAGAATAAAAACAGGTTCTTGTTTAAAGAGTGCCTTTGAATTCAGGACCCCACACGATTCACACCGACTGGGAATGCCTCCAACCCTCATCACTGGTGAACACTGGATCAGAAGTCAGACACCTAACCAATTCCGCCATGGCGGCTCCGAGGGAAAAAGTAGAGTCATCAATAAAATGAGCTGCTCCATTTATCAAAAAATACCATCAGTACGTATACTGACCCAGTGGTGTGGAACAAACTGCCCTTCTCAATCCATCATTTGGATTCCCCAATTTGTTTTAAAAAGTGTCTCAAAACACACGTCTTCTGTTCTGCCTAGAATCTTACTGACTAATGTACTCATTGGGCTTCTGATGGGTTTGTGTGTGTGTGTGTGTGTTTGCGTGCATGCATGCGTGCGTCTGTCTGTCTGTCTGTGTGTGTATGTGTGTGTGTGTGTGTGTGTGTGTGTGTGAATGCGTGCGTGCGTCTATGTGTGTGTGTCTGCGTCTGTGTGTGTGTGTGCATGTGCGCGTGCAGGTGTGTTTGTCTGTCTGCACACATAACTGTTCATGTGTAAAGTACTTGATGCAAGTACGTTTGTGTGCACGAATAACTTTTTGTTGTAAACGTGGCACAAGGTCCCTGCCTGAGAGGTGTGAACATCAATCTGCATTATTAACATTATCATCATCATTAAAATAATAATGATTATCATCATCATCATTATTATCATTATTATTACCTCCTGACTGGGTGAAGCCCGGTGCAAAACCTTGTGCAGGAGGTTAAGATTATTATCATCATCGTCATTATAATATCAATAATTATCATCATCATCATCATAATTGTTACTTTTATTACCTCTTGACTGGGTGAAGCCAGGCACAAAGTTTGTGCAGGAGGTTGATGTGATTATCATCATCATCATTATTATAATAAATATTATTATTATCATCATTATCATCACTATTGTTATTATCATTACTATTACCTCCTGACTGGGTGAAGCCAGGCACAAAAGTTTGTGCAGGAGGTTGATGTTATTATCATCATCATTATTATAATAAATATTATTATTATCATCATTATCATCACTATTGTTATTATCATTACTATTACCTCCTGACTGGGTGAAGCCAGGCACAAAAGTTTGTGCAGGAGGTTGATGTTATTATCATCATCATTATTATAATAAATATCATTATTATTATTATCATCATCATCATCATCACTATTGTTATTATCATTACTATTACCTCCTGACTAGGTGAAGCCAGGCGCAGAAGCTTGTGCAACAGGTTGAGGTCTTCCAGTCGGACTGCCGGGGAGCGGGGCGGCTCCTTGGGACTGACGTACAAGGAGCCTTTCTCGCTGGCCGTGCTCTGTTCGTCGTCCCCTTCAATCCCCGACTCACTGGGCTTTCAGAGGACAAAGCAGTCAGGTGTCAGTTTCAGTCCTTTTGTTGTTTTCCCCCTCTATATATTTTCCCTACTAGTCAGACTTAATATTAAGTTATAATCTCTATTCCCCCCTTTAAAAGAACAAAACAAAAGCTCAACAATAGCTAAAAAGAAAAAAAAAAAAAGAAGAAGAAAAAAAAAGAAAGAAATATCTTGAACACAATTTAATCTTAAACAACAATAACAGACAAAAACAAGAACAACAGGAAAAAAAACCCTCCAAAGTCCTATTATCTACCTGCTCCCAGAACAAAATAAAAACATGTGAATATGCAGTGGTACAAAATTCTCATCTCCAAACACAAAGCAATAAATTTTACAACATTTTTTTGCAAGTGATACAAATGAACTGGATTCCAAGGGCACAAATTCTTTCCGGACAACACTTCAGAAATGGTGTAGGCGGGTGAAAACGAGCAGGAACTCCCACCCCCACCAAAATGTTCCCTCCCCCAAAAAACACATCTGCCTCCTCTTTCTTCTAGTCTGTCTCCACAGTGGAGGAACTGTTATCAGCAGCAGAAGCCACTGCAAGGTGAAGGCCAGCAGAAATCCCCCACCCCACCCAAAATCCCCCCCACTCACCCCTCCCCCCCCCAACCCCCACAAAAAACAAACAAACACCTACCTCATCTTTTTCTTGGTCCGTCTCCACGGTAGAGGAACTGGTATCAGCAGCAGTAGCCGGGTGAAGTTGAGCAGAAACCCCCACCCCTACCCCAATCCCTGCCACCCGGGACGATGACGCCACCAACAGCGAACGCACGCCCTCACACGCGCACACCAGCGCGTTCAGCACCCGCAGGGCACACAGTGTCAGTGTCTCCACGCTGTTGGCATATTCGGCCCCTTGCTGGAGCAGGGTCCCCAGGGAGCTGGTCAGCGACTCCAGGGAGCTGCCACTCGTCTCGCAGCTGCTGGACTTGTTAGAGCTGGAGGCATTATTGCTGGGGCTGGAGGCGCTGTTCTCGAGGGTCCCCCCGCTGAGGATGTCCAGGTAGTGCTGGAGGTAGTCGTTCAGCATAGGCAGCAGCAGCACAGCCCCCCTGGGAGGAGGAGGAGGAGGAGGAGGACATCCTGTTTGTGGTGGGTGGGTTGTGGAGGAGGATGAGGAGGAAGCCAGTTGTGTGTCCTCTACCAGGTGTCGGAGCCCCTGCAGGGCCTGCAGGAAGTGGTGTCTGTCCACGATGGGTCTGTGGGCGAGGGTGTGGGTGAAGGCAGAGTGTGGCTGCCTGCCACAGGTCGGGGTCCCCGGGGAGGACGGCTGTCTGTGTGGAGAAGAGAAACACAACACCCAAATGCACTGTGGAAATAATAATTACAATAATCATGATCATAATAATAATAACAATAATAATCATCATCATAATAATGATAATTATAAACATATGTATTTAGCACTGAATCATGCACAGACAAATCAAAGCGAATGACAACACTTCAATACATCAACAGAAAGCCAGATAATTGTTAACTGGGGAGCCGCATGGGAGGGGTTGGGGGTGCTCTTTTAGAAAGAGGTAGGTTGTCAGACCAGCCTTCTGCTGGATATCGCTTCCAACAATGAACATACACTGATCTTGGTTTAACTGTAATTTGAGCAAAGCTTTCTCATGGATTATTCTGAACACTTTTTCATTGTTTTAGGAATAACTGTTATTCATTTTCACTGGTATACATTGTGTGAGTGTATGTGCATGTGCGTGTGTGTGTGTGTGTGCGCGCGTGCTTATGCATGTGCATGTGTACATGGAATGTGAGAGTAAGGAAATAACATTTGTGTGTATATGACTGATCATATAATTTATTTCAAAACACTCTCCAGTAGACCCTTTTCTCTGAATTACTGAAAAAAATTAACTACTGGTTGTTTACTGGTTCAAACCATTCGCTATAAATATCACATTCTGTTGAGATTATCACACTACTATCATGCTTTCCTATCCAGCTGGTTGAAACCATTTGCTCTCTCTCTATATATATCAACATTCTGATGATTACCACACTACTATCACGCCTTCCTATCTGAGCTAACTACATCAAAATTTCACCCAGCACAACACAATCTCTCACGAAGGTGACAGGAGTACACTTGACGTACTTTGCTTTCTTAACGGGAGACAGGCGAGCCGTGACGCCATCCCTCTCATACTTCAGTCCCATCAAGTCGTGTCTGGAGGGCATCATCTGCAGCAATCCCACAATGCCGCTGTCCTCCACCTCCCCACTGCTGCTGCAGCTGCACTCAAGGAGCTGCGATACGAGCCGAGGACCAGTTGTCCTCCCTTGGAAGCAAAGCAAGAACATCTGGACATATAGATCAACATCAGGCATGGCTGGAACGCGACGGGGCGACTGACTTATCTGCTTAGTCATGTTAACCACATTTACAACACTCAATCAGAAGTTCTACGCCTAACCAATTCTGCCACGGTAGCTCCAATACATTTGTGGCAACTACAGAAAAATTGTTAACTTCCTCTTAAGCATCTCAAACCTTTGCCCATGCATATACATAATAATCCAACTCTGCATTCTGTCCTGGCTTCATTCGCCAAGAAGCTTTCAGAATCTGAATTTAGCACTCACAAAACTGCTTCCAACTTCCCTATTTCACTAAATATCAACTAAAAAAGCTTGGAACATTACTGCTTCATCCTTGAGATAAAAATAAAAAAAACATACAGTCATAATGGATTAAGTTGTATGTAAAAGCTCTTTTTCAAAAGTTCACAACCGAATGAGACATGTGAGTGTGTTAAGAGCAAACAAGGGCAAGTGACACACAATAAGAAATATAAAAAAAAGTTGTATTGTATTTCTCTTTTTGTCACAACAGATTTCTCTGTGTGACATTCGGGCTGCTCTCCCCAGAGAGAGCGCATCGCTACACTACAGCGCCACCCATTTTTTTTGTATTTTTTCCTGCGTGCAGTTTTATTTGTTTTTCCTATCAAGGTGGATTTTTCTATACAATTTTGCCAGGAACAACCCTTTTGTTGCCGTGGTTTCTTTTACGTGCGCTAAGTGATTGCTGCACACGGGACCTCAGTTTACTGTCTCATCTGAATGACTAGCATCCAGACCACCACTCAAGGTCTAGTGGAGGGGGAGAAAATATCGGCGGCTGAGCCATGATTCAAACCAGCACGCTCAGATTCTCTCGCTTCCTATGCGGACGCGTTACCTCTAAGCCACCACTCCACTTGTGACACAACAGAGATGCTATAACTCAGTGACAGGAGTGGTGGCCAAATGGTTAGAGCATTGCATTTTGGCCTAAGTGTCCAGAGTTCAATCCCTGGTTTCTGCACACCTGTTAAGTAAAGGGTAGAGATTTTTCCAATCTCCCAGGTAAACATAATTATATACAGACTTATGCCTGAACCCCTAAACACATGCAGAAGATTAAATACGCACACTAAAGATGTCAGCATTTAGTGTGTTATGGAAAAAAGAACATACCCTGCATGCACACTTCCAAAATGGAAGACAGCTGCCTAGACCGTGGGTTAAAATCGGTCATACACGTAAAAACCCATTCATACATATATATATACAAGTGAATGTGGGAGCTGTAGCTCACAAACACAGACGAAGGAGTAAATCAATGTTAACAACAACAAAAAAGTTCCTTCAATGCACAGTTCATACCTCTGGAGCACTGCAGTTGGAGGCGGCGCTGTCGTCTCTCCTTCCTCCGCTCACCAAGCTGCGTGCACTCCGGCCCTTCCTCCGCCGTCATCGTCCCCACGCTCTGAGCACCCCCTGGCACCACCCGCGGCGACATGAAGGACTGGTAACTGGGGAAGGCGCCGGCGCCTTTCTCAGGTGTTCGGCTGGCCCTGGGTTCCACCTTCCTCACCTTGGGGCTCTTGCTGGGGCTTGGGGCTGCCTGCGATTGGACTGCTCCACCGGTGGACGTGGACGCTTGTTGAGACTCTGATGGAGATGGGGCCTGGAGGAACGAACAGAGTGTTTCTTAACTCTTATCCACCGTACTCGCCCAATAGCGGCTTGCAGTGTAACACTTGAACCTGCCCGATACTGTCAGCTAAACACGTGCTTACTATGGGCACAGCCATTGTTGTTTACATAAACGAGACTCTCATGAGATTCACAGCCTCGTTTTCGGCACTTCCTGCCATGCATTTTGCTCTTTTCCCAAGTTCGATTTGCTTGAATTTTGACAAAGTTGTGAATTTTTAAGTTGCAAGATGAGTTTCATGATTACCAAGAGCTTTAGCGTAATCTGAATGACAATTCTGAAGAAGATTTTGAACCATTTTAATGATTTTTGCGTGAGAATCTTGTAAAAACTGACTGAACTGAGTGACCTAAATATCGACTGACTGAGTTCTGACGACAGTGAGAATGAAGTTGGTCACTTGAATGTGAATCGATTGCCAGACCTCCAAAATCATGAATCAAACACTGGACCTCTGAAATCGATACTATCAGTGAGTTTAGTCTTGATTCCACGGATATTTATTGGCGTTCTGCACGATCTTACTTATTGTGCTAGTTGATTGGAATATACTACTGATTTGGTTAAGTTTTGCCAAAGTTTTGAAGTTTCAAAGTTGCAAGATGAGTTTGATGACTGTCCAGAGAAGTAGCATAATCCAAACGACTATTCTGAGGATGATTTCTGTGTGAGAATTTGGTAAAAGTCGATCGTACTGAGTGACCTAGACATCCACGGACTGAGTTTTACCGATATTGAGAGTGTAGTCAGTACTTGAGCGTAAATCGATTGCCGGACTTCCGAAATCATGAATCCATCACTGGATCTCCGAAATCGTGAATCGATCACCAGACCGTCGGAATCGATACTGTCAGTTGTTGTTGATTGCACTAATACTTATTGGTGTTCTGCATGATCTTCCTGATTTTCCTAGTTCAATGGATTATATTTTTCTTTTCATTATGGAGAAATTACATGTGAGGTAGGTTTTTTGTTTGTTTTCGTTTGTTTGCTGTTGTTTTTCTCCAACCATCATAGGAAAACACCTTGTCCCTCAAAATGAAAAGAACATAAAAATCAGCATGTTCATTGTTGCAATTCAAGTTGAGTAAGAAAAAGAATAAAAAGAAGATGTGTTAAAAGACACTGCAGACCAGATAAACTTATTTCAAAGAAAATCATACTGTAATTAAAAGCGATTTTTTCAAAGTTGACCATCAAATTTGACACTTTCATTTTTTGTGTGTGTAAATACAAAGCAACATGAGCCTGGAAACAAAAATTCTTTTGCAATTTTATTATGTACAGAATGCAGGAAAAATAAATATGTGCAACAAAAGAAGGTAATAATATTTTTAATCAATGTTTATAATTACCCTCTATCAAAAATCGCAAGAGTTATTCCCCTTGGCATGGGATTTTATGGGTGATTAGTGCTGAGCGACCTGGGGGTAAGAGGGTTAACTTTTTTTTTTTTTTTTTTTTTTTTTTTTTTAAACTCTTTCACCGTCAAGTTTCTGCGTGAAAAACACTCCCCAGCACCAAATATCTCAGAAACGATGCTCTCAGTGGCAGGCTTCAGTTCATGTCAAAACAACACAACAGACTTGTTCACTTCAAACTCGGTCAGGGGGCAAAGGTTAGTCATTGTTTTATTGGAAGGAAACTAACTGCAGCTGTCAAACTTTGTTACAAATGTGAAAAATGGTCTTATCAACATGACCCTTCGATGTTGACAAAAGTTGCCCATGGCGGTGCACTGTCCAGTCAACTAAAATCGCCTATGGTGGTGAAAGAGTTAATTTGACACACTGACTAATGAATCAATTGTGTTTTTACTGGATTCTTTTTCTTCTTTTTTTTTTTAACACACATAACAAGTTCACGTTTCAAATACTGAATTAGTGAATAGCTTCAAATATAAAATAGCAACATAGCTTTTTCTGCAGTGGACTGAATTTTTTTGACATGGAATTTTTTTTATCATTTAAAAAAAAAACTATAATAACAGCTATTGCCAGCTGGTAACTTCTGGTTAACAATGCTTATTTAGCATTCCCTGTCTGCCCATAGACTGGTACAACACTCGGGCAAAAAAACTCCACAGAATCAAACATAACTCTCTCCAGAAACAAGGCAATAACATTCAAGACCCAGTTTAATTGTTATTCAGTTGAACCTCTACCCCATGACCCTGTCCAAGTGGCAACACAAGACTGGACTGGCACACACACTTTCTGCTCATCAGTTACTTCTGAAGTTCTTCAAACTATCCCAACACAACTGCAAGCAATACGCTGTGAAAACATACATTTTACATCCCTCTTTATGCAACTTTTTATCATGAGATATTTTTTAAATCTTGAGACAGTGTTTTGACTCTCTGGGTAAATTTGTGACTTCTGACACAGCTTTTTGTCTTTTGATACCACCTACTGACTCTTGAGACATTCTTTTCACTCTCTGGACAACATTTCAACTTTGGTTTTGATTTGCTGTCAGTCCGCATGCTTGAAAATGGACACAAGGAGGAAGGTGGAAGAATGGTTAAAATGTTTATCTGTCAATGCATTCTCCATGAGGGGTCTGGGTTTGATTCCTGATCTCACCTTTTCTCCCAGGTTTGACTGAAAAATCAAACTGGGCATCTGGTCACTCAGATGAGATGATAAACTAAGGTCCCATGTGCAGCACGCACTTGGTGCATTGAAAAAGAATCCACAGCATGAGCAACATTGTCCTCTGGTAAAAATCTGTAGAAAGAAATCCACACAGAGGTACAGAAATATACATCTCAAGGCCTGACTAGTACGTTGGGTTTTGCAGCTGGTCAGGCATCTGCCTAGCAGATGTGGCCGAGTAACGTATATACGGATTTGTCTTAACACAGTGATGCCTCCTTGAGGAACTGAGAAAGTGAAACCTAGAAACTGAAACATACCTGCTGGTGCGTCAGTCTGTTTTCCAAGGTGCGACATCGCTGCTGCAGCTGCAGAAGATCCTGAGACTTGAACTGAACCTGGGTCTGCAGTCGCTCCACCTCCTGCTTCAGCTCTTTCTCTCGCTCCTTCTGACGCTGCTCCTCGGCGTCCTTCCTGCAACGTCAGTGCATGTCACCGGTGTCAAACACTTGTCATCTCAACCGTCGTGTCTGTCGGAGTGTGTGTATGTGTGCGTGCCTGAAATCTGATTGAATGACACAGGAAACAAAGAATGATGAGTGCCCAATGGCAGCCATCAGTCAGCTCTACCAAGGTTAGGCAGCCTGCTGTGCAAATGACCCTGAGTTTGTAAAGAGCTTAGAGCTTGGTCTCAGACCAAGGATAGACACTATTTAAGTATCCATATCAAGGGTCAAAAAACTGTCACAAGAGTCAAAAGTCGCCCAAAGTCTGTCTCTCAAGACTGCAGCTGTCAGTCAGTTCTACCCCGGTAGGCAGCCTGTTTTGCAAATTACTCTGTGTTTGTAAAGTCCTTAGAGTGACCAAAGATAGGTGACCAAAGATAGGTGCTATAGAAGCATCCATATCATCAAGAATCATCTCTGGTCAGAAAGTTGTCTCCAGAATCAAAAACATTGTCTCATGAGTCAAAAGGCTGCTTCAACTTTTGAGTCAATTTCAATAAATAATAACAGAAAAATAATAAACAAGAACAAATAATGACTGAAATTATTATTTGAAAAGGTTAAAAAACTTAAATCACTAAATAATAGTCAGTGACAGGCCATCACTTAGCAAATACATCACCCAATAGCAAATACTGAAAATCATTGAAATAATAAGCTTGAAACATTATTCAGTATACAAGACAAAGTTATAAAGTAAACATTCACAAATAGATGAAATGGAAAAAAAGACAAAATATCAAAAAAAATCCTTTTAAACAGGACCAATAATGACAGACAAAATCAAATAAGAACCAATCAAATAAATATTCAAAGAATATACAAAGAAATAAATAGTGGGAGGACGCGGGTTCGAATCCCAGTAGAGGTGGGTTTTTTGGCCCGTGGCCGGGTCCTACCCAGAGCTGAGTGTGCTATGGGCTTAAATGGGGAGACTGGGACCACACAGTCGAGTGTCATCCACTTCACGGATGCGTCTTTGGGTGTGTTGCTCTAATTACCTGACCAACATTGCAAGTATCTGTATCTCTCAGGCCTGGTTAATGCCGGGATATCATTATGACAGGAAGCGTAGAATACAGCCTTGTCACGCAGTCCCAAACCAAAATGGACCTCCATAGCAACATCGTCATCATCATTGTCATCCTCCTCCTCCTTCATCATCATCAATATATACAAAACAGTCTCAAAGTCTGTGGCCTTTCATGCCCTGCTCTCATGGTGACCTCAGTTTCGATACCCCTCCACTTCCGAGCTTGGGGCGAGTCCTGTCAATGCCTTCGGTGCCAGCAGATTCATGGGAGGCTGTTGTTTGGGGGACGTGGTGGCGGTCTTCACTCCGGGACTAAGCAATTATTGTCGTTAGTAGGGGGCTTAGCAGGTGGTGTCCTAAGTACGTTAAATCAGAACAGGCACCACTGAACACCACCGAAGTGACTCAGCAGCAGTGCAGGGTCTCCTCTGGTGTGTGGTCTTCTGGCGACCTAACATTGATGGTTCCCTGAGGACTGCCAACGCTGGAACTGTGACAGACGAACCTGGGTGTGACCGTGTATGGGGGGGATCTAAATGAGCGGCATGGGAGTAATGCTACTGAAATGGTGCTGATGATGGGACGGCAAAAAAAAAAAAAAAAAAAAATAAAAAAAAAAAAATAAAATCAGAACCATAACAAAATGAATTTACCAAGCTTCTCGTTCGGCTCTCAATTTTTCCAGTTCCAGTTCCTGCTTGTGGAGTGAATCCTTCAGAAACTTCACTTCCCCATCTTTTGCATACAGCTCACTCTGCGCTTTTTGGGCCTGTCACAAGTACAGTATACATCAATTACTTTTTAGACATAACAGATACACATATACACATCATAAACAATAACTGAGTTCACATAATATACTCTGAATACAAGAAACAATGGACAGACACAAAATGCATGCAGAAATCTAATCTAAATCAAATGCAGACCTGAATTATGTGGGAAGACTTCGACATAAGGCCCAAGCTCAAGAATTTATGATACATTTCTTAACTGTTAACAGTGATGAAATATCACATGCAACTCTGAGTCTGATTAATTATTAACTGTCATCAGCATTAGTAACACACACAAAAATACTGGACAATCTTGAAGCAAACAACAATCCATCACCAATCCTTTTCTCCCTCAAATTCACACAGTCAGAACTTGAAGCTCAGAACAAACAATACTTTATCATCTCAACAAGAGAAATTCATTGCTGGTGTAAAACGCATAAACAATACACAAAAATCACAATCATTCAACATGTATAAATGTTTTAAAAGACATAAAATGTTCAGATGTCAACCTACGGCAAACCATGTGTACAATAAATAATCACAGTAGGCAACAACTTATGAGTAAATCATACATACACCATCACAGCCATACATGTGCAATTCAAAATCACAGTTAAAAGCAAAGGTATGAAATAAGCATAAAATAGCACAGCAGACTAAAATACCAATACCATACTAGCATACCAATCCGGTCCACTTGCCTCAACATCCTTTTTGCGCAGGTCCTCCCTGAGTGCGGTGATGGTGACTATGCTGCTGGCTGCCCCATTGTGCGTGGTGGGACCAGGGGTGCACGGGGCAGGCTGTCCGGCCTCACCCCTGCCCCCGCCCCCTGTCACTTCGCCTGAGGATGGGCCGCTGGACGACCTGTTGGAAGTCAGGGAGCCTGCCGCAGAGGACACGTCAGAACTGGGCGTCTTTCTGGAAAAAATAGAGCTGAAAGTGGGACATTTTTAATTAAACCTGTGAGAAATAGATGCATACATGTATTTCAAAGAAGTCTTTTTTCATTTTTTTTTTTTATTCCCTTCAGTTCTTGGCATCTGCCCAACAAATGCATATATGCACACACACACACACACACACACGCTCGCGCGCGCGCGCTAATGCACACACAAACACCCACCCAGACACACATACACTACATGATGATTTCAGCAGCAGGTAAAGTTGGGGCGTTAAGAGGAGGAAGAATGCAGACAATTAGCTATGCTTTATCACACTGAAAGGCCTGTTTGAACGGGTGGGCTTTCAAGTTTGAAAGGGGACAGCGTTGGTGAGTGATGGAGATCCAGAGGAAGAGAATTCCAGATAGAATCATGTGCTTGATACTGAAAGGCGTTTTGGCCAAATGTCTTTTGAAACAATATTAGTTATTACTCAGCTCTTTGGTTTACCATGGCTCAGACCATTTCTACTTAAACAAATTAACTCAGTGTGCTGGCACTTTATCTCTCACACTTGCACACTCTCTCACACACACACACATGAAACACTTAACTTGTTTTGTATTTAACCAGACTTAATCATATATTCATAACATAGATGAAGTCTAAAAACTCTAATCCAGACAGAGTTGTTATTTTAACATAATTTAAATGTACATTATATATTTGTAGCCATGTGCTCAGCTGGCTACTAACAGTAGTTCAAATCACAGCACATGCCGTGAAGCGGACGACAGTTTAACTGCAGTGACAGTGTCCAACCATTGACATGAGGTAACTCCTGTGGCATTAGGCTATTCAAGTTCGAATTTGAACTGAAAGCTGTTGTGTGTCTGCCTGTCACTTTTGGAGGTGCCGCTCTCAAGCACACATCGAGCGTGTTGCACACACAGTCAGCTGCCTAATATTCTACTGTAAGTACTCGGTTTTAAATGTGCTGACTTGTAAACTGTAAGTTTCGACACGTGTTCATATGAGTATGTTGATAGCATTTAAAGTCGTTACACTTGTTTCAGTTATTGCTTTGACACGCAGTCACAGTTCAGCTATGACTGATCGAGATAATGGCCATTCGTCATATTCTTGTAAAAGTATTCCATTTCAATCAAGTCTCTGTATTGTTCACTGCAGATTATATCTGTTGTGCTTACACACACACACACACTTAAATCTGTTAGAAGCATAGTTGATTTTAGTTTAATCGTTCGTTAGTGTAAAGATTTCAACTGATGCTAAGCTCACGTCATTTTGTCTTCTCGTAACACATAATGCTACAGTTTACAATTCTATAATCATGTGACTGCTGTTGGAAACTAAAACCACACTATCATAGTGTTTGGATGAGAACAGATCAGGCATTTAGAAGATACAAAGCCGATTTTCATTGCCGACACTTAACGACAATCACTCCACAACCAGTGTCACTGGACGGCTTGGGCTCAGTTGAAACCTGTGTTTTCCACACACTGTATTTAATCAAAAACCTCTTGTGTCAGATCAGTAAACTATAAGTATCATTTTCTGGCAGAATTTTTGCAATTCCATCTTTAAATGTATTCCTTTAATTCTTTTCAACATCACAGTCAGCGACATCTGTGCACACTGATAGTTTGTTCGAGATTATTCTAGTGGATGAAGCCTTCCTCTCATATGTGAGCCTGTGTTTAGTGGTGAAATGTATAGATCTAATGTGTATTCCGCATTGTGGGGAGAAGACTTAAATGTTGAACACAGGCTGTACTTAACTGTGTATATGTTTGATGCAACTGGATTGTTCTGTGTAAGTTCATTCACTACTTAATGGTCAAGCCATGATAGTTCTTCCATTCATTGTACTGAGCACTTACTATTTGGTTTCTCAGTTTCTGGGTGTTTTATATCAAAGCTACTGAATGTATTATCTTTCCTATTATTCATGTATTATTTTATATGCTGATCAATATCAGTTGTACTGCTACAGTGCTACACTGACTCTCAGTACTATAGCTTCACAATTAGAAGTGAATTACAGAGTGCTCAGTACTCTAGTATTCTGTTGTGGTGATTACAAGGCAGTGTTAGATTAATATCAGTTATTGGTTAAATCCATCTGATATGTATCACAGTCTGTTAACTGTAATTTAGCTATCAAAGTATCATGCTCTCTCCTATATGGCTTACTCCAGTATAGTGCTACATGATCACTGACTCATTTGAATCACTGACACAGTATAACTATAGTATAAGCTTTATATAATGTATACTGTCTGTGTACTTTCATTAAATCAGCTCAGCTTCAACCACTGTAACTGTACTATTCAAATGTGTTAGAAATGTCATTTGCTGTCAGTGATTGGTCTTCACACATATGCATTATTTATGTTATGTTGTTGCCTACTTCAAACCAAGTGATAGTCTTTCCATTGCAATATGTACATGTGCTCACTATCCACTTGTATCTGACATGTACTTAATGACCTTTGTGTATTTCATCAGGCATTGTCTTCTTCTCTTCTCCTCTTCTTCTTATCTTCTCTTAATATTGCAAAAAAACAATAGAAAAAAATAAAGAAGTTCAAGACATTTACTGATTTAGTTTACTCAGACTGACAGATTCACAGTCACTACTATTATTCATAAACAGTTTAAACTGTATTATGATTTAGTCCTGAAGTGGCGACCACCCTGGAGGCGCAGGTTCGAACCTGCTGAGGACCAGGGGGGAAAAAAGGTGGCAATACAAGGGCATCCAGGAGTCATGATCTGGGTGTGGCCCGGCCCCCTTAGAGTGTAAGGAGTTAAGGACCTAAACACTTGACTGAGGGGGGCTTCTTCTCTGAAGACCTTGCACTGTCCAGCTCTCCCATGAGTTTCTTATCACTAAACGGCAGTCTAAAAGAAAATTAAAAAGAATAACACTGAGATATATTGTAGCCTTTTGCAAACAGTGTGACTCACTCTCTGACTAGTCTTAGTATAAGTTATAACATGTAAAACATGCCAGGAAAAAGAAGTTAACCAGAAGAATGTTGCAAGGCGAAAAAGGAACGTGGGCAATATAATATATTAAAAAAATGTATACAAATGATTATTATAATAACATGATCTGCTCTTGCACACTTGAAGTAGAACCCTCCATGTTTTTCTACATGTCTATTAGTCATTTTGATTTTATAATACCATGTTACATATAACATGAAATTTTATTTGGTGCTGGATGTGCATTTATGTATGTATGTTTTTTAATACAGTGTGTGTGTGTGTGTGCGTGTGTGCACGCGCGCGCGCGTGTGTGTGTGTGTGTGTGTGTGTGTGTACACTCACATTCATATGATTCATTGCTGAAATGTCTGTATTTAAAACATATTGTATGTCTGTGATATGATTTTGCATGTGCATAAAACTGTGCATGCACGTATGACCATGTGTACATCATTTTTGTGGTCATGTATACCTCTCAACAGTGATTCTATTACTTGCCTGAAGGAAGCAGAGGACTGAGGATACAGAGAAGACTCTGAACTAGAAGACGTTGAAGACCTGTTCTTCAAACGGACAGTTGCACCTGGTGCAGGAGCCTGGAACACACTCGTCTCCTCATGCCCAGCCACATTAAATGATGTTGATCCCAAGTCCAGAGTCTGCTCAGTATCTCCATGTCTGCTCTCTGTCTGCGGTCTGGAAGTTGATGCTCCTCCTTCAATAGCTTGTGAAGCAATCACATCTAGATTTTCCAGATCTTGCTGTGTTAATTCAAAGTCATCCCACTCCCCACTTTCTTCTGGTTCTGGCTTATCCAAACGACGTCGCTTTGTCTCTGGCTTTCTATCATCTGGCTTAGATGGACCACCCCTCTTACCGCTGGGGTGACCGAAGGGTCGTTGTGCCATCTGGTTGGCAGCATAAAAATTATGACCGATCAGATGATTTATAACTTTCCCTTTGTAGCTGTGGAGAAGAGGATTTGTTGCCATATGATCCCGTTATCACTTATAGTACTTGAATTTGAACATGTATAAACGACGACTTATATTCCTAATATCAAGTATTATTACATGTCATGTAAAGATTGAACTTTCAGTTTCACTTTTTCAGTTTGTCGAATCCATCATCTATGCTTTCCTGAAACTGTATGAATATAATGATCATTACAGAAACGCTGTTTATAATCTTTAGAAATGTGGTACTTCTGAAATTTCAGATCACTCTGTTGTCTTCAACTTCCCCCCCACCAAAAAAAAAGTTAAAAAAAATTGTGTCCACACAGCCTGATGAAAACAACACAAAATGATCGGCACCCTGAATGCTCGAGTTGATCGGGATTCCTATCCAACAAAATATCACAGAAATCATTGATTAAATCAGAAATATGGTGACTCTTAAAAATTCAACCATTTCCTCTCACATCGAAGCAGTAAAAAACAACAAATTCTCTGGCCTCAAGATGTGTTGTGATCAAATCAGCCCTTTCGAACTCTCCGCCATTGTGGGAGACATTAAAAAATATATCGGCATGAAAACGAAACAAGGAATACTACAATATCATTTTTTAAGAATTAATTCTTAAACAAACGAAAATTTAAATTTTATTAATATTTCTTTATTTCGCAAAGAATTTAACGCGCTGAAAACCTTTTCTCTGCTTGACACAAACGTATCTCCCGACATAAACAGAGAAGGCTATTTACACGGCGGCGGTGAAAGAAGTAACTTGAATGCGCTGAACGCCCTCTTGAGGAGGGGGGGGGGGGGGGGGGGGGGGGGGAGGGGTGGAGGAGGGGAGGGTATTGGGGGGGGGGGGGGGGGGGGCGAGGGGTGATATACTCACTGATCAAAAAATATATATAGATCAGTGGGATATATTGCCTAACAATCTTTATTTTCTTCTCATACAATTCTTGTCTACGGAGAGTAATAGCAATGAGTGAATGGCGTCCATATCAACATATATAACCTATAAACAAATTAGCCACATGGAAAAGAAAGACTAATATATAAATTAGATAGGTTTGCTGTTTTTGACAAAGTTGTATTTGTATTTCTTTTTACTCGGCACAACAGATTTCTCTATGTGAAATAATTTTTGGGCTGCTCTGACCAGGGAGAGCGCGTCGCTACACTACAGCGTCCCCCCCCCCCCCCCCCCCTTTTTTTTTTTTTCCTGCGTGCAGATTTATTTGTTTCAATTTCCTATCGAAATGGATTTTTCTACAGAATTTTGCCAGGAACAGCACTTTTATTTATTTATTTGTTGTTGTTGTTGTTGCCGTGGGTTCTTTTACGTGTGGTAAGTGCATGCTGCACACGGGGCCTCGGTTTATCGTCTCATCCGAATGACTATAGCGTCCAGACCACCACTCAAGGTCTAGTCAGTGGAGGGGGGGGGGGAGGGGAGGGGGAGGGAGGAGGAGGCGAGGGTATGGGGGTGGGGGGGTGATATACTCACTGATAAAAAAAATATATATAGATCAGTGGGATATATTGCCTAACAATCTTTATTTTCTTCTCATACAATTCTTGTCTACGGAGAGTAATAGCAATGAGTGAATGGCGTCCATATCAACATATATAACCTATAAACAAATTAGCCACATGGAAAAGAAAGACTAATATATAAATTAGATAGGTTTGCTGTTTTTGACAAAGGAACAGCACTTTTATTTATGTATTTGTTGTTGTTGTTGTTGCCGTGGGTTCTTTTACGTGTGGTAAGTGCATGCTGCACACGGGGCCTCGGTTTATCGTCTATAGCGTCCAGACCACAACTCAAGGTCTAGTCAGTGGAGGGGGAGAAAATATCGGCCGCGGCTGAGCCGTGATTCGAACCAGCGCCCTCAGATTCTCTCGGCCAACACTCCACTGGCCTGTCATCAAATTTGTTCACAATCGTAAAATAGTATGGAAAAAAAAAATCCGTATTGATGCAAGACTGCATAACAATTTTTACATTTGCTTTGATTGGGATAGCGAGGTATTTGCCTTGAAAATATAATAACCGCGAATGCAAAACAAACAACAACAGTACAGTGGTTAATAATATATGAGAATGGGGCTTTACAACATCAATGGTCATGGGTACATTACAAGTAGAAACGCACGTTTTCTCCAGCCATCCTCTGAGTGATCGTATAGAAAATTTTGAACAGTTGCTTGGTCCATAATGATCGGACATGCAGCATTGAAATAGAAACATGGCTGCTATGTGGAGGGCACTCGCCCGACAAGGTCGGACTTTAAACCAACTGTACCTTTTCAGACAACGATTACTTGCTCAACCAGCATGTTTTATTTCAACATCAAAGAAAAATAAAGACGTTGCAGTTCCTGTGCAACCTATGCCGAAGTCTGATGAGTTGAAAAAGCTGGAAGAACACTTCGCCGATACCAACCCTCATGCAGACAAGGTAAACAACCAGTATAGTTTCCGTTGTTATATTAACACAGTAATCTTCAAAATGATGAAGGCGGTAGTCAAGGGAAAGAAGAAGAAGAAGAAGAAGAAGATTATTTGTCTGTTGGCTGTGGTCAGTCGTATCAGTTTCATGATTGATATCACACAGACCTACACACACACACACACACACACACACACACACGATATATTCTGTAGATCTATACATTTGCACAGCTACACAGTTACATGTAGCAGTGCTGAAGTAGAACGGTTGCCATTGCTTTGAGTCCAAACAGAACTTTCCAGATTTGAAATATGAAAAATAAAAATCTTCTCAAAGTCATGCTGGACATTGTAGGTGTATTCTTTCCTCAGTTCTCCCACAGTATCTCACTAACAATTTATCAGTCTTCCCGGTCACTTTGATCTTCAGATGAAAAGTGAAAGGTTACTTCGGGTGTCAAGAACTAATCTGGAAACCTTCAGTCACCGAAGAATTTAGTTTCTCAGCCGAAACTGTCTGGAACTCGCTGCTTGCTGACCTGCAAAAGGCCTCTTCCATAGACTCTTTCTTGTCCCAACTGAAAACATATTACCTTTGTCTTGCATTTGAGTTACAGTTTAGTCTAACTTGCTGTTAAAGTGTTATGTGAAGGATTTACTACTCTTTCCAGTGGTGTGTGTATGGGGTGGGTGGGTGGGGGGATTGCTCTGTGTATGTGTGTGTATGTGTGTGTTGTTTATGATGCGAAGATTGTGACTGTTTCTTTGTGGTTGATTCTTTTTCTTGATGATTGTTGTTTCTCTTTTGTAACATGTAATTTATGGAGTGTCATGATTGATTGGTTGTTATTTGAATGTTCTTGGTTATTGTTTTTCTTTCTTGTAATTTGTGAAGTGCTGTGAGCCTCTCTCTGAGGGAACAACACAATAAAAGAGCACTTCATCATCATTATTATTATTATTTCTGACAGGACTGGTTTGCAGTAGTTTGACCTGGTAAATATTTAACAAAACTGGGAGTATTCTTAATACAAACACCCCATATCAGTGAAATCACTTAATCTTTTTGTAATCTGTAACAGATAATGTGTTAATTTTAATAGAAACAACTTTTCATTTGCAAGTCATGGGTTTTTTCCCATCTGAAACTGGTGTACTGTAAGGTTTGTGAAATGTCTGGAATTTTATCACATTTATTCATCATTTCATCAAATTCATGTTAAAATCATCATATCATGAGCACTGTGTACGGTGAGAATATGATTATTACTATCACTAAAATGTCAGGATAATTTTTCTCATTTCAGAACTGGGTGTCCTATGGCTTTGAACCAACAGATCCTGACCTTGACAACTTTGTTCACCACATGACCATGTTCATCACCATCACCCTCTGCATCTGTTGGGGCTCCTTCATCTTGGCCTACCAGCCAGACCACAAGTAAGTGGATCATCTGTGGAGTCTTTCCAACCTTTGAAAGGTTCTGAAGTAATTTGTGGTCTGTTCCTGAGCTTGAAAAGTATGAATTAGGGGGTTGGAATAGATCTTTCTTGTTCTGGATTAAAAAAAAAAAAAAAAAAAAAAAAAAAATCCTTGTGCTTACATTTACAATATGTCTTGAGATTGCAAAGATATGTGTGTAACTATGCAGCTATATTTTCTGTGAAAAACTGTTACAGGAGATAAAGTAAAAGTCAACCAGAAAGCACAGAAATTGAACAAGTTGGTAAAGGTTCCAGAAAGTAAAATTTTTTGTCTTCTGTAATTTGCTCTAATGTACTGAAGTTGTGTTGTTATATCATAGAATGATCAATGTATACTCTAGTCATATAGATCGTAATTATGTAAGTTTACATGTTTATACAGTATACTGTGTTATAAATATACAGTACATAGAAAAAAAAAAGATACATACAAACATAGAGTGTGTCTTTTCGGTTTACTACAAATGACATTTTAAAACAAAATTCAGTACTAATTCATCTGGATTTGGATGTTCAGGGGAAAAAGTATCCTATTTTGTTTTTTTTTGTTTTTCAGGTCTTTAGCAACCCAAACTTTATACTTTGATCTACCCATGACCTTGAAAGATATACAGGTGTGACTATGCCAAGTGTTGTAGATCTGTCTTATTGGACTCCCTTCAGGTACAGTTGGTACATGTAGGTTTCAGAGGTCTTGGTAACCACCCACTTTGAAGTCTGAAGTCCTCTTTTCATCAATAATAGTTTATAATATACTGTGTAGGTGAATTAGGCAATGAGATTTACTCCTTTAGGAATAGAACAGGAAATTCAGACATTTTGTTTTCATCTTCAGCAGAAACATGTCAGTAGATGAAATGTTTTGCTTTTTTTTTTTTTGTGCAGAAACGTTTTGTTGTCTTCTTGCATCTGTAGAAAAGTTTAGCTTTCTTCTTGTGCAAAAAAAAGTTTGGCTTTCTTCATGTGCAGAAACCTGAGCTGGTGCAACCGAGAAGCTTTTCTTGAGCTGGAAAGGAGGGAGCGTGAAGGCCTCCCATTGGTCAGTCCTGACTACGTCGATGCCAGCCAGGTCGAACTGCCATCCGACGAGGATCTGGGAGACATGGAGATCATTGTTTAAGTTTGTGTTAATTTACTTAGTGTGTGATATTGAGAAGATAGAAAAAAAAGGAAAAAAAGTGAGCAAGAAAAGCTTCGCGTAGAAAGGAGACTGGAAGATCAGTGCGGACATTGTTGAAGATGCTTTGTTTATGTACTGTCTCCCGTTATTTTTCCGCAACTATTTTTGTCTTGTATGTTTGTGAGACTGAAACAGTGAAAGAAAGGATGTGATTCTTTTTTCTTGTGTTTGGTGCATGCATATATCTGCATGTTTATTATTATTTTCTTTAATTATTTTGGTTTTTTGTTTTATTTTGTTTTTTTACTTGGTTTTTGAGGAAGTCTAATTGTGTGCTTCCTGTTATTTTTCGGTTTTCCATCAATATAGTTGAGGGTGTCACACTTACAAGTTATTTACAGATTGTTCAGAAATTTAGAGCACAAGTTTTCAAGTAGCTTGCCTGTCTCCTGAACCACTGATTTTTGAGGAAAGCTTTTTAACAGAAGTGAAATTGCAAATCCAATAAACAAAATATTCTGTAATTGGATTGAACATTTGAAAGACATGTTTGTACTATCTAAAATCTGCGTTGATTCAGTTATCAGGTGTTTTTGCCTTTGTAATGAGAAATTTCTAAATTTCAGAATACAGTTCAAAAGCATGTCATGTTTCAGCAAGACCAACAGTTTGAATGATTGGATTGAAAGTCACTGTTAGGTTTGTTCAAACAGGGACATATTAACATTTTCCGATCTGTTGATAGGAGGTTAAATCGCTCTAAAGACAAAGAGTTTTTCATGCCTTTGGAAATAAATTGCAGATGAAATGTTTACATTCAGTTGTGTCTTTTATTTATGAGCGATTCTTTTGTTTGAAATAATTCAGTATGCTCTGAAAATGGAAAGGATGTTTGTCCTTGCTTCTATTGTACTTCAAAATATGCATTTTCACTATATAATAAAAACACAGTAACACATACCTTTGCATATAGTTACCATTTTTAAAGTCATGGCTACCATTCTGCATAGAAGGTCTAAGAATTTTAATTGGCATATTCTAAAATGAAGTACACATGCACTGTAAATACTTTTGAAATACCTGCCCCCTTTTTTTGACTCACTTGTGTAGTGAGTCTATGTTATAACCTGTGTTCGGTTGTCTGTGTATGTGTGTCTGTGTCCATGGTAAACTTTAACATCCCATTTTCTCTCTGGAAATACTTTGTTCGCTTAAAAATAGTAGGGACAAAAATCTTCCCAGTCATACCAGTAACTGGTTGAAAGTCTCCCAAATTTAGCCGTATTTCTGAATCATTAACAGTTTATTTCGTTGATGTTCGGTCCGGATCCTGAAAACCGCTGTTACCCCTTTGTAGCTTCCAATTATCTGAATACGCCATGAACTCGTTTTCGTTCTTGTTCGCAATTAACAGCAAAGTAATAAGCATTCTGGACAGAACACATACAGAGACACTAACTACAATATTGATGTGTTTACTGCATATGAATATTCTAAAGTGGACACTTAATTAACTAGAATGAACAGAAAAGAAAATTTTAATCAACTGTTTCACTGCCTTGTCTACACGTCTCCTTTACCACGGAATTAAAAGAATTTCTTAAATAATCATTGACGTGTTTACTGTATATTAATGTTTTAAAGTGGATACTGAATTAACTAGGTTGAACAGAAAAAAGAAACTGAATGGAAGGTGTCAGTAGTTTCTCAGTGAGTGGAGAGACAAAGCTTGTGATCACAGATCTCTGCAGATCTATAAAAACGGACATATACTGCTGTGTTGTGGAAAGACAAAGCTTGTCGATCACAGATCTCTGCAGATCTATAAAAACGGACATATATTGCAGTGTTTTTGAGGCGAAGGGAACGTCTCCTTTAACTCGGACTTGAAAGAAAATTTTTAAATGCCCGAGATATACCAAAATAACATGATTTAAACCGTGTTTTGACTTTGATTGCCGCTGTCAATTTATTCCGCTAAAAGAACATGCTCAAATAATAATTTGAACCCGAGTTTGCGCAGTGGGTAAAACCACTCATTCTTGACCCAAACATCCATGGTTCAAGTCTGCATCGAAGCCTTTTTTTTTCTCTTTTTTTTCGTGAAGCTGTATATGATTATAATAACGAATAGATAACACATTTCAACAAACTAATTTTTTCATTTTTATGGGTTTTTTTTTTTTAATTTTTAAGTTTGCATCACAAGTGAGTCTTGAAGGCCTTGCCTTTGTTTCTTTCTTTCTTTTTTCTTTCTTTCTTGAAAACTATATTTGATTTATTGTTACTGTTACAGTGTTAGCCATTTCATTGCTGTGATATCAGCGTCTGCCCCTGCAACGTCAGCAGACTTCCAGTGCCCTGTGTGTTCATGATTCTGCAAATCAAGACTTGGCCTGCAGAATCACTTCCATTCGCATAGATAGCTACATGCTCATGTCTTCCTTAAACAGGGTTCCCAGGTGGTGGGCATGAAGCCAAAAAAGGACCTTTAAAGGACTTTATAAGGACCTCAAATCAGTTTAAAAGGACCTTTGCCGACATGACTTTACAGTACACCCCAATCTATTTGACATGCAGAACAGCAGACACTTACCTCTCATAAACGGAAGAACAGCTAATCCCATTTGACTGTCGTATTTAGTTTTTGCAATTCACGTCACTGTAGGCTAGGCCTAAGCAAAGCAGCAGCAGCAGGCGTGACTCACAGCCACTGTACCACGCTTCGCGTCTGCCACCGAGCAGAAAGCGCACTACTGTTAGGGCCTAGGCCTATAGGCTGTATCCTCCTACAGTAAGTACTGAGTTTCAGACGATCGCGTCGGCATCTTTCAACGCGCTTTGCAACTTGCGGTTTTGGTGTCGAAGGTGTTTCAGTTTCGTTCTCAAGTCTCTTTCTCTTCATAAAACAGGACTTAACAGTACCTTTCAAAAATTAAAAGGACCTCCTGATGAGTTAAAAGGACCAACTTGCTGAATCAAAGCACTTAAAAGGCCTTTTGACCAAAATCCAATTCCTAAGGACTTAAAAGGACTTGAAAGGACCCTACGAACCTTGTTAAAACTGAGGGACAACCATTATTTTTTATATATGGTTGAATTGAATTAATTAGTGCATGTGAACTGAGAGTAACATGTGACATACTGATATTCAGAGCTGCAACTGAAGAAAAAAGGATGAAGCTATGAATCTTTTTTTTTTTTTCTTTTTTTTAGTGTGTACGAAAATAGTCTTTGTCAGTGTGATAAAGCATCAGGCATGCAATATTTAACACACTTGTCTTCTTGTAAGTCCAAAATGTCTGTAGACGCCCACAACCACCACTGTCCAAAACATCTTTAACTGCCCCTCAGTTACAAGCTCAGTTGGCATCCGCTTTTTGCATCATATGTTTATAAATTATATACATCATTATCTGGCAGGTTGCACCACATATTTATGAAATTTGTTAGCTCTTTGATGTTTTAGAATTAAGAACCATAGCTAAATGACACAAGCATGTTGCTGGTTAGACTTTTTATTTGATGCTTTCAAGATCTCTTTTCCCCTTGAAATGAATATTATTAAATATTCTTGATTTTCTTGAGAAATATTTTAACCACACATACAGAAAGTTTCTTGATTTTTTCAAAAAGAGAGATCATAAACACTCATAAGGATATATATATATATATATATATATAAATATATATATATATATACAGTTTTTGAAATGTCAAATAGTCTATCTTCATAAAAATATCTGTGCTTTTTTAACATGAAACAGCTGTAACTTTCTCAAATGCCAATGATACTCTAATAAAAGCCAAGGTGAGTGTAATGAATTATTATGAAAATGTTCAGGAGGCAGTAAAGTTTTCAATAACACACTGAAGACATATGAACTGATACAAAAACAAGTAATTTTATTTCCATCTCTGACCAGCAGAGAAAGTGGTTCAACTGTTTTGTGGTACAAATGATATATAACCTGAAGGACTTTAAAAAAATAAAATAAAATTACAAGCACAAATGAACATAATCAACATTCAGACCTTACTTTAAGTTTGAAGGAAGAAATTTCTGTTTTGTTTTTGGTTTGTTTTGTTTTTTGTATCAATCAAACTGTGGGCAAGTCATCACAATTATTTCTTGGGTGAAGAATACAAGAATGCGTAAAAAAAAATATTAATAAAAACTGCAAAAAAAAGAGCAGATGTGAAAATAAGTGCTTTCACACCAAAAGCTGTGGTGTCGCATGACATGGAATGGTGGTTATTTTGCTTCCAAAATGATTATCACTGCTGCAAGTAAATATGAGGGTTAAACAATATCAGACATCTATAACAACACATCTACAACAACAATCACATCAAAACAAAACCAAACCAAAAAGAACAACACCAAAAAACACCAAAAGATTAACCAACCAAGAAAAACAGAAAGAAAAACCCCAGATTAGTAAAGGCAGTAATAAAAATGAAGCTACTGAACCATCTTTTGACCTTACATTGACAGCTGCTTGTGGTCTCTGGTGATGTGTTATCACTGTAAGATAAATTTAAATGGAAACTGTAAATCCAAATGAGGCCAACAATGTAAAACATTCTACAGGAAAACAGGACAGTTTTAATTTCCTCCCTCGTGTGCTTTTGTCTTATTTAAAAGAGTAAACATTACTGTACATTTACTTATTTACATTATCTCCATTTACTGCAGAAACAAAAGATCAAGAGTGAAAAAATAATCCTGACACAGAACATGAGAGAAAAACTGCAAAGAAAGAGACTTAGATTCTTTATTATTATGTCCATATAAACTTTTTACCATGCCTAGAAATGCTTTTTATCTTCACTTTCCTTCACTCTGCTACTCCCAGATCCCCTAATACCCTGCAACTCCTCATAACTTGTGCACACACACAAAAAAGAGACTAATGAATATTTGTTAATACAACAGAACTTGAGCAATATGTGTGACATGCTTAACACTGAAGTGATGCTGACAAACTTTTTTTTTTATTCATATTATGCATAAAATACACAGAATAATACTTAAATGAAAGGGACACAAGATACATATCGAACAGCCAGGAATACCAAGACCAAACTGGTGGATTGTGCTGACTTACAATCAAAGCAGCAATAAACATTATGCTGTTGGTGGTTCACTGTTCAAGAAATAGACCAAAACCCTGCCCACAATACTTTTTTCTTTTTTAATCTGTTCAACCTCAAGAAAAATAGGTAAGGAACTTTTCTGTCTTCATTGAAGTCTTTACAAAGATGAAAAAAAAAAAAAAAAAGAAAGAAAATCAGCTGCATTCAAGGATGAGGTATGCAGAACACCTCATGCAATATGTATTGGGTTATCTGGTCACTCAGAATGTCACACATACAACTGACGGAAAAGCAAACGTGCATATCGCTACAGTTTTGTCTGTTGCAACCATAGAAATTGCTCACTTCCTACAGAATGGGAGCTTCCTGATTTTTAAGCCCAGTCTATCTTTTGAACCTGCTATGACTGATGTTTTTTCACCAACTCCTTCCGAAGTTCAAGTCCTTGTGTGATGTTCAGCACACCTGAAATGATACTGATTTTGTGTGTTGTGACCAACATTTCATTAAACACATCACGCCCCCACCATCCCCAAAATTACCGGTAAGTCCTTGCATAGGTTCTGTGCCAAAGTTTTTTTGCTTTTTTTTCTGTTTTTTTTTTTCAATTGCATTACCCATTCCATTGTTCTAGTTGGCTACATGAAAGAAAAAAATGCACAAAAGGGATGTGATGTAATCCATCATCACCTGTTCTGATACTGCCATGAGGAAACTTACATGCAGCACTGCATGCATGCATTATGGACATGCATTATGCATTATTTACAACAGTTTATTCTATTTGTACAAAGTAGAAAACATGATCATAAACATAGTTGCTGCTTCAAGAACTGGACAGGAACAACATGACAGTAAAAATGATATGTAAAATGCCAATAATCTCAGGCTGTATAAACAACACAATAATACCTCTGTCAAAAAGTTATCTGAATGTGAAGCACGAGAAAATTGTTTTTGTGTTTGCATGCATAAATGACAGCATGTGTGTGCATATATGCATGTGTTCAGGTGAAACTGTGTTGCAGGGGTGGGGGGGGGGAGTGTAGGGGTGTGTGCAATGGGCTGAGTGGAGTGAAATATATGTATAAGGGGAAAGGATTTGTGCAATTGTATTAAAAAAAAAAAAAAAAAAAGGGAAAAAATACTTGCATCCCGTATCAGCAGTGTACCATGCACTATGTGTGTGAATTAAGGCTGATATAACCTGAGGTAAAGAAGCCAAATGGAATGGAAAAAACATATCAGACACAACAGATGTATTACCACCACAGCAAAATACATCCAGCTTTCCAGACAAAAAGAAAAGCCCACATCCTGTTCCTCTCACTGATTCATTAGGCAGACACCAGGCAATGTACTAATAAATATGTATGTGTGTGTGTGTGTGTGTGTGTGTGTGTGTGGTCTGCATGAATTGACACAGGAAACAAATGATGAGTGCCAAACGGCTGCTCTCAGTAAGCTCCACCCAGGTAGCTAGCCTGTTGTGCAAATGACTCTACTGAATTCGCAAAGCGCTTAGTTTGGTCAAGATGGGCGCTACATAAGTACCAATAGTAAGTATCAATTTCTCCATCATTTGCAAACGATTGTGCCCTTCTGACTGCGGTTGGTGAAGTTGTTGTTGCGGGTGCACATGTAATGGTAGGTCCCTTTGCGGAACTTGAGAACTACCCCCTCGTATGATGCTGGAGCATTGTTGAGCTGTGACTGAAGCTTGCTCTTTTCATCCACAGCAAAGTCTTGAACTGTTGCCCCATGTGACTGGCAATCAGCACTGCGGATACACCTGGAAAAAAAAAGAGTTGAAGCTAAAACAAAAATGGGACACAGAAAATAATTAAAACAGTAAAACGAAGATAAAAAGGTGAACTGAAGAAAAGCTATATATCAACCTATTCAGTGCAAGAGAACTTTTTTTTTTTTAACTGCTTTCCTTTTGCCAGAAAATTTGGAGGATTCTAGCGTTATAAATAAACAAAAAATCCTAGCATGAAAAGTGATAGAGATACAGAAAAGAAAATGTGTTTTGTCAAGGAAAATGAATGAAGGTACTGAATCTGGGCTAATTTTCCAATTGTTTTTAATGCAGAGAACTATTCAGGCATCACAATGTGAAAATAATTAGTGTGCATTCTGTAAGATCTGTTGTCACCTCACCAGGCTGACATCCAAAAAGAAAACAGACAAAATACAGCTGGAACAGTGGAAATGACATGCTTGGTGTCAGATTATATATGTACATGAAAATAAAATATAACTTTATTATCACAAACCCAACTTCAGCAGACAGGTAAGCAAATAACTGTGCCAGCAACGACAGATGCGTTTTCTGTCAACAGGTCAGTCATATAGTTAAAAATGATAAAAGGTGGTGTAAAATCAAAGGTACCATAAGATGAACACAAAAACACTACGTTTAGAGTCTTAGACTCTTTGTCTCACCCATGTTAGTCATATACTCAGAGACTGAACTGTTTAGCTCTGTGACACCAATAAGAATATTAGAAAAATTCTGTAACACAATCAATATCAGAAGTGACTGAACTTGGACTCCAGTTTCTACTGTAACACCACCACAATCAATATCAGAAGTGACCAAACACGGACCCAAGAGTTTCAACTGTAACACCACCACAATCAATATCAGAAGCGACCGAACATGGACCCAAGAGTTTCTACTGTAAGCATACCTGTAATATCCAGCCGATGCCAAATCCACAGCCAGGTCCTTGGCCTGCACACCTGTCTTCCCATGATAGATCCACTTGATTTCTGCATTGGTCCACATCCTGCTTTGCTCGAAGGGCACAGGGAAGTTGTCATTGCGGTCCCGGATTTGCACCATGTTGTTTCGGTCGGTGCCTGAAAAACGCAGAGTGAAGGAAATGTTTTGTATTGTATTACTTTTTGTTGTTGTCAGAACAGATTTCTCCATGTGAAATTTGGGCTGCTCTCCCCAGAGAGAGTGCGTCGCTACACTGAGAGCATCATCCATTATTTCCTGCCTGTAAATCTATTTTCCTATCGAAGTGGATTTTTCTACAGAATTTTGCCATGGGTTATTTTACATGCCCTAAGTGCATGCTGCACACAGGACCTTGGCTTATTGTCCCATCCGAATGACTAGCGACCAGACCACTACTCAAGGTATAGTGGAGGCGGAGGAAATACTGGCGACTATGGGATTTGAACCAGTGTGCTCAAATTCTCTTACTTTCTAGGCGGATACATTACCACTAGGCCATCCGTGTTTTGCACAGGACAGGGATCAGACCCCTGCTGAAGTCTGCACAAGTGGGTCACGGTATACAGAATGTGTAATCAAATGTTCAGTCTCCTTCAAACATCAACAAATCACTTCCACTGTGCAGAATGCTGTTATTTCCTTCATATATCAATCCAACGTTTTTGTTTATTACTGAACACTTGTGTCTGTTTCAAGGAAATTAACTGCATGCAGTACAAGATCTGCCAGCTGTTGACTGCATATAAAGTAATTTAAAATGAGTCTTATCTATGTTGAAACAACAAATGATCTATTTGCCGTTCCCTCCACACACACACACACAAATAATGGAAAGATGCTAAATAAAATCCAGGTTAGAAATGTATAAAAAATTATAAATATATAAAAATTTAAAAAAAGGTGTGGCATAGCAACACCTCCTTCCGTACCTAAAATGAATTTAAGAAAAGAGAGAGGAAAGTGGCAATCACCTCACTGCATTTTGTGAGTAACAAGAAGACAAAATATGTGGAAACATGCAATGGAACATTTAACAGAACAGTTTAGTGTAAAACATCGCAGCAAAGAGAAAAGTGTGCACATGCATATGCACAAAATAAGAGACTAAAGGCTGCTCCTAGTCAATTCTGCCAGGTATAGGCAGCTGTTGTGCAAATAATTCTCTAAAGTGCTTAGAGTTTGGTCTCTGGCTGGAGGTATGTGCTATACAGGTATCAACAATAAATAAACAAACATATATGAGCAGGCAAGGACTTGCATCAAAACCTACCAGCAGTCCCCTCCCCATCGCTCCCTGCCTGCCCGTCACCAGCCGGGTTGCCGTTGTTGTGACTGTTGGAGCCTGCAACACACAGTTGTCTT
Organism: Babylonia areolata; assembly: GCF_041734735.1. Classification (NCBI taxonomy): domain Eukaryota; kingdom Metazoa; phylum Mollusca; class Gastropoda; order Neogastropoda; family Buccinidae; genus Babylonia; species Babylonia areolata. Next base: position 15,531,458 of record NC_134900.1, on the reverse strand, counting down.
CCCTACAGTGCTGCTGGAGTAAAGACTGATACATGAAAGGAATTTTCTTTAACTCATTCTACTCCCAGAAAGAGTTAACTCGCACCATGATTACTTCCCCTGTGGACCAGGTGCGAGTATTCTCATACAACACACTATTCTAATTTTGTTTATTCTTGATTGGTACAGCTGACATTCTAAACTGAACCGTTCACGGATTCTGGAAGCATGAAAACTAAGCTTTGCTTGACCGATTATATCAACAATTTCAACACACTATTCTAATTTCGTTTATTCTTGCATGGTACAGATGACATTCTAAACTGAACCGTTTACAGATTTTGGAAGCATGAAAATGAAGCTTTGCTTGACCGATTAAATCAACAATTTTCAATTAATTTTTGCTGTTTCAGTGAACCACCCCACTTTTTACTGCAGTGGTCTCATGTAGTGCTGATCCAGGGGAGTTGTAGCAGGCATGCAGCACTGAGGTAGAATGAATTAATGTCTTGCCACACATACTGGTGATTGTACACTTTAAAAAAAAAAGTTAATAATTTCAACATCTGAATGTTATCAATTAAAAACAAACAGATAAGATAGGCTGGAGAGAAATGGGAGGAGGAAGTTGAATGGTCAGTAGAGGGAAACATGGTAGATGGATGGAGGAATCAAAGATGAGTGTTTGAAATAAATAAAGAAAGAAAATTACTTAATTATGAACTTCACAAAAAAAGGGATTTGCTAACATGACAAACAAATTATAATGAATCTAAAAAGTCAAAAACATCAGTGTTCCCTAACACACAAAAGCACATTAATTCTGTGCACTATTTGCTGTTGTTGCTTATAGCCCAGCTGACTATACAGGGCCATATCAGGGCTTGTATTTGTGTGCAGATACACACAAGTGTACACACAGCAAAGGAAAAGGCATTAGCTGGAGCACAGAAATCTAATCTTTTGGGGCTACGGACACAATGTGCATTATCATTTATTTTATCAGTCACAAGACTGAGTGGTCTAAAAGAAGAAAAAAAGGAGTCATGTATCTCCATTTTGGGGGCACTTGCACCATCCATTAGTCAAAAGGCAGCCCAGGAAACTGATTAACAAATCTAATATCCATAGTTAACAAAAATTCAGCCACAAAACAGTATATCAAAACAAAGAGTAATGATAATAACAGCTATGGCTTATTACAGCATTGTCCATTTTAAACATTCTGACTGCAAAATTATAAATACTATCAACAGTTTCAAACATGCATAATCATGAAAGCCAACCATTTTTAGAAATTAATTTACTTCACTGATCTGACCGTAAAGCCATTGTTTATCTACACTTTTTTCATCACAAGCCAGTTGAGTTCTTTGGTTACAATTCCTTCATCCTTCGGATGCTTTTGAACTGATACACTTTACATGAAAAACAAAAACAACAAAACCGCTCCTATAATTTTAAGCACAATGCCTTGAGCATCAGCATTTTCAATGGACAGTTCACAAATAAACTTCACCATCACCATCAACCAACTTTGCATACATGAGATATGAGAAAATGTTGGGGTGGGGGAGGGAAGAGAGAGAGAGAGAGAGAGAGAGAGAGAGAGAGAGAGAGAGAGAGGTTCAAATTATCTGTAACTTCTTCATTCATTTCGAGTGCTGTGAGCTCTCACAAAAAGAAAGGGAGCTACACAACTGTACAACTATTACCATTATGATCAGTAAGGGCAATGAACAATTTTTACCTGTCCACTGAACATGCACCAGGTCTCCCTCCCGAATCTCCAGGTGTGTAGGAGCAAAATCGTATTCCACGGCTGGGTACACCTGCACTATGTTCCCTCGCTTGCCCCGCACGTTCACGTTAAAGATACGGGACCCCTGAAGCTCCTGGGGGCGTGGCCGCAGCTTGAAGACGTGACTTCGGTCTTGGAAGATGCGGCCATACTGTGCTGTGTTGATGGCGAGGCGAAGAGGAGAAGACTTCCCGCCGATGTTGACGTAAGGGTTTTGCTGGACCGGAGATTTGATCATTCTGGACAAGATGATGATGTAAAATGTGTAAATTAATACTTTTAAAAAATGTCTACAATCGCCAGTATGTGTGACAAAACATTAAACAAAATTCCCCCTCCCTCCAACAAGATGACGAGAGTTACCACTCTGAAGACTTTGAACGAAACTGTTTTTAAATGGGAAATTTTCACTTACTGAAGTGTGCGTGTGTGTGTGTGTGTGTGTGTGTGTTCACCAAATTAAGAATGTGTGTGTGTGTGTGCGCGCGTGCGCATGTGCGCTCGTGCATGCATGTGTATGTGTATATGTGTTCACCAAATTAAGAATGTGTCTGTACCAGCCGCCGTGGCGAAGTAGTTAGTGTCGCGGACTGACGGCTGGGAGGACGCGGGTTCGAATCCCAGCGGAGGTGGGTTTTTCGGCCCGTGGCTGGCTCCTACCCAGAGTTGAGTGTGCTGTGGGCTTAAATGGGGAGATTGGGACCACACAGTCGAGTGTCATCCACTTCAAGGATGCGTCTTTGAGTGTGTTGCTCTAATTACCTGACCAACACTCCAAGTGTCTGTATCTCTCGGGCCTGGTTAACGCCGGGATATCATTATGACAGGAAGCGTAGAGTACAGCCTTGTCACGCAGTCCCAAACCAAAATGGACCTCCATAGCAACATCGTCATCATCATCGTCATCCTCCTTCTCCTACATCGTCATCATTATAAACAAAATAGTCTCAAAGTCTGTGACCTTTCATGCCCTGCTCTCATGGTGACCTCAGTTTGGATACCCCTCGACTTCCATGCTTGGGGTGAGTCCTGTCAATGTCGTCAGTGTCCGCAGATTCATGGGGGGCGGGGGGGGCGGGGGGGGGCTGTTGTTTGAGGGACGTGGTGGCGGTCTCCACTCTGGGAGAGACGCTCACTCAGTCTGGCTCCGCGACTAAGCCATTATTGTCGTTAGTAGGGGGCTTAGTAGGTGGTGGCCTAAGTACGTTAAAGCAGAACAGGCACCACTGAACACCACCGAAGTGACTCAGCAGCAGTGCAGGGTCTCCTCTGGTGTGTGGCCTCCAGGCAACCTAACATCGATGGTTCCCTGTGGACTGCCGACGCTGGAACTGCGACGGACAAACCCGGGTGTGGCCGTGTATGGGGGAATCTAAATGAGCGGCGTGTGAGTAATGCCACTGAAACGGCGCAGCTGATGGGGCAGCAAAAAAAAAAAAAAAAGTGTCTGTATTTGTCTAAATAGTACATGAAAGTAAGCACAGGGGAAAAAAAAGACACAACATCCCTTCTACAATTATGAGAATGTGATAAAAACATGATAGCAGTTAAAGAGATGAAGCCCAGCCTCTGAACCTGAATCTGAACATTATTATTCAGAATGTTATAAACATAGAGACACAAACAGCAAAATTATAAAACATGTCTTGAAAGAACACACATTGTGGAACAAGGAAAAAAAGAACAAACTAAATCATTATATCACACACACACACACACACACACACTCACTGACTCACTCACATTCATACACACACATGTTGGCTCAACTTACAGATCATTGTTCTTGGTATGATCTGTATGATATGGGTCATAATCATCCGTTGAAACATTGTACCTGAAACAAAAGTTAGGCACAAGTCAAAATTCAAACATCACAATGCCTGTATGAACATTTGACTCCCATGTAAACATTGTGTTTTACTATTACTAAACTAAAATAATTTCATTAATATTATAATCAAGTGCAAACATTTCATTCAATGTGGCTACATAAGCTTTTTTTTCTTTAGAAAATCTGGTTTCCAATCTGAAGAAAAAGCTCTATTCAATATGAACCTGCTATCTCTTACATGGAAAAGCAAAAACAGTATACTAATTCCTTAGAGATCCAACAGCCCATTCCCATAAAAACAACTTTGATACAGAAAGTGCAACAGAAGAAACCAGCACTGCCGTGTGTGACGGGCCTCTCTGTCCCAAGTGCCAGAGGACATTATGGGCAGTAATTAAGTCAGTCAGTCCTTGGAGAGAGCTGCACCTCTCTCAACTGCTGGTTGTTTCAGGACCACATTTGAGTCTAGATTTCGGAGCTGTATTGCCATGGGAGACCTCTAGTGAGGAAATCTCTATTCATGCAAAGTTAAGCATTTAGCTGAGAGCATTTCATGCATGTAGACTGGCAGCAGTGGAGATCTCATGTGCTAGAGGATTAAGATAGGATTTGATGCCCTCTGTTTGATCAATAGCAAGCTCATAAAAAAAATCTTCTGATTCCTTTACTTTCACGCCTGTAAACTTGTTTTGGCTCCACTCAGTTAATGTGCCTTCTGAACAATCACTACTGATCAACCATATCAATTGCTACACCAACCTAACAAGCTGGGTCTAATCCAGAAATGCAAATATTTTTCAAGAATAAAGCTGTATAAATATGTTTTGCATCGTTTTCTTTAATGGTTACTGAGAGTGCATAAAGTACTACAGCTCTGCAGACGACATGCATAAAAATTAATGGTTTGTTACGAAGAGCAAATTTGTGTATTTTTCAACTACATGTGTGTACTTGCACAAGACTTTGTACACACACCTATTATCATTTGATCTGTTTGTCTGGGGTCTCCAAACTTACACTGTAGTCATCTTTGCCACAGTGTGTAATTCTGTTGTTTCAAGCCGTCTGTTATAAATTCTGATATTTGAATTTCACTTACACAGTCAACCCTCACCTCATTCTGAATACACAGCGCTTCGTTTCGCCAGAGGGAAAGTATGGCAGCTTCCAGTCATAGGTCAAGGCTTTGCCATCAGCTCCATTGCCAAGGTGGTTTGACCTACGATAGCAACAGAATGACATTAAGATTTGCATTATTCATGTGTGTGTGTGTGTGTGTGTGTGTGTGTGTATGTGTCTGTGTGTGTGTGTCTCATTATGTGTGTTTCTATGTTTGTGTGTAGTTGCATGTGTGTGTGCACATGCATAGCAACTGAATTTCACTATGGCTTGCTTTTTTCATGCCTGTGTTGGAATTTTTGTATGGATGAATGGATGGAGGAATTGATGTGTGTGCGCGCGTGCACATGCACGTGGGTGTGCGTGCACATCAACAGAATGACATAATGACTTGCTTTGCATGTCTGTATCCATCTATCTATCTATATTATATATATATATATATTTGTATATATGTATATCTGTATGAATATATATGTGTGTGTGAATGAATGTGTACATGTAAATGCATGTGACTGGTGATAAAAGAGAGAGACAGAGAGAACAAATGCATTTCAACAGCACAGTCCCACTTCAAAATGCCCCACCAAACTGAATCATGACATCAATGAATATGTCTGTATAAGTATCAATAATGATAACAGAAATGTTTATAATGTCTGATTAATTTGGATAATTGCAGCAAACGAACCAACATGGAATGTACATTGCAATCAAGAGATCATTATTTTGGAAAAAAAAAACCAAAAAAACATAGACCAATAAATTACTGGTTTTTCCTTTTTTTTGTAACACATAATCAATAAAAACATCAATAAAGTAGTTGTGTCCAGAGAGATTTTTTGGGGGGTTGGGGGGGCTGCCCCATCATCTGCACTGTTTCAGCGGCATTGCTCCCATACCACTCAATCCAAGGCCCCCCCCATACACAGCCACACCTGGGTTCATCTGACTCAGTCCCAGCACCGGCAGGCCACAGGGAACTATCAATGTCAGGTTGCCAGGAGACCACACACCAGAAGAGACCCCGCACTGCTGCTGAGTCACCTCCATGGTGTTCGGTAGTGCCTGTTCCGATTTATCATTTGTGGGACACCATCTACTAAGCCCCAGAAGGATGACAATAATTGCTTGGCTGCAGAGCAAGACTGAGTCTACCAAGTCACCACCACCAAGTCCATCCAGTACAATCCCCCATGTATCTGCCACAACGAAGACTTCAATGTAAGTGGAGGGGGATAATTCTGACAGTTATCTTACCTTGACCACGGCGCCTCAAAGCACTGTGGTGCTGGCAGTTTGGCCAGACACTGCTGTTGGTTGTAGTCTGTAGCATCATAAGGGACCCCCCACACGTACGTCACAGTTCCACTTCTTGCACGTTCACAACTTCTTTTGCTGGTGTACTCTGAACGATGGGGAACACACACACACACACACACATACATACACAAACACACATGTGAAAAATTAAAATGGTTCTTGACCATGTTGGTTTGTTGCTTTCTTCCACAGATGCTGGGGTAAACTGGAAAAAGTAATGCATTTTCCCGTAAGGATACTTGTAACATAACCCAAAACAAACAAACAAAAAAAAAAAACCCAAAAAAAAACCAACCCAGCAATAAAAAGAAAGGAAAGGAAAAGAAGAGCAAAAGAATAACAGAATGCAACAGAACACATCACAGCATACCAAAATCAAATGAGAAAAATGTTGTGACTAAATTAAATAAGAGCTATAAATAAATTAGATTTTGGCAGGTGCCTAGGAAAGGGTTCAGAATTTACAGGAAATATAATTGTTATGTGAGGCGTTGCTCCTAATGTAATCTTTGTTTTTCAGAGCAACCTCTCCCACCCTGATGGATCAGATGGGACTGACATAAACCTTTTTTTTTTTTTTTTAATCAGCTGCTGCCAATTCAGTGTAGCATTTGAAAAGGAATTTTTAAAAGGACATTTTGACTATGACTTTGTCCTTGGCCTTTGAACAACTCTTTTCTTTATGTGTTCAGCTAAAAACTACATGAGGCAAGAGTGTTCTGTCAATCTGCAAGTCTGTAAAAGGCTATAGACTTGACATTAAGATGGCATAATCAGGAGGCAGTACAACATCAAACAACAAAGGTAATGACTTAAGCAACCTCACACCTTAAACAAAAAGACATAACAATCACAGCATGAGTCTCCTCTCCATGTGGAATGGCCGCCTAGTGGTTATGTGTCTGCCTAGGAAACGACAAAATCTGAGGGTAAGGGATCTTCTTCTTCTTCTGCGTTCACTTGTATGCACACGAGTGGGCTTTTACGTGTATGACCATTTTTACCCCGCCATGCAGGCAGCCATACTCCGTTTTCGGGGGTGTGCATGCTGGATATGTTCTTGTTTCCATAACCCACCGAATGCTGACATGGATTACAGGATCTTTAACGTGCGTATTTGATCTTCTGCTTGCATATACACATGAAGGGGGTTCAGGCACTAGCAGGTCTGCACGTATGTTGACCTGGGAGATCGTAAAAATCTCTACCCTTTACCCACCAGGCGCCGTCACCGTGATTCGAACCCGGGACCCTCAGATTGACAGTCCAACGCTTTAACCACTCGGCTATTGCGCCCGTCGGTACGGGATAAAATCTCACCCTCATCAGAATATTCTTCCCCTCCACTGGACTTTTTGAGTGGTGGTGTAGATGCTAATCATTTAGACAAGATGATAAACAAATGTCCTGTACACTGAATGCACTTGGCGCACAGAAAAGAACCAATGGCAACAAATGGATTGCCCCTAGCAGAATTCTGAAGAAAAATCCACACATAAACATGTGTGTGCATGCATGTGACTGAAGCCCGACTGAATGTTAGAGGAAACAAATGACAAGCGCCTAAAGGCAACTGTGAGTTGGTTCTGCACAGGTAGGCAGCGCACTGTTCAAATGACTCCATGACTGTAAAACGCTTACGAGTTTATATCTGAAAAAGGGTGCTGTTTAAGTATCAATAAAAATAATAATCCTCTTCTTCCTTTGCATGTGTGGGCTGCAGCTCCTATCTTCACCAGCAGCCCAAAATATTTGTATTTGTATTAATCATTTTGTCAGAACAGATTCCTCTGAGTGAAATTCGGGCTGCTATCCCAAAGGAAGAGTGCATCGCTACACTGACAGCGCCACCCATTTTTTTGTATACAACCCTTTTGTTGCCATGAGTTCTTTTACGTGCGCTAAATGCATGCTGCACATGGGACCTCAGTTTATCGTCTCATCAGAATGACTAGCGTCCAAACCACCACTCTAGGTCTAGTGGAGGGGGAGAAAAAACTGGCCACTGCCGGTGTGATTCGAACCAGTGCGCTCCAATTCTCTCGCTTCCTAGATGGATGCATTACCTCTAGGCCAACATTCCACATTTGACTCGGAAGACCACATGAAAGTAGCTCAACAGGCAGGACTCACGTGGGGCTTTCTCCAGGTAATTGTGCAGCAGTACCCACTGTCCTCCATTGGCCTGGCAATCGGCTTGAGTTCTCCACTGAGACCAGCCCTTTGCCTCCACACACTCCCCATATGGCTGGACATTGAAACTCTTGGATGTGTAGTGACTGCACAACACACATCAGTGTTACGTAAAGAATGCACGCAACACATGTCAGCGTGATGGAAAGAACGCACGCAACACATGTCAGTGTTACGTAAAGAACACATGCAACACATGTCAGTGTTATGTAAAGAATGCACGCAACACACATTAGTGTTACATAAAGAATGCACGCAACACACATCAGTGTTATGTAAAGAACGCACACAACACACATCAGTGTTATGTAAAGAACGCACGCAACACACATCAGTGTTATGTAAAGAATGCATGCAACACAGATCAGTGTTATGTAAAGAACGCACGCAACACATGTCAGCGTTATGTAAAGAACGCACGCAACACATGTCAGTGTTACATAAAGAATGCATGCAACACACATCAGTATTATGTAAAGAACGCATGCAACACACATCAGTGTTATGTAAAGAATGACCACAACACACCTCAGTGTTACGTAAAGAACGGACACAACATGTCAGTGTTATGTAAAGAACGGACACAACACATGTCAGTGTTATGTAAAGAATGCACGCAACACATGTCAGTGTTATGTAAAGAATGCACACAACACATGTCAGCGTTATGTAAAGAATGCGTGCAACACACATCAGTGTTAAGCGAAGAATGTGTGCAACACACATCAGTGTTACGTAAAGAATGCACACAACACACATCAGTGTTACGTAAAGAACATATGCCACACACATCAGTGTTATGTAATGAGCACATGCAACACACATCAGTGTTTTGTAATAACCGCACACAACATATATCAGTTTTATTACTATTTGGAAAGGATTTTTCCCATCCCAAAATTGCATTCAACATACTTATTGTGACGCACTGATGCAGACTCTGGGTTTAATTCCTGTCCTGTGCAAACCCTTCTCAAGAAACTTTAAAAAAAATTGTTTTACAACATTTTGCGAAAAAGTAAATAAAAACTCAGAGCAATACACAAAAGAAGTCACTGCACATATAAAAACCTGAAACTGGAACAAGGACATCAGAAAAATGTTGCCGACAATAACTGTACCAAACACACAGACGACCTACATGAAGTGGAAACATGCATTTGTGGGCTTAACCTGAATCATATGACACATATGTAATTACAAAGCATAATTTATTCTAAACTTGCTAATATTATTACCATTATCATTATTTCCTTATGCAATCCCTGTTTTCTACGCACCTACACATGGACGAGTTCTCAGCCATGACAGCAATGTCTTTCCACATGGTTGGATGCCAGTAGGGGTAGTAATCTCGCTCTTCAGGGCACTCATAACCATACTGATTTCCGTTAGGGTTCTGTCGAGTGTAGATGGCACTGCTGTAGCCAAACCCATTGTTTGCTTTCAGGTTCTGATCTGCTGTGAACAAACCTGAAAATCAAAAAAGAAAATGCGTTGAAAAAAATGAATGAAAAGAATTAAGTACAAACGAGAAATCTGTTTATCATGCAGTGTGGAAATATTTGTTGAAAATTTAAAGTCCAATGTCAAATAATCAACAATCATTCAATTTAACTTTGTTATTCATATGGAAATATTTGTTGAAAATCTAAAGTGGAGTGGTGGCTTAGTGGGAACAGGTCCACTAAGGAAGCAAGAGTATCTGTGGGTGCACGTAAAAGAACCCATGGCAAAAAAAAAGATTGTTCTCTTGCAAATTCTGTAGGAAAATCGATTTTGAAAGTAAAATATATACACTTGCAGGAGGAAAAGAAAAAGAGAAAAAAAAAGAGTGAATACTGCACTGTAGCAACATGCGCTCCCTGGGGAGAGCAGCCCAAATTTCACACAGATAAATTTGTTGTGACAAAGACTTCTTCTTCTTCTTCCTTTATACAACCAACATCATTATACTGATGATTCTGTTGTAGTTTGGGGAGGTTGCTGAGGATTGTGCTGTTGTGAGGATTGAAAAAAATTTGGCAACCTGGCCAGCCAGTGCACGTTCTGCCTCTGCATCAGCTGTTGGAGGGGGAGGTGGGGGGATGGTGATGTTGGGGTGCATGGGTGGTTAGGAGGAGGGTGAGGGGGGTACTGCTGGGCGAGAGGAGGGGGGGAATACAATACAATTCAAAGTTCAGTATCAAACAGTCATCATTCAACAACTGCTGTTTTCACCTTTATTCCTCTCCCGCATGTAACACTTGTTGTACCAGTCCCAGGATTCATGGAGGCCCCTGTTTCTGTTGACGTCACCAGATTTTTTGGTCCCTGCATCTGTCATGCTGGTCGGCTTGGTGTACTTTGCTGTGGTTGTCTCCTTTCCGTTGCGGAAAGTATCAGGCCCTCCTAGGAAGGAGGAGATATTAAAACAACTATAAATCAGTCTGATTTGATTTGATCTTAAATCTATTCATCCCCAGTGATATTTAAAAAAAAAGATGTTTTTTTTTTTTAAGTGGGTATTGGTGTTACAGTAACAGTGGTCAGAAAAAAAAGACTTGATTTAATTTTAAATCTATTCATTCCCAGAGATTTCTTTTTAAGCAGGTACTGATTATAGAGAACAGTGACACTGGTTAACAACAAAAGAATCAGTTGATTCCAGGTCTAAGAAGAATACTTTTTTGTTGAAAAAAAAAAAAAGGTCAGTAGCATTCTCTACAATTATGTCAATTCTTAATTCAAATTTCAAAATGGGACAGTCAAAAAGAATGTGTTCACCACATACAGTATAATAAAAAAAATAAATTAAAAAAAAAGGAAAAAAGATATCATTAACTGAAAATGAATGACCATTTTTTTGTACTCTGATCTTTTGTCAGCCATACTTCATTTTCTGATAAATGCATACTAGGTAATTTCACGCTTCCAAATTCCAATGAACAAAGGGCATATGATGTTGAACATGAGTGTTTGATTTCCTGCAAGTGCACTCACACACAAAAGGAAAGAAGAACAAGTAGAGTTGCATTTATGTCGATTTGGGAGATAAGTGTACATAGACACAAGTGCATGTCTTTGTAAAGTGTGCATGCATGTAGCTGTGTGTACGCATGTACGATTCTTCCATCACTTCTGCCAAGATTTGCACATGTATACGCTTAAATGTGTGTAATTGCATATCTGTACATGTACGTGTGTGTGTGTGCATCGGTGTGTGCATACACATGTGCACATGAATATGTGTGCATACATAATTGTCTGCATCTGCATACATGAGCTTGCATACAAATGCGGGTTCAGTCAAATCTGGGTTTGGGTTTCATCCATTTTTTGTTTTGACAGATAATCTCTCACTCCCTAAGTTTCTTTTAAATAATTATCATTTGTTTTTGTTTATTTAATTCAAACAGCACATCAACATCAAAGCTGTTTTTACCCCTTGCATCAGTGACATCATCCTGACAAGCATACTGCAGGACCAGGACGCAGTTCTGTTTCTGAGGGTTCGAGTCTTCATTTCCCCCACAGCCATGTTGATTGGTCCACTCCACTGTCAGCACACTCTCTGCTGAGGCGTCACTCTGGAAATATTTCTGTAACCAAAACAAAAGCAATCTTATCTTCAAGTAATAATAATAATAATAATAATGGTACTTATATAGCGCTGAATCTTGTGCAGAGACAAATCTAAGCGCTTTCGCACCAGTCATTCTCACGCATGCATAACTCTAAAACTGGAGAAACTAAAGACAAGGAAGAGGCAGGGAAGGGAGGCTATTTTGGGAAGAGGTGGGTTTTAAGGCCAGACTTGAAAGAGCCAAGTGTGGAGACTTGATGAAGCAAGAGAGGAAGTTCATTCCAATTGCAAGGTCCAGAGACAGAGAAAGAACGGCGGCCAACAGTCGAGAGTTTGAATCTGGGTATGCGTAAGTGGAGTGGATCCGAAGCTGATCATAGTGAGCTAGATGGAGTGTAGAGGTGAAGGCAGCCACAGAGATAGGATGGTCTTCAAATCATTATTGATGGTGTCTGTAGAGCAGGTATCGCTGTGTGTGCGAGACCCTCAAAGTGCAACCCTATCTTATGTGCCTTTCATCTTCTGCAAGAAGTATTGCTTTTGGAAACAGTCAGGTCATGTTTCAAAACTATTAGTTTCTATACTACAATAGTAATGGAGTTCCTTAGTTTATGAGCAAAATGTCTCACTTTCTCAATGACTGAAATACTTTTCTTAGTTTTGCTGCTTTTGTAGCTCAATAGTTTCTTTCATCATTTTTGTACTGACAGCCCTGACATTTCTGAAATTAAAATGATAACACTCTCTAAAATGGTATCACACTCTCTTCTTAGTCTGATAATAATCTGCCTATTCAGGAATAAAACCACAACAAAATCAACTGAATATATTTTGAAACACAATATGTCAAACCAGCGATATTTCTAACGCCACATTGTTTAAATCACAATGCAGTCAGCTTTTAATCGTGCTGTTACCAAGAACTGTGAAATCAAAATCAGAGCATACCACTTTTTCCCCCATTCTCACTGGTGTCATCTTTCATGCTGGCCCTCTCATACTGCTAACCCTCGACTGCAACTATTATAATACAAACTATCACTATAACAATATTTCTGAAAAAAAAAGTTTGGTATACATGTGCAGTTTGGTGTGAAATCAATTCTACTGACCATTCTGTACTGCCCAGATTCATCACTTGATGCAGCAGTGCCACTGTCACCCACATTGTATCCACCTCTGTTGTTGTTCTGTATGAACAGGGAAAAAAATTTTTTTTAAAGATCATCAGAGTTGAAAACAAAAGCAAAACCCCCAATAAAAAAAACAACAACAATTACTTCACACTTACACCGACTTTATTTACGAGAGACAGTTGATGAATGCCAAAATATAGTAAGAAGCATTGAAGCAAGATGTAGTTTTCTCAATCATTAACAGGATCTTTACTGACCACTCACGCTTTTTTTTTCTGCAGCTGGGTCAATCATTATTCACTAACATGGTACTATCTTAAATAAAATGAAAACCAGTCACTGAAAAAGATTTTTAAAATAAATGAAGTTGTGAACACAGATTTTGTTCAATGCTCAACACAATCAAAATGTGACACATAGATAGAGCAGATTTCAATGAAAAGTAAATATTACTGCATGACTGATCACAATATAATTATTCAAACTAAAAACAGGCCTGAAAGTGATGGCCTTATGAATACTTAATTAAGTGACGGGTTCTTTGTAACTTGTCAAATTTCTTAAGATACTATCATATAATGTCGCATGTGCATACTTGCATGTATGCATGTGTGTATGCATTGTGTGTGTGTGTGTGTGTGTGTGTGTGTGTGTGTGTGTGTGTGTGTGCGTGTTTGGTAACTATTTTGCTGCTAAACTGAAAGCCAGAGTATGACAATACTAAAATATGGCCCAATAACTTAAGGTGGCAAGGATCCTGACTAAACAGGAATCAAGTTCAGTTGTGATAAGATCTGGGCTGAACTCTTGATAAATATATATATATATACTATGCAACGAAACAAATGCAAACCCACTGTGCAGAATAAGAGGTCACGAATGAGAGAGGGAAAGAGAAAGACAGACAGAGACAGAGAGAGACGAGAGAGAGAAAAAGAGAGAGAGAAGAGAGAGAAAGAGAGGAGAGATGACTGAGGGAAATAGAAGAGAGAGAGAGAGAGAGAGGAGGGAGGGGGAGATTAGACTTAGAGACTCAGACTGACAAAGAAAGAGTAAGTCCAAGAGGCAGACAGAGAGAAGGAGGGAGAGAAAAGAGAGAGAATATGAACTAAATTAAAGAAAGGCACAGATGACAAAAGAGAAGAGGAAGAGATTCAGCACAGACAAGAAATGATCAAACTGAGATGCCACACCTGCTTTTAGCGAAACTGTTTCCTAGTCTGTACAATGGTGACAGAACAGAGCTATACCTCCTACTCAGACTAACAGATGATCATAAAGTAACAGTATGTGCCAAAAGCTCTTACAAACCTGAGAATCAAACATTCTATTTGCATTTTTCCTGGCTGCCGATTTCTCATTGAGTCTGTTGTTGGACCCTCTGGGAACGTGAAGATAGATGTCCGCCGTGATCAGCGATGCACATACTGCCACTGCAAGGCACAGCCGTTCAAGCACTAGAACTGTCATCTGAAAAACCGATTTGAAAAACAATGTTCATTGCATTATACACAATCTAACAATTGGTTTCACCAAACATCACAATTAGAGACAGAACCAGAGATAAATGAAATGATTTCAGACACAGTTTCTGAAGAAAATAATACCAGAACTGCAAACCTCTGAAAACAAAATCAACCAACAAATGAAAGGCAGCATACGCCAGCAAAAATAATATAAGAAATCTATCAGGAAACAAATATGGAGAATCTACACTGGCTGCCACGATGTGGTGATTAGTGCAAAACAACACCTGGAAGATTGTGGCTTTGAGTTTGATTGACAGGACTGAGTGGATGCTGGATGGATATGCCATCTGAGTGCAGGACTTCTGAGATCAAAATCATCAATGGCCTGCGAGTGAGCCATTGTTGAAGTCCTGGCAGAACCTAGATGATTAAGAGAGGTGATTTTTAATATCACCCGAACAAAATGTCTGCAAGCATGCTAATCCCTTAATCCTCCAAGTATACAAATTTATGCAAAAGACCATTCACAATCAATTCAAAGATCCAATTATCCATGTCAGTATTTCTCACCATACATCCACCCCTGAAAGCAAAGTACTTTAAGTATGGCTGCAGAAATCTTAATACCTGACAGATGGTTTAGTTTCTAAAGCACATATCATATGACATGTTAAGTACTGTGTAGTCCTTTTGGAAGCACAGCATGCTCAGGACCTGATAGAGTGGAGTGGGGGTTAAATAGTCACAGGTTCCATTCAAAAGCCATATCTGTGTTTATAAGCTTCAACATTCACCATTTCAAGGAGGGGAATTTTGATATCATAATTGTTTTCACTTCCTGAGAATTGTCAGCCATACTTGCACCTGTATAAGCATGGAAACACTTGGGCATGCATGGTCTGATAAATATGGTTATATGTGTATTGCATGTGAATGTGTGTGTGTGTGTGTGTGTGTGTGTGTGTGTGTGTGTGTGTGTGTGTGCGTGTGTGTGTGTGTGTGTGTGTGTGTGTGTGTGTGTGTGTGCACGCGCGCGCATGTGTGTGTGTGTGTGTGTGTGTGTGTGTGTGTTCATATCCATTTAAAAAATTGTAAAATTAAGGTTAAAGTTTGTGACACATGTACAGTATTTGGGATTTATTACATTAGTCAAAATTTGAACAATGACAGCACTGATCCGTTAATTAAGTGGCATAAATTAGATCATGACGAAAGGGAACACGTGTCCGTTCGACTGAGTGTGTGACTTTATAGTCTTGGTAATTGATTTGATTTATTCTGAGTAGTAGAATTTGGAGTAGATCTCAAGTTACGAGTCGTTAGAAATTATCCTTCCTTGTCCACGATACCTCTTTTTGCTTCGGTAAACATGACAAATAATCTACATAATGGAAATTGACCGAGTTTGTTGTGATGTGTTGTAGAGTAGCGGTAGTGAAGGGAAGATCAACCAAGGTAAGAGGAAAGGTGGAGAAGAGAGAAGTGTCATATGTGTTGTGTCGTGTGTGTGTGTTGTGTGGTGTGTGTTTGTTGTGTGATTTTTCATTTTTTGTAGCTATGTACCATATGTTAAGTGAGTGTGTTTGTATAGTATAGCAATTGTGAATGTAATGTCCATAATATTTACAAACTGTGGCTGAACAAATCACATCACTGTTAGATGGTTTCATGCTACACTACCTCATTTGACATTCATCACACTGACCATATCCCTTGCCGTCAGTGACACTATACTCCTCCACTCACATTTTCATGGAAAGGTTCCAGTCCAAATACACAAACATGTCCATTATTCCCATGCTCCTTCCCCAAAATCACAGTCAATTGAACCAGTCAATATTGTATCTTATCTATACAAATCGTATCGTTACAAATCCATTTACACAAATTGTAACACTTTAAGTGGTAATTAAGTTTGATCACATCTACAGATGATTGATTACATAGTCATATAGAATATGTATGTACCTGATCCTATTAAGTGGCATATATTACAGTGTGAAGGGGAGTGTGTGTGTGTGTGTGTGTGTGTTTGTGTGTGTGTTTGTGTAGTACTAGTAGTAGTAGTAGTTTTGGGACTGGCATTTGACTGTCTTTTTTTGTCCCTTTCAATCCTTTTATTTGTGGGATACATAATATGTGCTCTTGCACATTCAGGCATGGATTAAATCCTGAGCGTTGTGTGTGTATGTGATACAGAGAGAGAGAGAGAGAGAGAGAGAGAGAGAGTGTGTGTGTGTGTGTGTGAATGTGCCACAGAGAGAGAGAGAGAGAGAGAGAGAGAGAGAGAGAGAGAGAGAGAATAGAATACAAGCGTATATTTTATATAATACGTCCCCAATGAATTGAAAATATTAACAAGGTCCTCAACCAAACATATATGTGACACCTTACCTCGCTTTTTACAGTCACATATAAGCCTTTTCCGCAGTGCCTGGTAATGGGACCCTCGACCAACTGTCCTCAGTTTTCCACTGGTTTGATTTGCCACCTGCGACTGTTAACTCTTCTCGTTGTGAAATCATCCGCACAAGTTTCTATGTAGTTCCAAAATAAATTTCACTAAAATACCCGTATATTTCCTGGCATAGGCTGCACATAGTTTTTCCTTATATGACTATATTAGTAAAAGTTAAATCTGTTGAAAAATAAGCCGTTTAAAGCTTTTGTGGACAAAATTGATACCAGGTTACTTCTTGTGGGTGTTTACATCCTGGTATTCATTCGCCAGTCAAGATTCCGCAACAACAATGACAACACGCACTGACTCACGTTAACTTCCATAGATGGAAACAAAATTACTGATACATGACGAAAGGCCAACAGAACAACTGTCCGTTCCGACTAAGAGGAAGTGAACACTTATATCACCACAGACTCTTGGTCAATTGACTTGTGACCATTTATTTCTGAAGCAGACGACCACTTGAAAGTAGATCTACAAGTTACGAGTCGTTTAAGCAGACCCATTGAGTCCTCTCTCTTGTCCACCGGTAGTCTGACGCGCTCTTTCTTGCTTCGTTTAAAACTGACAAAAATAATCTACATAATGGAAATGAGCGAAGTTTTGTTGTGGACTGTGCTTGTACTGAGTAGCGGTATCGTGGAAGGGGACATCTACTTCCACAACCCAAGGTAAGCCAGTGGAACAGGTGGCTGAATGAGAAAGTGATCAATAAATGTAAGTCTGGTCACAGTGTGTGCTGGTTTGAGTGAGTACACAGATGTACGTTATGTTTTTTTGATTTTTAATTTTTTTTAACGCTTATGATAACCAATTTATTGTATATGTATGTGTGTATATATATATGTATGTATACATATATATATATGGTAATGTCCATAATCATTTTTACATAATCTGTCAGGTTTTCTGAATGCACACACACACACACACACACACACACACACACACACACACACACACACACACACACACACACACTGACATATGCGCGCGCGTGCACACACACACCTCACACAGTTGTATAAATGTACATGTTCACACATGTACTGTCCAAATCAACGTCTTTTTTCTGTCAGCCATGTTTCATTTCTTTTTTCAAATGCTATACATTAACACGTACAGAGGCGCGCGCACACACACACACACACACACACACACACACACACACACACACACACACACACACTGACACACATACACACACACACACACACACACACTCTACAGAAAGTCACATGCAGTTGCTTTTTTTTCTTCTTCATGTGTTCATCATGTGATCGATGGGCACAGTAGCTAGATGGTTAAAGTGTTGGACTTTCAATCTGAGGGTCCCAGGTTCGAATCTCGGTAACCGCTCCTGGTGGGTAAAGGGTGGAGATTTTTCTGATCTCCCAGGACATCATATGTGCAGACCTGCAAGTGCCTGAACCCCCTTCATGTGCATATGCAAGCAGATCAAATATACACATTAAAGATCCTGTATTCCATGCCAGCATTTGGTGGGTTATGTAAACAAAATCATACCCAGCATGCACACCCCCAGAAACAGGGTATGGCTTCATACATGGTGGGGTAAAAAAAACAAACGGTCATACATGTAAAAGCCCACTTCTGAATGTGGGAGTTTAGCTCATGAAGAAGAATCATGTGATCAGTGCGTGTGTGTCACTCACATCACACATTCACATTAAATTTTGCATGTATGCATACTTGCACACTATTCACACTATTGTCTGTCTTAGTTATGGATTTTGGAATGTTTTAATTCTGCTGCTTTTTTTCCTGTACAATTTCACTGGTATTATTCCTATGTCGCTCAATTTTAATTACCCACAAGCAGTCATGCTCTGGCTTGTTCTGCCACAACCTTAATAGTAGTCTCATGGAAGATGAGATACAAGTGCCCAAAGGCAGCAGTCAGTTATCTCTGCCCATGTAGGCAGCCTGCTCTGCAAATGATGTTGTGTGTGTGAAGCACTTAGACTTAGAGCTTGGTCTCTGACAGAGGTGATGTTGGTGTCTATGGTGCAAGCATCATAGCTGGTTTCCGGTGTATGTTTTGAGGCTGTTCATCTGCTCGGCACTGAACTGCAAAGGAATAACAAAAATTATTAATACTGTTGTTTTTCAGAGTTTGAAATTGCAGTCTCGATTATTTAGCAGGAATTTTAGAGAAACTAAGAAAAGGCCTTTTTGCCTGACTGACTTCTTGAAAAGTCATTTTCTAGTGTTGACTGGCTGCCAAACTAAACCCTGAATATCCTGGTACTTCTTCGTTCATGGGCTGTTTTTTCCACATTCACTCGTATCCATGCACATGAGTGGGCGTTTTCGTGCATGGCTGTTTTTACCCTGCCATGTAGGCAGCCATACTCCGTTTTGAAGTGTGTGCATGCTGTGTATGTTCTTGTTTCCATATTCCACCAAATGCTGACATGATTGCAATGTCTTTAAATTTAATGTGCGCATTTTCATCTGCTTGTGTATACACACATATGATATGGGGTTCAGGCACTAGCAGGTCTGCACATAATTATGTTAACCTGGGAGATCCTGGTACAAACCAGCCAGGTCTAAGCGATACAGATACCGGCAGTACTTGCCAGATATTTGAACATCATTTTAAAAGACAGTTGGCTGTTAATGTGTTATGTTGCTGGATTTTGTTTTATTGCTGTTGCCATTTCCAGTTATGGTATGTTACTCCCAGCTTAGTGGACATAGACATTGGTGTGGGCAGTGTGCTGCTGAGATGTTATATGACTCAGTCTTAGCTTTCAAAGCTTGAACTTGAAAATCTATAGGCCAGTATCAAACCTCCCATTTCTGTCTAAATTTTTATAACGTATTGTGCTTGGCCAGCTTATGAAACACCTTGAGATCCACAGTCTCCTGGAGCCATTTCAGTCAGCGTACAGAAAGGGACACAGCATGGAAATGGCCTTATTACGTGTGGTCAGTGACCTGTTGCTAGCATCTGATGCAGGCAAGGTATCCATTCTGTCACTGCTGGACCTTTATGCAGCATTTGACACGATTGACCATGACTTTATGGTCAGAAGGTTGTGTGCTGTTTTCAGACTCAATGGTACTGTTCTGAAATGGTTTCATTCCTGCTTATCAGGTCGCACACACTCTGTCCTTGTAAATGGAAACCAGTCAGTTCCATCTGTGCTCAGATATGGGGTACCACAAGGTTCCGTCCTGGGACCTGTACTCTTTACAATGTACACACAACGTCTAAATTTGATCATCCAACAGTCTGTACCTCACTATCATCTGTTTGCTGACGATTCTCAACTGCTTGATTCGACTATTCCCTCTGAAATTCCATGTTTAGCTTCTAAATTTAAAACTGGTATAGAAAATGTATCAAAGTGGATGAAACAAAACAAACTAAAGATGAATGATGACAAAACAGAACTCATGTTGACTGGTAGTAAAAACAAGCTCAAGCAGATAAATACAACGTCTATCATTTGTTCTGGCATAGAAATTTCTTTTTCTAGTTCTGTCCGTAATCTTGGTTTCTACCTCAATTCATCCCTCACGATGGAAACTCATGTGAACCACCTGTGTAAAGTTCTTTACTTTCAGCTTCGCAAGATTAGTAAAATCTGCCCCTTCCTGTCTGTTGATGCCGCCAACAAACTTGCTGTTGCCTTCATTCTGTCCCACCTAGATTATTGTAATTCTCTCTTAGCTGGCCTTCCCAGTGATAAACTCTACAAGCTCCAGAAAATACAGAATAGTGCAGCTCGACTCGTCCTTAAAAAGTCGAGGAGAGAGAGTGTTACTGCTCTCCTGTGAACACTTCATTGGTTGCCTGTTCAAGCCAGAATTGAATATAAAGTTGCCTGTCTATGCTTTCAGTGCCTGAATTGTGATACCACACCCTCTTATCTTTCTGAGCTTGTTAACCCGTACCTGCCAAACAGAACATTGAGATCTCATGATTCCTCCCAGCTTACTGTTCCCTGATACTTCCTTAACTCCTGTGGAAAGAGGTCATTTTCCGTCTTCAGCCCAACAACTTGGAATTCTCTGCCTATTGCTCTCAGGCAAACAACTCATCTATCTACCTTTAAAGCAAATCTTAAAACTTATCTCTTTAAAAAATACTTGTCATAACTCAAATAGTTCTGTTGTCCTAGGCCCATGGCAATGTGAGTGTGTGTGATGGGAGAGTGGAGAGAATGGGGGTGGGTAGATGGATGGTGGTGGTGTGGTTCGAAAGGGAGAATGACCTGATTTTTACCCCTTTTACCTTTTCTATCCAAAATTTTATTTTACAATTTTTACAAAATCTATGGCATGCAGATTACAGTTATGTTCCTTTTTACATGTATGTATTTTAAGTGAGAATTGCTGTCATCTCAGCTGTTCAATCATGTGTATGTTTGTGCGTGTGTGTTAGTGTGAGTGTTGGAGTGTAACAGTTGTAGTATTGATAGTGTGTTACTTTGTGAGTTTTATGCATTGTGTTTTTATAATATTAATGATTCTGGTTTATGTTTCTACTACTTTTTATATGCTTTCTTGTTTCACTTTAGGTACTGGATTGTAAAGCGCTTAGAGCTTGCTTATGCTTGTATTATAGCGCTATGTAAAAATAAAATATTACTATTATTAAAACAACTCCTTTTTTATA
The DNA here is from genome assembly GCF_041734735.1 of Babylonia areolata. Classification (NCBI taxonomy): domain Eukaryota; kingdom Metazoa; phylum Mollusca; class Gastropoda; order Neogastropoda; family Buccinidae; genus Babylonia; species Babylonia areolata. The sequence continues at coordinate 15,509,921 of NC_134900.1, read as the reverse complement.
TTTAATTGTGTGTGTGTGTGTGTGTGTGTGTGTGTGTGTGTGTGTATTTCTTTTAATCACAACAGATTTCTGTGTGTGAGTGTGTGTGTGTGTGTGTGTGTGTGTGTGTGTGTGTGTGTTGTGATCCCCATTCATAACTGTAGAACTGCATTATTCTCAACTAAAAAAATAACCTTTGTTCTGCTGGAGTCTTGTTGTCATCATTTGTAAACAATTGGTTTCTTTTTTTCCGTCACTCAAAGACAGTTGTTCTGTTGGTTTAAAAAAAAAAAAGTTCTTATCATGATTTGCAAATTTTAGTATTCTAAGCGCTTTTTTTCTGTTGCTGGTTTTTGAGGCTCTTTGAAATTTGTGAGAACCATTTGGACATGGACATTGGTGTGGGCAGTGTGCTGCTGAGATGTTACATGACTCAGTCTTAGCTTTCAAAGCTTGAACTTGAAAAGCTATCGAGACCACTGCCAACGAAAACAGGATATAGGAAAAATCATGATAGAGTCAGCAGCTATGTAATTTTTCTGCTTGTCAGTGTGTGTGTGTGTGCTTTGAATCTCATTATCTGCCTTTGATAAAGTATGACTGTCCTGAACTGGCTGAAGAGGAGGGTATGATATATTCCACCCTTTCCTCTTTACTTCAGTATGCAATGCTGATTAAATTAGCAATAATGGATAATGGATTTTATTGCACAGATTCAAGCTCAAGGTTATAGGACAGAAGCTAATGAAAGCAGCAACATGTATAAACAATCAGGTGTAGGACTAGGAGTGTTGAAATTATTCAGCACAAAATGTAGTTTTGCCGTTAACATTAAATTTGTTTGTGTATATGTTTGTGTAATCATTTTTTTCTAGCTGTTGCTTGTGTATAAACCAAACAAGAACTACAATTAGACATTAAGATAGGGAGTATGTTTGTAACATTTGAATTGCAGGACTTAGTTTAGATCATCCTTTTAGTATTTGTTTTCATTTCAGAAGAGACTGAATTATATAATGTTTTTTATGTATCATGTATGTGTGTGTATATGTATACATAATGTATGTATGTACTCATGTTCCTGTCTGTCTGTCTGTCTGCCAGTCTGTCTGTAGTATAGATATATCGTTTATCCATATCTACTGAACGGTCTGTATTTCAGTCTGTATATAGATTTATCTAATCTATCTCTTTATCTATGGTATAGATAGATAGATAGATAGATATATTACAATTTATTATTTTCTTTTTCTTTTTTCTTTTTGTATAACTTTCTTTCCACTTTGAATTTCTGGTTCTGAAGTTGTTCTGTTCAGTTTTCATACAGTGTGTGTCTCACCACTGTATGTGTTTGTGCATTTGTGTATACGAGTACACTAAACTCGTGGATGGTGCCCTCGTGTTAAAACTGTGACTGCAGTGGGCAAGTGTGTTAGCAGAAGGAATGTATCAGTCCTTTAAAAAAAAAAGACAATAATGTCAGTCAGGTAATTTGATCAGTGTTTAGGACAGTAATGTCAGTCAAGTAATTCGATCAGTGTTTATCTGTCTTGGTGCAAGTGCGGCCATTGTATTGTTTCCCTATCAGCTCTGTCGTGACTGACTGACATCACCCTTGTTAGTTGTGAAACACAGGTGATAACAAAAACTGTGCAAATACAACCACTAGACTCCCTAGTACTGTAATGAAAAGTCCTTGGTGATGATTAGCAATACAGGCGTCACAGTTTATGTCAAAGCTCCATTTGACTTATTTGTAAGGTGTACAAGCATTATTTTTTATGTGAAATATAAAGTTCAACAATGACAAACCAAACAAGAAATGGGAAATGTAAGAACAACCAACCATGCCAGTCAACATACATGTATGTCTTTACCAATCACAACAATAATGCGCATGGATGAAATGGTAGAGGCTGGATCTCTAAGTCATTTTATGTTAAACATTTTTTTTTAACACTATTTATCTAAGCTATTAAAAATATTTTTTTAGAAATGAAAAAGCCTTCTTCAGATTATTGTTATATCACCAAACTAATACACACTCTAAAAAAATAAATAAATCAGTATCCAACAGAACATCAACAACAAGTTTACTGAACACACATTGTTTCAGTAGATACAACTGTACTTATTTTGTGAGCAGCTGTAAAGATGCTGGTTACATTAGGTTTCATTTAGTTGCATATTTCATTATTTAAAAATAAATACAAACCATTTATTGCCGTGATGCATGTGTAAATAATTCTCTGATCAATATCCTTCAGTATCATGAGTGAGTGAGTGTCACTGTCTGCCACCTTATTTAGAATATAACACACACACACACACACACACACACACACACACTCACACTCACACACACACACACACACACACACACCAACACACACACACCACACACACACACACACACACACACACACACACACACACATATATACATACACACACACACACACACACACACACACACACGCACACACACATACATATAGTATTATATACTGCTATTGATGTCCTTATTGTTTTAACCACTTCTCACAAGTAAGTCACTGGGAACTTAGTGTCTTCGTTTACCATCTTATTTAGGATGTGGATATCTCTGTCTCGCATTTGTAGTGATCATTCCTCATGAATAAGCATCATTGTTTACCACCTTATTTGGCCAGAAACGCTACGAGTACCACACTGAGTTATTCATGTGCTGACCCGCTAGGGTAGACATTGTTACACCTCACACAGGGTTACTCATTTGCTGACCAGTCAGGGTAGACATTATGGCACCTCACACACTGCGTGCTTCCTCGTCATTAATCAGGACATGTCATCCGGGGATATTGCGATGGTGGAAATCCTGGTGGAAATCCGTTTCTGGATGGCTAGTCTAGCCATGACATTAGTGATCAGTTCTGTGCTTGACTCATAGGTGTTCACACTTGACCCTTAATTCATTTGTGATTTTTTTTTTTTTTTAAATTATAACTTGAGGCACAGAAAAGCTTTTGTATAATGATTTCTCGCCCCCCTTCCCATTATGGTTCTGTGTGTGTCTGTGTACTTCAAAAAGTTTGAATGATACATCCAGTCTCTTGTTTGAAATAAATAGGAGGGCATGGGGGGGAACAACCATAACACTGTCTTTGCATTTGTGAACGCTGTAGACCCCTAAATTATGTAAATTCAGACGCGTAGACTTCACACTCACACAGACTGACAGAAGTCCAAATCAACTGCAAGCACGCACACACACACTCACACACACACTCAAACTCACTCACTTACTCACTCTCTCTCTCTCTCTCTCACACACACACACACACACACACACACACATATGGAAGGGACAATATCGAGGTCACAGCAAACAGATAGGTCATCTGTCTCTGTCCTACCCTATCTTCGCAACACACACACACTCTCTTGCTCTCTCTCTCTCTCTCTCTCTCTCTCTCTCTCTCTCTCACACACACACACACACACACACACACAGATATTTAAAAACAATATTCACACAAGCACCCATTATATGATGATAACACCATCATCACACACAGACAGACTGATAGGAAGTCAGAATCACCCGCAAGCATGCATGCACACATGTGTGCGTGCGCGCGCGCGCACACACACACACACACACACACACACACACACACACACACGCATATTCATACAAGCAATACCGTTCCCACCACCACGCTCTGCCCTCCACCCCCCACCCCCCACCCCACCCTTTTTTTTTCTTTTTTTTTGTGTCTAATATCACTTTAAGTGGAAGGCGTTGAACTGAAGACTACTACTACTACTACTACTACACACACACACACACACACACACACACACACACACATATTCATTCAAGCACACATTATATAATGATTGGTCTCAGCTTATGGTCTGTATTTTCTTTTGTTGCTGATGTCAGCTGACCTGATAGAGAAGGGCTTGTTTTCATGAAATTAAGTTTTATTGCTATGAACTTTGGCAGACATCAGCAGATTCATGTCATAAAACAATGATCCTATAATGTGATATAGTGTCAAATGCTGAGTACTTAAATATGAGTGATATCTGTATGTGTGTGTGTGATAAAATGTTTGGTCTGTTTGCTATTTTTTCGTGTGTGTGTGTGTTTTATTGAATTCATTTATAAATGAGGGATTATATATATATATAAATTTTTATTTTTTTCATTATTATTATTTTTTTTTTAATAGCACATTAGAAGTTTTTCGTCCATTCCTAAGTCTTGTTTACCTGTTGAGTTCAAGATTACAAAATGCTTGCATGTGTGTGTCTCTGTGTGTGTGTCTGTGTGTGTGGTCTGTGGTGTAGGAAAAGTTCCTTTCAAAAATTGTTTGTCAATTATTTTTTTCAGGGGCAGCAATAACAGACTGGATGAGAGTAGACGAGACAGAAACAATGCAAACAGGTAACTGTATGTGTGTGTTTGTCTGTGTGAGAGTGTGTGTGTGTTTGTGTGATTGCCTGCACACATGTAGTTGAAAGAGTACTCAGCCATGACTCGCATACTTCTCAAGCCAATTATGAAGTTTTGTTCGACTCATCTGTGAATGTAGGTGAGTGTTGATAGTGTTGTGAAGCAGCAATACTGTTTTGTGAGCCGTAATTATTTATGCTAAATTTTGTCAGTGAGTATTTTGTTATTGTTGTGTGTATGTGTGTGTGTGTGTGTGTGTGCTTGCACATTGTGTATGTGTGTGTGTGTGCTTGCACATTGTGTGTGTGTGTGTGTGTGTGTGTGTGTGTGTGTGTGAACAAGAATTATTTTGAAAGCTTTTGTAACACTTTCTTTTTTTTCTTTTTCAGAATGTTCGACTCCCAGAATAACAACAGAGGAGGTTATAATGTTGGGTCCTTGTATTACTATGGCACATCCATTTTACAAGTAGAATGGTGAGTTATATGTGTGTTTGTTGTTTTCTTTAAGAAATGTTTATTCCAGTGTAATCCAAGCATCATTTACTTCACAATTTTACTGTCTGATGGGTTTGGAAATGAACTGTTGTTTTTTTTGTATGGGAGTATTGATTTCTAATGCGTGAATGATTTGGACGTTTTATTGTTGACTTGTTGACAGAGTTTGCAATTAAAACAAAAAAAAAATTTTTTTTAATCTCATATTTGCTTTTAACTGGATCATCATGATCGGTGGCATTTTGAGTAGGATAGAGTTCACAGCATATAAAAGTTATGCATTGTTGTTATTACTATTGTTATTACTACTGTTATTATTGTTGTTGTTGTTATATATATATACCCTGTGTTTGTTTCCGCTTGACTAACTCGGAACCTGAGAGAACCAATATCCTTTTTCTCTCACTTGGTTGATAGAGCGTGTGGAGTTTCATCCATGATGAGATCATGTGATAAAAAAAGAAGGCATTGACAGTTTGTGAAATGTGCAAAACATGAAACATCACCACTTTGTGGAGTGTAGGTCTTAAGTGTGTTTGTGGAGCAATGCTTTTGTGTTGTGTGGTTGATGTCATTTTGAGAGTGTGTTCTTTTTGGCATCAGTCAGCAAATCAGTTATAATCTGCAGATACTTTATTGGTTTTGTTTGCACACACACACACACACACACACACACACACACACACACACACACACACACACACACACACACACACACACACACTGTGTCACACATACACACACACACACACACACACACACACATACACACACACACACACACACACACACACACACACACACACACACACACACTGTGTCACACATACACACACACACACACACACACACACACAAACACACATACATACACACACACACACACCTTTTCATAATGATGTGATCACAGACTGTGAGACATTTATGAGAAGATACTGAACACGGTAAGTCACTGACTTATTATTACTATGATTCTTAGGATTATTATTTTTGTTTAATATTATTAGTTGCATTCTCATCTCCAGAGCGACTGACGCCTTCATCATTCACAATGAACTTCCATGATGAGTAGTAGTAGTTGTAGTTATTGTAGCTGTTGTTGGTATGATCATCACTGTCATTGTCATGATGATCAATATGATAATGAAGATCATTGTTATTTTATGTTGCTGTTTGATATTCTTATTGTTATTATTATGCTTGATATTGTCAGGACAAACCAGCACTCCTGTGGGGATGCAAACAGTCACTGTGAGCTGGTCTTGCAGTACATGTGTGGTGACCAGATCAGGGATGGGGCAACTACCACGTATGTATACTTGTGTGAGTGAGTGAGTGAGTGAGTGAGTGTGTGTGTGTGTGTGTGTGTGTGTGTGTGTGTGTGTGTGTGTGTGTGTGTGTGTGTGTGTGTGTTGGTGGGTGGGTGCATGGTGGGTTTTCTATGTGTGTGTGATGGAATGTGTTTATTCAGGAGCTTGCTTGTTTGTGAATAACTTTATAAAAATCTTCGTTTCTTTATGTGTGTGTGTGACTCCTTTTGTGTGTGTATGTGTGTGTGTTCATGCGTGTGTGTGATGTAGTGTGGTATGGTGTGATGTGTTTGTTCAGGAGTTAATGCAGGTTATGTTTCAATGTGTGTGTGTGTCCATGTGTCAGTATGAGACAGTATGCATGTGTGTGCGTGTATGTGCTAATTTGCACTGTGTAATTGTATACACTGTGCATTTGTGTGCGTCTAAATCCGATGCATTAAAAAAAAATATATATATATATATATATTTCCTTTTTATCAGCAAATGTGTCAACAGTTTCTCCTTTACAGATGATAATGTATTCTTGTATCTCATATTTTCTTGTGTTTATTCAAGAGCTCTTGCAAGAGAAAGAGTGTTTGCATATACGCAAGTATGTGCTGTTGTGTTTAATTTATAAACATTTTGCAGTGTGTTTGAAAATAGTGATTGCCAGTAAGACGGTGCTCATAGTTTCATTTTTGATTATCAGATGACTTGGTGAGAATTTGTGTGAAAAATCCTGTAGCCAGAAACATACAGTGCATGTTGATGGTGTTCCATTCTTTTACGCAGGACTATTCCTGACAACCGCTTGAGGTGCCAGAACTATGACTGCAACACAGATTTGCGCTATGGCATGCATGAGAACTATGACTATTACCTCATGTGTAAGACACGGAAGAGAAATATGGGACTGTTTACAGCTGATCAGGTGAGCATGCTGAAAGCAAAAACTGAATAATGTCACATGGTGATGTATTGCAGCTATGTTGAAGAAGGGGTAAGGGTGGAGCAAGGAAAGCACTGGGTTTATAACCAGAAAGGAAGAAGAGACAGCCTAGAAAAGAAGAAAAAGAAGAAAACAATTATGAATACCAGTGATGGGTGCAGTAGCCGAATGGTTAAAGCGTTGGACTTTCAATCTGGTGGTCCCGGGTTCGAATCACGGTGACGGCGCCTGGTGGGTAAAGGATGGAGATTTTTACGATCTCCCAGGTCAACATATGTGCAGCCCTGCTAGTGCCTGAACCCCCTTCGTGTGTATACGCAAGCAGAGAATCAAATACGCACGTTAAAGATCCTGTAATCCATGTCAGCGTTCGGTCGGTTATGGAAACAAGAACATACCCAGCATGCACACCCCCGAAAGCGGAGTATGGCCGCCTACATGGCGGGGTAAAAATGGTCATACACATAAAAGCCCAATCGCGTATATACGAGTGAACGTGGGAGTTGCAGCCCACGAACGCAGAAGAAGAAGAAGAAGAATACCAGCAGCTATGGTTATGTGACAGTCGGAGAACTGTTTGTTTATTTTGTTTCAACTTTACAGCTTTTCTCAGTGAAATGATACAACTTACTGCTCATGATTGTTGATATTCTGTTATAGTTAAGCATCACAGTGTATTAATTGCAGTTATTTCATGCAGCTGTGGAATTATTATGTTTTTTCGTAGGGTTTCTGCCAGTAGTCATCAATATTTTATGTGTGTAATAGTTTTTTTAGGAGATGTATTACCTTTGTTTTTGTACTTTTTTGTTTATATGTGTACATGTGCCTGTGTGTGAATGTATGCATATTATGTGCATGAAAGTGTGCCTTTGCGCACCTGCATGTGAGTATATGATATATATGAGAGGGTGTTTGTGAATGCATACAAATTGTATAGGCCTGCATATAGATGTTACTGTTCTTGAACATCCTTTTAACCCACCCCCATCCTACGTCCCGTGTGTGTGTGTGTGTGTGTGGTCCAGTATCATTTATTGGTAAACATGAAATGGAAAGACATAAAATTGAAAACTACTAGTACTAGTACTACTGCTACTGCCACAGACAGTTCTAATATGGATGTAAATCATATTGTATGTTGCTTTTCAGAACCTGAGGAACCGGAACACTGCCAGATTCACTCGTCAGAATGCAGGTGGCACTCGCCGTGGCTACGAATGCTCCGAGGAGAGAGACTACTACCCCTACTGGCATCCATCTCCGTGGATAGTGAGCAAAACCTTTTTTCCCTTTCATCTGTATTGTACTTATTTTGTGTCCCTTTCCAGCCACATCACAGGTAAAATGTACAGCTTGTAAATTAGAAACGGTGAAAATTTTCCTGTAGTATATTCACACACGTACACACACACACACACACACACACATGGGCATGCATGCATGTGTGTGCGTGTATGCATGCAAGCACATACACACATGCACACAAACACACATATGTGCCTGCACGCATGCACATACACGCACATGCAGGTAAAAGAAAAAAATGTGGGTTGACCTTCACTTAATGCAATTATCTTTCGATGTTTTTTTTTAGGAAGAAAAAGTATTATCTGAATTGGAAAGACATTTTTGCAGAAAGACTTTGAAAATACTGTCAGTAGAAGATTAAACAAGCTGTTACCTTTATAACTGCTTGATTATTTGAAACCTTGTGTTGACAAACTGGACCTGTGTAACATTTTACCTACTGTAATTTCAGTGGAAGAAGAATATCAAGAATTCAGAAATTGTAGTGGAAAGGTATGTTGTAATTTTTTGTAATATTTTGAGAGTATTGAAAATGCTTACTCAATGTTTTTGTTATTTTCTTTTTATGTGGGGAAAATGGGTAAGTCCATTTTAAACTATATAAATGCATTAATCTTGAAATTGTTAACAGCTAATAAGATTAAAACATTGACAATGATTTGCTGGTTTTAACAGGATATTGCTGTCATGACCAACGATGTTTCAAGATGCGAGTTTTACCAGAGAGAAAGCCAGAATGTGAAAGAGCGTTGGGCGTGTGTCCTTCCTGTTGCAACCTTAGAGAAAAACCAAAACACAGTGGTTCCTAACACCAAAACAGAATGTGAGGTGAGATGAGTGTGTTGTTTTTCTGCATTGTTAAATTGCCATGGTGTGTGTGTGTGTGTGTGTGTGTGTGTGTGTGTGTGAGAGAGAGAGAAAGAGAGAGCATACACTTTTGATTGCAACAGTTTGTTATTGTGTCTCAGTGTGTAGACTTTTGTTCTACGTGGTTTAGAGTTGTCACGTTTCTTGTAAATGCAAAAATGTTTGATGTATCAGTTCTGGTTTCATTTTTGCTGTGTATTTTGACAAAAAGTGAAGTTGGTACGTGTTTTGTTCTGTGGACTTATAATCATTTGTGTATTTTAACATGCACATTATTTCTAATCCTCGTTAACTCTTTGTATGTGTTTTTTTAGAATTTAATCATTTGTATATTTTAACATGCACAGTAATTCTAATCCTCGTTAACTCTTTGTATGTGTATTTCAGAATTTTGAAGTCAAAGGTGTAAAAGGAGAATGGCGCAGATTCGAACCTCACGGTGTTGATGCCCCTGCCTGTAGAGAGACAGAGTTCACTCGGGACAATCACCTTGGCAACGGCCTGGGGGGCCACCCCAATCTGTTCAACTGGACTGTGCCAAACATTGACCAAGATAAATGTGCTCTACGCATCAGGTATGTTCAACGTTCATAATGAAGAATGTAATCAAATATTCAGTGATAAACAAAGTGGCTCACTGCTCCTGGAAAGTACATCTTTAATGAGAAGAATTGCTCAGAATGCAATCAAATTTGGGTAAAAATGCTCATTTTGGAGGAAGAGACTGCACTAAAGTGAATTTACACTGTGTATGCTTAACCTTTTTTTTCTTTTTTTCATCTGGCCTTCAGGAGTGCTTTTAGGTCTTATGTGCTTGTATATTTCTTTTCATTTCTCTTCTTTGCTTGATTTAATTTCTGCAATTTCGTTTTAAAAGTTTGTGGAAATTGCTGCTGCTTCATGCTTGTAAATAATTTTTCCTTCTCAATTCCAGGTACAATGTCTCCACCAATGACTACGATGGCTGGAACACCAACGCCAGTAAAAACGCCAACCCTCGTAGAAGGGGGGACGGTTCAAAGGTCAGCTTGGCGGAAAAGTATGGGTTTGCCAGTGACGCAGACGCTCGAGCACGAGGTTACATCTTCAAAAATAACCCACAGGTGAAACTGTTTGGTGATGCTGATTTCAAACTGCAGTTGGCGGTGAACACAGCTCAGTATGGCCGAGTCTTTCAAGACAGGTGATCACAGATGAAACATTTTCACTTCGTTTATTTCTCTGTTACCCCCCTCCGCCCACCCACCCACCCACCCTTTTTTGTTTTTGTTTTTGTTTTTTTGACAATAATGTTTTCAGTTCAAAGTTGGCTTTGTGTGGCCAGTGCAGCTTTTTACAACAAGAAAGAAAAATGTCTTCAACACTGAAGTACCTTTAGAGGTACAGGTCCAGAACTTTTTTTGGTCTTGCAAACTGATCATCCTTCTATGTCCTACGAGTTCCAGGTTTTACATGTTTGCATGTGCAAGTCTTTTTTGTTAAAAACATTATTAGTTTCATTTTTGTCACACATACACACAAAATAAAAGTAAGAAGAAAAAATCTGGTATTACAGAAATGAAATAAGGTTCATCTGAACTACGTGATACGTGTATCAATTTAACTTTCTAAGGTCGAAGGTGCAACTTTTTGTCAGGATCTTCCCACTTGCAGGTAATTACCTGTCTGCTTGTAAATTCTTTAGACCTGTTTATTTGCATGTCTTGAACAATTTGTAAGGTGCAGTGCCTTATATGATTGCTGTATTTGCAGGTCCCACTCATTTGCTATTCGCAAAAGACCTGAGGGTGCCACCGGAACGATTCATAATCTGAATGTTCGTGGGAAACGTGGCAACATTGTTCAGGTCTACCCAGCTGTGGAGTATGACTTTGTTCCCAACACACTGGCTGTGACTGAGAATGACATGGTCCACATCCAGTGAGTGTGTGTGTGTTTGTGTGCAAGTGGTACGGATGGGCAGGTGAGGAGGGGTTGTAATCGGAACAATTCTTATTGTCTTGTGAGGTTTGGGTTGTTTTTTTTTAAACCCTTGAATGCTCCAGGATGGAAATTTTTGTCCTTTTCTGGTGCACAAAGAAGTGCCCCAAGACAAATTTCTGTCCACATCATTGTAAGAATTTTCTTGCTGTAAAAAATCATTCAGTTCATGTGAATGTGCCAAGGCTTTTAGTCTGATTGCCCAATAGCACCAAGACTAGACCACTGAAGCAATCCAAACGACCATCCTACCAGATCATTAGCGAAAAATCACAGAATAATTGGACATGAGTGACACAGGGAGCAGGAAAGGAAGATGACTGCTGGAAAAGAGGGCACTTGGTACAAAAACAGAAGGGAGGTAATGATACAAAGGAAGGCTACTAGTTGTAGCTACTTTCGCATCATCCATCCCGGACAACTTGGTATTTTGCAAAGGACAGGAACCAGACATCTGTTGAAGTCTGCATCAGTGGGTCACTTTTAGTTTGATGTATTAAACATAATCTTAATTGAGTGTGAAGGGGGTGTTCTTTTTGTGTCATTAGAAAAATAATTTCAAAGATTTCTGAAGGTATTGAATCTAAGTTGTATGATAAGCATGCTTCCAGTTTTCTTGAAGAGACAGAATTTATTTTGGAATACTAAATGTTATCATGCAAGTCAACATATATCAAAGGTTGAAAGGAGACAGAATAACATTGGCTGTCTTTAAATTTTCACAAAGACATAAAAGGTATGTTGGAATATTTATTGTTATATATTTACTATTCTTTTCCTTGGAAGATAAATTGGGGTATTTAACTGCAAATGATTTTACCTCCTCTTGGAAGATATATTAGGATTGTTTGTCCACTACTTTTTCTCTTTGTGTCCTTGGCAGACAGGTTGGAATAGTCATTCCTCTACTCTTTCCTTCTTCAGATGGACAGGTTCAAACACCAACCCGGCAAACAATGACGGACAGGGTCTGGCAGGCACAGACCGCAACAACATTGTGCTCCTGCGTGCTCAGCAGTACCCTGAGGGCAGTGGGTGGACATCAGGACCGGGTGGAAAGTATGGGCACTATGGTGTCAACTACCCCATGCATCTGAACAATGTGTCCTTCCTTGGTTTGGATCGGAACAGTATGGAGACTTTGGCCTTCTTGAATCCAGGTGAGGAGGTTGTCTTTGTGCTTTTTTTTTTCTCCAGTTTTACTCAAGCATTTTCATCACAATTATCTTTTTCAAGTCAACAGACATACACTGTAAAACATACATATATAATGATTTTTGTTAAACATTTTAATCTAATATTCAAACAGAAAATATAGTTATCACATAACTTACATAGATGTTTGTTTTTTTTTAAATTGAAGAAAATTAAAGCAGTTAAATAACTTACATTGTGAAATAAAGAGCACACTACAGTAATGCAAACATGGGATTTGGGTATACAGTCATTTATATGAAAACTATCAATCGGACCAAAAATATGTCAAGCAGCATTATATGTTTTAACAAAAGCAGTCCAGGTTTAGTGTTCTTCAAATTTATTGCATCTCAGATTGAAGGTTTGTTGACTAATTTGTTTTTAAGGCTATGCTATCATTGCATTAATTGTGTACATGATACAGATCTTGAAAAATAATATTTCAAAGAAGAGTGTGGACTTTGTGCAATTTCTGGAAAGGTACTTTATGAGGCAGTAAACTGCCTTGTGGAAGTTGAGATAGGAAGATAAAAATTGGTGTCTGTATGTGTGCGTGCTTGTTATTGCTTTTTATGTATGTGCACATGTACAGCATGTGTATGCTTTGTGTGTGTATGTGTGTACATGCGTGTGTTTTGTGTGACTCTGTGTGAATATATATTGTGTATGTGTATATATGTATATGTGCATGTTTTTGTGTAAAAAATACAATTTTTTTCAACAGACTCATTGATACCACCATTTGCACTCAAAAGAGCAGGGAACTAGTATTCAGTGTCTAGAATAAAAATGTTTAAAAATAACAACAAAAAATAAGATTAAATGGTTAGTGCTTAATACTTTCACATCTCGAAAAGGCTTTGATCATTGTTTACACTTTGTAGAAAAGTGCAGATGCAGGAGAGCTTTGGATGCAGCTCCTTCTCAGTGATCCTTGGATTGGAGGAACCTGCCATCACACTGTGTACAACAAGAACTGTGTAACAGAGTTCTCTTCTTTTCTCTTCTTCTTTCGTTCATGGGCTGCAGCTCCCAGGTTCACTCGTAAAAATACACGAAAGGGCATTTATCCTATGTGTATCACCGTTTTTACCCCACCATGTAGGCATCCATAGAGTCACAGAGTTCTTCTTCTTCTGCATTCACTCGTATGCACACGAGTGGGCTTTTATGTGTATGACCGTTTTTACCCCGCCATGTAAGCAGCCATACTCTGTTTTCGGGGGTGTGCATGCTGGGTATGTTCTTGTTTCCATAAGCCACGGAACGCTGACTTGGATTACAGGATCTTTAACGTGTGTATTTGATCTACACACGAAGGGAGTTCAGGCACTAGCAGGTCTGCACGTATGTTGACCTGGGAGATCGTAAAAATCTCCACCCTTTACCCACCAGGCGCCGTCACCGTGATTCGAACCCGGGACCCTCAGATTGACAGTCCAACGCTTTAACCACTCGGCTATTGCGCCCGTCTCACAGAGTTCAACTGTTGTTCTTTCAGGTCAGTTCAGAGGCGAGATGTCGGAGCTGGATGATGCTGGTACCTATTTTGACCTGGGTCTGAAAACCATCACGTCCCCAGCGGGCGTCTATCACTACATGTGCACCCGCAACAACAACTTCTCCAACCGTGATCAGAAGGGGCGTGTGGTAATCTTTCCCCACCCAATCGCAGAGAGTGCAATTGGAGCTATGGGCGGCAGCGTGTCTTTGGAGGATGGGTGTGTATTGTCGTGTGTTGTTGAAACATGGAATAGAAAATAGGATAACGTATGTACCAACATGGATATGCATGTGTGCATACATATGCATGCACGCATGTATGCACGAGCACACACACAGAGAGAGTAAAGAATTATGAGGGTGTTGGCGGTGATAGTGGTTATGATGATAAATGGTGGTGATAATGGTGTTGGTGGTGATGATGGTTGTGATGGTGGTGTTGATGATGGTGGTGGTGATGGTGATGGTGGTGGTAATGATGGTGGAGGTGATGATGATGTTGACAAGTAGTGATGGTGGTGGTGTTTATGATGGTGTTGGTGTTTATGACGACGGTGTTGATGATCGTGATGATGGTGGTGGTGAAGGTGTTGATGACGAAGGGTGTTGATGATGTCGATGACAGGTCACTGGAGGTGGTGGTAGAGCCTGGCACCTTCACAGGGCTGGAGAAAATTAGCCTGCAGAAGTGGAGCACCCAGCAAGGGGAGGCAAAGATGAAGGCCCAGAACAGAGAAATCCAGGTATGACTGGTCTCTCCACCTGTACAGCAGGCTGTGTGCATGAATTGATCACAGATGATGGGGGTGGGGTGGGAGTGGGAACGTTCACTCACTCAGTCCGACTCCACAATTAAGCCGTTGTTATCATCAGTAGGGTGCATAGTAGGTGGTGTCTTAAGTTTGTTAAATCAGAACAGGCATTACTGAACACAACCGAAGTGACTCAGCAGCAGTGCAGGGTCTCCTCTGGTGTGTGGCCTGGACACCTAACATCGATGGTTCCCTGTGGATGGTAGGCACTGGGACTGCGACAGACGAACTTAGGTGTGGCCGTGTATTGGGGACTCAGAATAAACGGCGTGGGAGTAATTCCACTGGAACAGTGCAGAAGATGAGGCAGCAAAAAGAAAAAGATGTTGAAGAAGAGGGAAAGAAGGGAAGAGCTGGCTATGGTGGTGGTGGTGGGTGTGTGTGTTTACAAGATTAGGCATATACAAAGCACACAATGTGTGTGTGTATTTTCTTCAGTTGGAATCTGTGTATGTGTGTGTGTGTGATCTTTCATTTAACACCTATCCACATAGTGTTTGTGTGTCATTCTTGGCAGTTGAGAAGAGGAGAGAGTGTATGTATGCGAGATTAAAAAAACAATTTTTTTTTTTTCTGTTTCATGACTATTTATGATTCATAAAGAAAACCTTGTTAAACTCCTCTCAGCATGTCCTATTGTGAGGAAAAGAGTTAACACTTCATTGATGCCCATTTCAGTTTGGGGAGAAGTATGCCAGCAGCTTTTACGTTGTTACCCCTGAGCAGTTCCTCTCAAACGACAGCAGACCCATAACCACCAAGATGACTATCGATGAAGATGATGACGATGTTCTCATCTATCGCAGCAGTGCTGAGAATTTTGCCACTTGGACGCAGGTATGGCTGTATATAGTTGGGATTGTTATAACTAGCCTTGATTGGGACTGTGAGTGTGGATCTTCATTTGAAGATTGAAGTGAATAAAAATGCCAGGCCATTGTAAATACAATGACAAATGGACAGACAACATTCTGCAGTGTCTGTAAAACTTTGTTCAGCGTTGAAAGTATGAAAAGTACAGAAATCGTTTACTGGTGTTACTTTGGGCAAAATCTTCTTATTGGACCCTGCCAGTAGTAATATCATGAAGATTTATTGATTGAAGTGGATAGTCCTACTCTTAAGTAAAGGTAATGTTATTCATAAGTTTGTTTTAGTGTGACAAGAAATTTAGTCCAGATGAGTTTCATGGTTTGTGAATTTAGTGCCCTTTTTTTATAGTATGAACCCCTCTTTTCTGTTAATGCATGGAATATAAAGAGGTGCCATCTGTCAAATTTATGGCATGTAATGTTATATTTATTGCTCTCCTGGATATGGAAAATGGAAATATGTTTTTGTATCTTTTTTCTGATGGGCACAATAGCCGAGTGGTTAAAGCGTTGGACTGTCAATCTGAGGGTCCCGGGTTCGAATCACGGTGACGGCGCCTGGTGGGTAAAGGGTGGAGATTTTTACGATCTCCCAGGTCAACATATGTGCAGACCTGCTAGTGCCTGAACCCCCTTCGTGTGTATATGCAAGCAGAAGATCAAATACGCACGTTAAAGATCCTGTAATCCATGTCAGTGTGCGGTGGGTTATGGAAACAAGAACATACCCAGCATGCACACCCCCGAAAATGGAGTATGGTTGCCTACATGGCGGGTTAAAAACGGTCATACACGTAAAAGCCCACTCGTGTGCATACGAGTGAACGCAGAAGAAGAAGAAGTATCTTTTTTTTCTCTCTCTCAAAGTCCCTTTTTCGTATTTAAAAAAAAAAAAAAAAAAAGTGGATGTAATTTAGCCTGCTCATTCAGGAATGGTTCTCAGAGAAGGCATTGATGACCAAAAATATAATTCAAGACTGTTTATACAGAACTGATTTATGTTACTGAAAAATAAGAAGCGCTCAAATGATGCTCGAGATTGGATAACTGACTTCACGAAATGTCAAGATTGGATAACTGACTTCACGAAATGAACTGTCTGGCTTTACTCAGCAGAAAATTATGTTGTTTTTTTCCCAGGTCCCAGGTGTGCAACTCAGCGGTGGAAAGGCCAGTTTCCAGGTGTCCCAGGGTGGGGTGTTTATTGCTCGCACAAAGGACACCAATGTTGGCATGATTGTTGGCGTTGTCATTGCCTGTCTTGTCGTCGTTGCTGTGGTAGTTGGCCTTGTTGTCTACTTCCGCCGCCACCCTACCAAATGGCAAGCTGTTGCAACAAACTGCCGAAATGCAGGACGCTCTTTCCAAGCTAAAGTTTAATGAATACATATCAAATATCGTCTTTCTTTGGAACAACCCCCCCCCCCTGGCCCCCCCTCCCCCGAGTCATTCCAGATGTGAGATTTTTTTATGCAGTGGTGTTTTCTTTGCAGCTTTGGTGTATATATATTTGTATTATTTTTTCACAAAATAATGTTCATGCTGCTGTTTCAATAACTTACAAGTATCTTCTCTGGCTTTTGCATTAATTTCTCAGCAACTTGTTACTTTGTCAATATGAAAGAGAGAGTGTGTGTGTGTGTGTGTGTGCGACTGTTTGTTAGTGTTCACCACATTTTGTACAAGCCAGGAACTTGTATATAATTGTGTATATTTACATATAACAGCTGAGAACATTTGTTTAATATGCTATAAGGTGCATATATACTTGTTTGATGTTTTTTTTTTAAGACAGCAAATCCAGGGTATATCTTGAGATACTGACATGAATACAGTAAAATGAATTTGCATGTCAAGAATGAGGACTTTATATGAGGGTCATCAGCAACTAACATCTCTGGACTGGTATTCAGATGTTTTATGTTGAGAATCTGCTGTGTGATCTTTCAAAGAATTGCAGTGTGCACACTTGAAAGTACAGTAGAGATACCACTTATTTAATTTATATTTTCAATAGAACAGCACTGTTGTGATTTGTTGTGAAGTCAACATTCCGGTCTTGCATATTTCATTCTTTGTTTGTGGAAGTCCGCGAGAAGTATTTTCACTCAGTTTTTTTTAACAGAGAAAGTAGATGTATTAACAACCCAAGTGTCTTTGAGAAAATACATATTTTCCCAGTTTGTTTATATTATTTGTCCTGACATACGAAAATGAGGATGTGTTAAGTGCAACTGACTCTAATTAACACCACTTGTGTATGTTTGACTTACAAAGTTGGTATTATAACATACATAACTATCTATTTAAAATCAGACCCAATGTTTTCTGTAATTGCTTTCCCTGAAATGAAGGAACTGGGTGCAACAGTTTTGGAACTTGTTTTATTACTACTTTGTGGAGTGCCTGATTTGTTAACAATGGGTCTAAAGCAAGTATATATAAATTATTCAGGTGCTGAGGAATGGACCAAATTAAAATGTGTTATGGAACTCTACCTCAGCTTCATATGTTTGTGGGGCAAACCAGTTTGTTGTCAAGAATGAAATATTTATTGACAGCATCAGATTAGTCACATTTGTTAATATGCATGGCAGTCACATGTTTTCTTATTTTGTAAATTGTTATTTGAATACCATATCATATTAAAAATAACAAATTTTCTTTGGTAGTTTCCCATTTCTGGCATGAAAAAAGATTGTAAAGGGGGGAAAAGATTTAAGGAATGTTTTTCGGTATCTCATGGGAAAGAGATGTGTTTGAAGCATGAAGTGCTTTGTGCTTTGTTTTTATTTATGCGTTGGTTTCCTTTCAGGAAAAAGTTTTTGTTTTTTTAGAAAGAAAATTCACAGCAGGTGATGCTTCTATTTGTGGCCACCTCACTCCCCCTCACAAGTTCTTTCTCCAGCATTACTAATTTGGGTTCCCTGTGGTTGGCAGCTATGTGTTTATGTAGTGAAATGCATTTGGTTGTGTCACGTGTTTTAATTGTCAGCATAACAGCTTGGTAGGTAGCTTGACATTTTGATAAATAATAGTTTGGTAGATTGCTTAACAGTTTGGTAGGTTTGTATTATTCTGTTTGTTAACTCCAGCACATAGTTATATTGATATTATTCACTGAAATTCTAATCGAAGTCAAGATAATCTTCACTTAATACCTTGCATGAAAAATGTTATAATGTTAAATTATCTAATTACAGACACATATATGCACTAATAATTTGTATCCGTTATCTTTTTCTTGGATTTCTTTGCATAAAAGATTTGCGTACTTCATTTACTTATTTGTTGTTTAATACTTTATTATCTCTCTTTTTTCTGAAATTGGTTTTGTTTTCTCATTTAGTTTTATTTTGTGATGTAATATTGACCAATAGGAAATATAATTAATTGCTTGTCAGGTTTAAGTGTTAGATGTGTATGAGCATTGTTGAAAATAGGGTTAACATTCATATCTTGTACTGATGTTGATATATTTGTAATAAACACAGGCTGCTGGTCAGTCTTTTGTTCTTATAAACACAGGAGAAGTGAGGAGAGATCTTTGTGTTTTGATTGTGAATGAAGAAAGATTGATTTTCCACATCAACAGAGTATGTGTGGGTTTATTCAGACCTTGTTCTAATCTTGTGATTCTGAACTTTGTGCTTGTGAACTGTAAGGATGAGCATGTGTGCATGTTTGCATGCATTATGTTGGAATCTCTGGTTGTTTTATCCTGAGCATATGAAGTGTGAGTGAATGAAGTGCATGACGGAGTGCACAGTGTGTGTGTGTGTGTGTGTGTGTGTGTGTGATACAAATTGTGACTGCCAACACTACTACATTCCACAGAACTAGACAGGCAGAAGTGTGTACTTGGGGCTATGTATGCCTTGTTTAACTTTGTGCATTTTATCATAACATTGTGAATAATCTTCACAGTGCATACTATATGTGCAACATGGTCTTTATGAAAGCACTTTTCACTTGTCTACTCCTTGATAATAGGCTGATTTCTGGGAAGGCAAAGAGAAAGATTCATGGAATAACAACTTAAATTCAAGCCTTTTTCTTGTTTACCTGTCATGAGCTACTGAACATACACACTTGCACACCCAAAGAACAAGAGAAAAGTCATAAAAGTTAACCATAATTAATCCTCTTTCCCCAAGTACAATGTGGCAATAGAAATTTTAAAAAATGACATGAATTACTATAGGCAAAAAAACAAACAAAATGAATAGCTCACAGATACCTAAAGGTTAAACTTATCAGCTGTATCCATAGTACTGTCCTTCTAATAAAGCTCTCTCTGGGTCACGTGAGTTTTTTCTAGGTCTTCGTCCCACAGGCTCCAGGTCGTTGTAACATTTATCAAACACACTGTCGACGATCTCCATGGCCTTCTCCACAGGCACATTACGTACCATCAAAACTGACTGCAGCGCTTTGGACTTGACACATTGCTAGAAAGATATCAGAGAAAAACAATTACTGTCACTAACATGCACAGCTTTTGACTTGACACATTACTGGAAAGACAAGACAGGAAAAAACAACAACACCAGTAATATAAGATTGTGCAGTGCTTTTGACTGGGAACATTACGAGAAAGATATCACACTCACACAAAAAGTTCATAAATAGATAGCAGATTCAACTGAAAAAAAAAAAAAAAATTTTGAGAGAAATTGCCAGTAACTATAAGAAAATTACAACAATGCAATAATAAAATGATTTCAGTCATTTTTTTTCTCAAAAGTATCCTGCTTACAGTTTTTTTTTTCAGGACATGGCTTAAAAAAATGTTACAATTTATAGAAACATTCACGTTTATACATGTATCAGAATACATGTATCTGAGTTTAGTTGTACTTTTATCTATGGTATCTATGCAAAGTTCAATCAGCATATGACTGAAAATAGTACCATAATAATTTAAGTACACAACCTTACCCACTCAGACACAATCAAATGCACAGCCATACCCGCTACTGCAATCAAACTGTCCACCCACTCATATCAACACAGATGGAAATTATTTGAAATTAACTCCAAAGTGCACAACACGCATTTTTGGACTCTTTCACCTTTTCCCACCGCCTCTTTTCCATATTGTTTAATGTGTCTGTTTCAGATACTGGAGATAAACACACACACACACACACACTGACACAGGCATACATTTATACACAAACACAGATACTGAAGATAAACACACAGAGGCACACATATATATGTATGTACATAGTACATTTTTTATGCAAACCACCTACATCCCCCCACCTACCCTTAATCCTCCAGTCCTGAGCTACTGCATGACTTACAGAGTGGCGCTGTTTAATGTTGACAGGCGATGCATCGCCTGAGGCAAAAGCAGCCATGAATGAACAGTGCATCAAGTTGGCTGCTCTGATCTGGAAGCCAAGCAAAGAGGCAAAGAGTGATGACAGTTGAACTGTGAATTTCTGTCCTATGTTTGACAATAAACCAGTCCTATATTCTCTTGATTATCTCACCATCAGAACTAATAAGGAAATACGTTGCCTCCTGGTAGGCTCGGCCTTAAAGGTCACTAGCTTTCACTCTATCTTCTTGATGAGCAAAAATAATAAATATTGAATAACCTTTGTTTCAAATTGTTGATATGACTAACAGTAGAAAAATGGTAAACAACAAAGTACAATAACTCACTCTTATTGCAAGACAAGGGCACACAACAAGTTGCTGCAATGTGCTTCTCATCTGCATTCATGTAAACAAGAAGGACAGAGAAATAAACACAGAAACTTCCTCACATACATTCAGAAACCTAAAAATCAAAGAAAACAAATCTACCAAAATGATTTATAATAATATAATATTTGGGAGTCTACTTTTTCTTTGTCTCTCTCAGACATATTTACCTCTGTGCAAGCAAGGTGACGAAGGTCCTCAAAGTCGACCTTGGCTCGGCAGGAGTCGAAGGCATGGATGAACTCATGGGCAAGCACGTTGCAGCATGTACTGCGCTTTTTTACATTGTTCTGGCAAATCACAACCTGCAGAAACACAGAGACAAAAGAACTATCACAAAGCAAAAGGCTGGGGAGTAAAAATGGGCCAATCTCTCAAAATTGAAGATTGATATCTAGTAATTCATTAAACATGGCAATCTATAAGCATTCAGGATGAAATTTATCCAGGACAATCTCTAAGCATCTTCAGGATATAATTGTTGTTATGTCTTTCCAAACCAGGTTACACACTTCATCCAATCATTAGGCAACATTCTATCTTTGGCCTTGTTTTTAAAACTTAGTGGATGGTGACTGTGAGTACATCAGAATGAGTGATTGAGTAGATGTGTGCGAGTGTGCACACACATTTCTGTTTTTGCAAATTCATGTGTCTTATTGCCTACATGTTCATCTACATACTTGCATGAACAATGTGCAGACATGCATGAACAAGAGCATGTATTTGTACAGCACAGTGCAGTACCCATTTTTTAATCAGATTTACTAATGTTGAACTGAAAAACATATTCGTATGATGCTTGCTTGAAATCAAATATATATTCTGAAAGTGCATGAGCATGTGTGCACAAGCATGTATGCCAACAGGCATGAAAGTGTGTGTTTGATGGATTGGAGCCTTAGAAAAAATCATAATCCACATGCCACAGGAATTGCACTTTGATGTTTCCAGTCCTAGCCAGTGCAAAAAATATGTAATATATCATATTGAATATTGTGGTGAGTTTGCAAGCTCACCTGATTTGTGGTTGGATCAAACCCTCCATTCACCTTCTCCAAGCAGTTCTCACAGGATATGTGTCGACGGAGGTTGACTTCACTTGATTGGGTACATGAAAAAATAACACACACCAACATACACACAGTAACACACACACACACACCAGGATACTTTACAAAATGATCAGCTTGACAATAATCACAATTTATTCTTAATGCACGGAAGACAGAAACAGATCACACACACACACACACACACACACACACACACACACACACACCAACTGTGTGTATTTCTGCTGAATAGTTATATACTTACCAACCATGGGACTTTAATGCTCTTGTCATGAGTTTCACCATTGGGTCTGTTACAGAAAGATGGGAGAACACATTAATTTTGGAGACAAACAGAGCACGTGCTCACACACACATACACATATGCGCACACACACACACACACACACACACACACTGTCTCTCTCACACACACAGTCACAGGTGCATATTTGCACACCACTCTGGCAGGATGAAACTGTCATTAGTTAAACTTATTCAACATCTGTACACAAGTTGTGTATGAATAACAATTATAACAGGAATGTTGGTGGTGTATGTGTGTGCTAGACTCATGTACATGTGTGTGTGTGTGTGTGTGTGTGTGTGTGTGTGTGTGTGTGTATGAATATGTGTTACCAATGGCTCAGCCAACCACAGAGGGCCGTTTCCAGCCTGTAAATCCCCACCGTTAAGGTCCTTTCAGGCTGTTGTGTGTGTGTGTGTGTGTGTGTGTGTGTGTGTGTGTGTGTGTGTTTGTGTATTATGTTGTGTGTGTGTGTGTGTGTGTGTGTGTGTGTGTGTGTGTGTGTGTGTGTGTGTCTGTGTGTGTGCTCATATGTGTGCACGTGCATGTGTTTGTGTGTGTGGTCATGTATAAAGTTCAGCAACTGCAGTATTCTACAAGAACATTCTTGCATTTACCATTTCCGAAAAAATACAAATAAAAAGCTATGCACTTATAATATGGGTGGGTCTCTAGTTTTGACAAGTCTCTCAAAACACACCTCTTCCTTACCAATCCCATGCAGTACCAACCATCATAATAATTAAAATAATAAACTCATACTTCTGCTGGTTGTTTACAAACTTGTACGTGTTTGTTTGTTTACGTGATTGTGAGTGCTCACACTTGTTTGTGTGTAGTAGTTTTTTTCTCACCGTTCTGCACACACCAGGTGACATTGGCTTCACACCGAAAGTTGTTCCCTCCCGACCGCCCCCATACAGAACTCCAGAAAGATTTAACTTCTTCTGATCCTCCACGCTGGGGATAGAAATAAAAACCAAAGTCTTCTTCTTCTGTTCTTTGAAACTTCTTTTGAGGTGCAGGGGAGTCAGCAGGTTTGTCGTCTGCTCTTTCATCACCCGTTGACCCTGTGGTAGCCATGTTAGATCGCAAAGCTTTCAAAGTAAGCTCCCTTAGTTTCAGTATATGTAACGTTTCCTCGTCTTGCTTTCACTTTAGAATGCCGGCCAACAACAAAAATTGAGAAATTGTCTCAAACAGGATGTGATGTGGTAATGTGAAAGTTTATAAGCCGTTGATGTGATATTTTATGATGTGATAAGAAAACAATATATATATTCTTGAGCTTTGAAGGTGGGACATATTTTCCTGTATCAGGTACAGGTACAGAATTTGGGACTTTTTTTATTTTATTTAATTTTTTTTTTTTTAAAGCCTTTTTGGCTTTTCAACGCCCCTTCCTAATTTAGAAATAGTTTAGGGTTGCGTACATGCGTATGAAATTTTTTAAATGTTCATTCATCAAAATCGAATGGTTTTATTAATGATTTAGAGTCATTGTCTAGAAGATTCTTGAACTGGTCAATAGTTTTAGTTGTTTTTGTTGAATTATTCAGTGCATTCCATAAGATGTTAAGATGGTGGGACAGGACAGCAACATGTGGATTGTGTGTGTGTGTGTGTGTGTGTGTGTGTGTGTGAACCACTCGGGTGTTTATCCGTGTGGGGTGTTTTCATGCAATAGAGATGGAAGAGGAGTTGGCGATCTGTACTGAGCCCGTAGATGGTGACTTGATGGGTCCAGCTGATGGATGCTGAACTTCTTGAAGCTGCTGCCATTATACTAGTTTATTCGCCACTTTTATTCGGATGGATGCAGTATTTCCCCATGGTGTTGATTAAAAAAAAAAGTAACCCCCCCAAAAAAAACAACAAAAAAAAACAACAACAAACAAACAAACAAAACACACAAAAACCCCCCCAAAAAAAAACAAAAAAAAACCCACAACAAAAACAAACAAAAAAACACCACCACCCATGTCTAACCTAATTTATTTTCCCTGCCAGCAAGCTACACCGATGGTCGCCTGTCGTCCTAGCAAGCTAGGACCAATGCCAGACCCAAATACAACATAATGCTGTAGCAGGCCCACGTTACCTAAAAGAAAAAAGAAAAAGAAGAAGAAAAAAAAAAACCTACCAGGGGAAGGCATTCCTCCATGCAGTCCTGAAGTGGCTTCACAAAACAGACTTACTTTCTCTTTGGCTGTGTTCTCTGTTCCAGCTTGCTGCCTGCTCTGTAGTGTTTGCCTTGCCTTGCCTTTAAATCGCCCATGACTTCACAGTATGTGGGAGGGAATTCATTGCAATACCACTTGTGTATTACTGATACTAACGATCTGTAGAACCCAGTTTCATTTCTTGCAGGACCAGCTCTTGTTCTTGTATAATGTCTGAAAGTTTGTGAAGAAGAGACCAACAGTCTGAGAGGTCGGCTCTCTGTCTGGTGTCAATATCTGAGGGGCAGTGAACAGGACATGTGCTTTGGCACAGTGGTTAGCTTCCCTTGGGGTGTGCAGGATTCCTGACCTAGAGGTAATGCGTCCGCCTAGGAAGCGAGAGAATCTGAGCGCTCTGGTTCGAATCATGGCACAGTCACCAGTATTTTCTCCCCCTCCACTAGACCTTGAGTGATGGTCTTGACGCTAGTCATTCGGATTAGACAATAAACCATGTGCAGCATGCACTTAGTGCATGTAAAAGAACCCACAGCAACAAAATGGTTGTCCATGGCAAAATTCTGTAGAAAAATACACTTCAATAGGAAAAAAAACCCAGCTGTCTTCAAGGGAGTTCTGGTGTTTGAGGAGTGAAACATATTCAGGACCTCGACCAGAAGTGTCAGTTCCGCAAAGAGAGGAAACGAGACCTATCATCTGATATTGCCTGCCCACAGTGAGACTGCATTTGTGTGTCTGTGTTGAACTTCCTCTTGGAGGTCATAGAGCATGCTGATGATCCTCATTTAGGCTCTTACTCTTAGTCAGTTTCCAATGTTGCTGTCATCCTCTGTTTGGTGTCCTGGTTAAGTTTTCAGGCAATATCTGGTGTGCTGGTGGCAATATCTGGTGCGCTGGTTAGGTTTTCAAGCAAAATCTGGTGCTGGTTAAGTTTTCAGACAATATCTGGAGTTCTGGTTAAGTTTTCAGACTATCTGGTATGATTGTAATGTTTTCAGGCAGTATCTGGTGTGCTGGTTAAAATTAAGTTTTCAGGCAATTTCTGGTGTGCCGATTAAGTTTTCAGACAATATCTGGTATGTTTGTTATGTTTTCAGGCAATATCTGGTGTTATGGTTAAAATTAAGTTTTCAGGCAGTATCTGGTGTTCTGGGTACATTTTCAGGCAATATCCGGCATGCTTGTTAAGTTTGCAGGCAATATTTGGCATGCTTGTTAAGTTTTCAGGCAATAGCTGGTATGCTTGTTAAGTTTTCAGGCAATATCTGGTGTTCTGGTGAAGTTTTTCAGTGCTTGAATGATGCTTGTTGCCTTGTCACCTGGTGTGTTGGTGAGGATGAGATGGTTGTCAGCTAAGCAGCTCTCTGTTGTTCAGGTCTTCATGATATAATCCTCAGTTTAGTGAGTGACCACTCAAGTCACCGACTAAAAGCGGACTTTAGTTGAGCTTATGTACTTTGACCTGATTTAGTTTATTGGGTGTAACTTTCAGTCCAGTCAAGAACTTGTTAAAGCATCAGACTTTCAGTCAGCCCAGTCAAGAGACTGGCTTAGCTGTGCAAAAAATAGAAAATAAAACAGGAAATATATGTGAAAAAGCCTCATAGATTTGTTGTTATATCCCAGTCATATGATCTGATCTTAGTAACATTTTTTGGGGTGTTATTGTTACTGTTCTTATTTTTTTGGCCAGTGACAGTAAGCTACTGTTTATGTTCATGTTTGGAATGAATAAGTATTTCACTGATCTGCAAGTTACTGCCATCCGTATCTTCTCGCAACTAATATACAAGAGAACATTCACACTATTCATGAGAAACCAAGATCTATAGTAAGACTGACTGATTAAACGAGACTTACCTGGAAGATAAAATTTAATCGGAGGTTTACCCTATGGGAGGGCGCCCTGAAAGAATTATTATAGTTTGAGCGTGAGTGCTTGCTATCTGGGCATCAGTTCATGTCTAACTCGCCTGGGCGTCGGCTGCTTATATCAAACCATGATTCTGAGATGGCACCTTCTCATTGGGTAGAATTATTGCTTGGCTTTCACAAAAGTGGGGTTTTTTTTTTCCTTCTCTTTTTTTTTCTTTCCTTATGAAATAAATTCAGTCACTGTAACTATGCAAAGTACATAAATTCATCAAGGTTAGAAACTAAGAAAGTATACACCTGTCTGACAATGATCAGAAAGGCTTTGCATTAAGGTATTATTTTGAATTTGAAGAATCATATGATGAACTTATGACGATAGCTTGCAAGAAAAAGAACAGCTGGTCTCATATTTAAACTTCATTATTGCCCCAATATATCCCATATATATACCTATTATTTTTGGTATTTCTAGGTTAATTCATATCAACATTTATAGCCCAGCTGACCGAAGTGCAACAGAGAATTAGGAAGCCTAGAAAATGGATCACCAAGGAATGATAAAATCAGAGTCAAAAACAGACGATACAGTTTAAATAAATGAACACCACCAAAGTATGGCAACCACAGCACCCAAAGTCAAGTTTGTCAAAAGCGGCAAGTGTGTAGCGTGCGCAAAGCTGATTTTCCATTTTGAAGGCAGCGTGAATGTTACTGACTTAAACCCACAGGAAAGAACAGTGTGTGCGTCTCTGACAGGAAGAGGAGACCAGAAGGAAAGCAAGGACATTTTGTGTGTTTCATGTTATTGCAAACTGCAGCAAGATCACAAAGAGAGTGTTGGTGAGTATATATATATATATATGCCTGTGTGAAACTACTTTAATGTGAATATATTAGTATTCGTTCCAGTAACTGCTAGGTCTACCTTTTTTGTTGTTGTTGTTGATAGGGGTGGGGGAGGAACAGGAGAGGGGAAGAATTTTTTTTAATAATTTTTTTATTTTTATTACAAGTAAAATTTTTGGAGCAGGTAACTTTTGAGCACTGTACTTAACAATTGATGCTCTTCTTATATTTGCCAGTAATCTAGATTTTTGTATGCTTCAGATATAATGAGAATATTCCTGTGGTGTGTTTAATTAAAGGCTTGTTAAACTTCAGAAAGCTGAAAAGTGTATAAATAAAAAAAAAATGTTCAGCTACAAGCAGTGATAAAATTATATCTTCTAAAAAGAGAGAAAAAATTTGATATTCAAAAATATATATTCCTGCAGATTACAGAAAGAAGAAGATCAATGGCACATTATTCTGTCAACAGATGACCTTACCTGTGTGCAGTGCTGTTGCCATCGATTTTGCATAATATTCCATAAATTGAATTTGTTGATAGATGCCTCACAGACTTTCTTGTTTCAGAACTGAACTCTTAACTAATCAAATTCTCTCGTGATTTCTTTGTGTGCTTTTGTACATGAGCATGTATTCATATGATAAATACACACACACACACACACACACACACACACACACACAAACACACACACATGTTGTGTTGTACCACATATAGTTGTTTTTGTATTATTCATACAGTCCTCAAATGATTTTACTGCATTGAAGTCGAACTTCAGATCAGATCCCAAACAAACATTGAAACAGCTTGATTGCATATCATAATGATTTCAGATTCTGGAAACGTTGCCAAAAATCAGGTCAGTCAGCAAGATAACTCAGGACAGGAAAGCCCGTGTCGTCGGGAAATCCAAACCGAATCACCAAGTCCTCCAGGGAACCTCCAGAGGAGCCTCTCAGAGCTTCATCAAAGTGAGTGCTCCGGATCACAGACTACACCACCACAAATCGAACACGTGCCTGAGGCAGCATTGCTGCTGCAGAGAGAAGGCTCCGGCAGTCGTCAAGAGTTGGTGAAGTCGACGACCAACAGCAGTACGTTCATGAAATTTGTCAACCAAGCCTTGACCCCAACCATCGTGGGGTCTGTGGTGGCTGGAGTCACTGTGGCTGTGATGGAGTTTGTGTTTGGCTGGCACTGGGCGGTGGTTCTGGCGGGCTTGCTTTCGCTGGTGGTGTACGCCGTCGGGAAATACCATCCAGCAGTGCAGAGGTTCTTTTGCACAG
>NC_134900.1:15477765-15480838 GCF_041734735.1 Babylonia areolata | reverse complement strand
AAACACATTCAACCCCCCCTCACCCCGAAAAAAACCAACAACCCAAAACACCTCCATAGTCATGGGTTATTCTCTTTACGGTGGCTGCTTCGGACAACATGACACCAAGTCTGTACACAGTGGAATTGCACACATTTAGTGTGTTACAAAAATTATTCCAGCAGTCTGTGTGTGTGTGTGTGTGTGTGTGTGTGTGTGTGTTTGGTTGTGTGTGTGTGTGTGTGTGTGTGTGTGTGTGCGCGCGCACGTGCTTGTCTGTGTGTATATGTGTGTGTGTGTGTGTGTGTGTGTGTGCGTGCGTGTGTGCATGTGCTTGTGTGTGTGTGTGTGTGTGTGTGTGTGTGTGTGAAGCACATAACTGTCACATCTGGAAAAAAAAAAAGCAAAACATTTATCGCATATCTAAATCATTAACGTTTTAAAAATTTTTAAAAAGAAAGAAAAGAATCAATCATGAAATCACCAAAAACCCACTCACCCACCCACCCACCCCCCAAAAAACTAAAAAGCACCTTCACAGTCCTGGGTCATTCTCTTCACGGTGACTGCTTTGGAACTGTCAGCCAAAGTTCCTGACCAACACTGCAGGTACCGTCTTGTCCTGTAGTCCCCAACCTGAATGGACTCCTCCTCGTAGCACGATCTTCATCACCACACTTCATCGTCACCGACCTGAATGGACTCCTCCTCGTAGCGCTATCTTCATCACCACACTTCATCGTCACCGATTTGAATGGACTCCTCCTCGTAACACCATCTTCATCACCACACTTCATCGTCACCGAAATGTAAAACACAAGCGATCCTTCAAACTGAAGGGATCAAGCAGTCA
Source organism: Babylonia areolata (assembly GCF_041734735.1). Taxonomy (NCBI): domain Eukaryota; kingdom Metazoa; phylum Mollusca; class Gastropoda; order Neogastropoda; family Buccinidae; genus Babylonia; species Babylonia areolata. The sequence goes on along the minus strand of NC_134900.1, from coordinate 15,480,006 downwards.
AACTGTTATCACAAAGTTGCTCCAAGTCCAACAACAGTTCCCCAAAGCTGGGCTCCTGCTGACTGCTGACGCTGCCTGGTGAGGGTGGTGGTGACGGCCGAGGGGGGTGTGGGTGTGAGGGTGGTGGTGACGGCTGAGGGGGGTGTGGATGTGAGGGGGCCACACGTTTCTCTGCCATCTTCTTCATCTTCCTCCTTTCCGCTTGGATCTTGAGGCCCAAAATGTCGGCCTCTAGTTGAAGGCGGCGCTGGTGGAGAAGCTGCCTCTTCTTCAAGTCTTGGTTCTTCTGGGTCTTCATGTCGTGGAAGGCAGGAAGAAATCACAGCCGTGGAACAAAACAAGCCTCAGCCACAAGCTCACTGCCGTCCAAGTCAGACACTGATCAAAGTCACAGGTGACTGGAAAAAGCAAGGGCAAGGGTTTATAAACTGTGTGATATCGGGAAACGCGTCTGATTGGCTAAAGCGCTAAGCAAGTCACTAAGGTGCGTCACGTGGTGGGCACAGTCCCCGCCCCAACTTAAACTCCTCTTGCGTCACCTGTCCGTGACGTCATGAGGAACTGAATGGCTCAACTGCACAGTTCGAGCACGTTTGGACCCCTCTCCACCTGTGTCAATACATACATCTTTTTTCTTTCCCTTTCTTTTTCTTAAGATATATAAAAAGAAAGAAAAGGAGGAAGGAAGGGAAAAAGAAACATAGATTTTTTTCCCTGTTATTTTGACAGAACAGCTTCACTTTTTTTTCGTTTAAAAAAAAAAGACTAAGATATGTATGGAAAAACCACGTGCACACACATACACGCACACGTGTGGACACACACACACACACACACACACACAAACACACACACACACGCACGTACGCACGCACGGACACACACATACGGGCAGACAGAGACAGACAGACAGAAAATTAATTAATTTTATTTTCTTAAAGTCTTAACTCCCGAGAGCAAGGTTTCGGTTGCACATGCGCACTAGAGCCTATCCAGGACTTGTATCCAAATCCAGACGACCTTCCCTACATGGGTCACATGTGGTGGTGAAAGGTTAGTAGATCGTCATATTTCTCTCCGTTTGCATGTTTTACAAACAATGTGGTCGTTTACGGTTGCCAACGTCGAGGGGCTGTCTGCATGCTTTCCAATTCTCACCGGACAGTACCACGTGCTGGTGCTATTTTTATCTGACAGACACGTCTAGCGCAAACACAAACGGCTCTAGCTCCGCCCCTTTTCTCTGCAGTCAAATTTTGTATTACGTGTAGCTGACACATTTTGTACTTTCCAAAGTCAATTCAGGTCTAGATTGGAAGCTGCTAGGCAAATCTCGCTCTCTGCCATAAATGAAGCCAAACCGTAGCTTTATTAGGCTTTTATTTTGAATAAACCTTCACCGACGTCACAGTGTCAGACTCTGGTGAGAAACTGGCTTAATTCAAATCGCCCGCCATTTATAGTCCGGTTCAGGCTTTAAGGTTATAGAACAGAGAAAGGATTTTGTTGTCCAGTCCCCAACAAATGAGGTGGGGGGTGGGGGGGTGGGGGGGGGGGGGCGTCAGAAAAGTATGACTCCCGACACGACCCCATCCTCTCTTCCCTTTATGAAATAGAATAAAGTAGAATAAATAAATAGTGGTGAATAAACATATTAAAAAATATACCTGTTTGCCGATCTCTCTTGGTGGCTCAGCTTCTTTGTGGATTAGACTGTAGCCTGGTTTTGAAATTTCCGAGTCAGAACACTGCGTTGACTGTCGAGATTCAGCCCAAACCAAAACGATGAATGTATTTACCCAAGTTAGTCAAAGTCTGAGACACATCACCTAATATATTGTTTAGGGAATAGATACTGAGGAACCTGACCCGTAGACCATCTTAAGATGGCTGCAGATGGAGGGAGAAAGAGAGAGAGAGATGGTGTGAGAGAGAGAGGGACAGAGAGAGGGACAGAGAAAATGACAATGATATCATCAATGGCAAAAAAGCAAATGATAATGATATTATCAATGATAAAAATCAAACGAGTACGTATATTATTTTATTGATAATAATAATTTTAGATATATATATTACACACACACACACACACACACACACACACACACACACACACACACACACACACACACACACACACACAGAAAGAGGGAGGGAGAGAGAGAAAGAGAGATCCCTGTGGCTCATCTGTAAATGATTTCCTCAGCCTGTTTATTTCCTGGTTTCCTCAGTGTATTG
>NC_134900.1:15427765-15472765 GCF_041734735.1 Babylonia areolata | reverse complement strand
AAACGGATACCATCTTGCTGGACTTCTCGAAGGCCTTTGACAAAGTGCCTCACCGCCGCCTCCTTCTCAAACTCCGTCACTACGGAATCCGTGGACAAACACTTCGCTGGACTGAAGAGTTCCTCACCAACAGAACCCAGCAAGTGAACGTTGAAGGACAGATCTCCACCATCGGCCAAGTGACCTCCAGGGTTCCTCAGGGATCTGTCCTTGGCCCCACTCTGTTTGTCATTTACATCAACAACATCAACAAAAACATCAGATCCACAGTCCTATAACGGCAGATCAGGTCCCAAACAGATACCAACGCCCTCCAAAAAGATTTGAACGGACTTGAGTGTTGGAAGAAGACCTGGCAAATGTCATTCAATGCCAGCAAATGTCATGTCCTCATGTGACAAGGAAGAAAAATCCCTTCCCTACCACCTACTTTCTGCATAATGAGGAACTCCAGAAGGTGGAGAAAGCCAAATACCTGGGCGTAGAGTTGTCTAAAGACCTTCACTGGGGAGCACAAATCCAGGCCACAACAGCAAAGGCAGACAAGACCAGTGCCTTCATGTATAGAAACCTGAGAGGGTGCCTCTACACCACCCACACAACATGCTACAAGGGGTTTGGGAGGCCCATCCTAGAATATGCTGCGCCAGTCTGGGACTGACCCCCCGCAACAGTATCTCACAACCAACCAAAGAGATGGTACAACGCAGATCAGCTCGGCGAATTATGCATGACTTCCGCCCCATCACCAGTGCAACCGAGCTTATCACCAGGCTGGAACTCGACCCCCTCAAACTGCGCCGCACTGCAGCCAAGGCCACCATGATGTACAAGATCATGGGTGGTTTGGTTGAGGTGGCACCCCGGGAAGGTACTCTAGTGCGGGCAAATAGAACTGTCCGAGGCCACCCAGAGAAGCTACAGGTACCCTTCTCCCGCACTGACTCCCACAGGCATTCCCGTCAGCTGTCCAGCTGTGGAACCAGATTCCAGACCATATCATCTCAGCCATTTCCTCTCAGTCATTCAAGACCAGGACTGAAGCCTGGCTGCGAGCCTCGGGCTCAGTATAGCTTCAGGACAGGTGTTATTTTGTTGCTGTTATTTGTGTGTTTTTATTGTTGTTGTTGTTTTTGACTGATGCTGTGTGGGGCCCCGGTTCCTCTGGCTGAACTTGGTGGGGGCTTAACGGTCGTAAAGAGAAATCAGTCACCTAGAGCACACACCCCTATTGTGGATTGTTGCCCTGTATAGGGATTACCACAGGATTATAGACAAGACAAGACAAGACTTCACACTTGGGTGCATTCAATCAGTCACTGCGTAGCGTTGTACGTCCTTACTTTTCCTTACATAGGTCGTTCAGTTTACACAGGTCTGAGCTTAGGTCTCAGACTATTATCAAATTCATTACGGACCAAGTATTGTTCTAATGTCAAGTGTACATGCTTTAGTAACCTGACAATTGAGCATATAATTTTTCACTGTAGCTTGATGAAGCCTTTTGTACACGAAAGTGTGTCTTCACAAGTGACTGAGAACGTTGATGTTTTTGACTTTTTGCATTCATTATCAGTTGTTTCGCTTGTCAGTTTAACGACTTCTCTCTTACGAAGTCCTTTAAGTAATTTCCTGTAACTGTATTTAGAGGGGTTTTTTGTTTTTTTGTTTTTTTGTTTTGTGTTTGTTTTCCAAATTTCACCCACATTTTTACCCTCATTTGCCCAGTTTCCCCCAACCCTCCATTCATCCACATCTCCCACCCCTTCTAACCGATAATACTCAGATGTATTCATAAATGCTTTAACAAAATGTCTTCAATCACCGATATGTGTGAAGGGACATTAAACAAAAATTCCTCCTCCTTACACAGGTTGCAACGTTAAGGATGTCCTTTTTTTTTAACTTTTTTTCTGTTGAAGTTCATCCATGTGCTCACAGTGAAATGTTGTCTACGTTTCCCTTCCAACACAAATCATTCCCTCTTCACTATTAAAAAAAAAAAATCAAGCAGGTTTTTGTTGTTTGTTTTTTGTTGTTTTTCTTGTTGTTTTGTTGTTGTTGTTGTTTGTTTGTTTTTTTTTGGTTTTTTTTTTTTTGGGGGGGGGGGATTTGCTTTTATTTTTTGTTAGTTGGTTGGTTTGGTTGTTTTTTTCCCCAGTCATTAATATGCATTTCGAAGCAGTGTAGCGCGTGTATGCCACCACACTACAAAATGACGGAAGGTGGTACCAACCTGTAAATCAGGAACAATGCCTAGACTACACCACCCTTCACAGAAACGACGACAGCCAAGAACAACTTGACCTTAAAGAAAGAGCAGATTGCCAATAGGTCGTTAAAATCACCACTACAACATGTAAATACTGTGACAGCACCTGCTTGTTCCAGTCCTCGGGGGTTTCCTTCAGTGAGCATGATATTTCTACTGGCATGTTTCGTTGTGCAGAATTCTGAGTTAGGTGTTCTGTACGAAATGGTTTGTTGTTATTTAACAAACAATGGATGTTGCAAAAATATTCAACAACAAGCAACTGGACGAAACGAACTGCTGGCGTGAATGCTGAGTATGCAGCTGTCAAACTCTTTGATCGTGCCGGCACCTTCAGTGGCCTCGAGAGTTTGACTTTTTGTCCCGCTTCGCCCACTCACACGTTAAAGATCCTGTAATCCATATCAGCGTTCGGTGGATGGAAACAAGAACATACCCAGCATACACCCCCACCCCACCCCGAAAACGGAGTATGGCTGCCTACATGGCGGGGTAAAAACGGTCATACACGTAAAAAGCCCACTCGTGTACACACGAGTGAACGTGGGAGTTGCAGCCCACGAACGAAGAAGAAGAAGAAGAAGATATGACTGCATTGTTTTATCCTCCAGCCAGTGCATTTTTTGGACGCAAGAGCCTAGTGTGGTCGTAACCCGCTACTAACTGTGTGTAGTATGGAACTGACCGATGGCGTAGTTCGGTCAACGTAGGCATTTAGTCCCTCTCCAAAACCATCCTGCAAGGGACTGTAGAGGGAGGGCGCAGACGAGGGCGGCAGAGAAAGAGCTGGTCCGACAACGTCAAGGAATGGACCAAAATGACGATGCCAGATCTCCTCACGACAGCTGCCAACAGAACGGCGTGGCGAGCTATGACATCTTCCTCATGTCCCCCCAACGACCCCAGCGGTCGAGGGAATGAGTGAGTGAATGAGTGAGTGAGTGAACTGTCAAAAAGTTAGAACCCAGCAACGGGGATTCTGACGTAGCAGAGAGTGAGTTTTTGTTGTTGTTGTTGTTCTTGTTCTTCTTTTTCCCTAACGCCCAGACTCGCGCGACTGAGTTCATTAGCGAACTAGAAATTGGTGAGATAAGGATCATCAGTTTACAATGATAGGCGAAATGGGAATCGACGAATCGGGATGAAACCTTCAGGGTAGGTCAGGTGGGAACTGTCGGGGTGGCAGGACAGTTTTGTGGCTGTGTATGGACTCTTCTGAGAGAGCGAGGGGAAGGCGGGGATGTGTATTTTCGTATGCGTACGCGCGTGCGTGTGTGTGTGTGTGTGTGTGTTGTTGTTGTTGTTGTTGTTTTGTTCTTTTGGTTGGTTTGTTTTGGGGTGTCTTTTTTTTTTTGGTTTTGGGGTGGGTTTTTTTCGGCCAGTGAAGAAAGCCTCGTGCTGAGCCCTAGAAAAGAAAAAAAAAAAAAAGAGAAAGAAAAAAAAAGAATCAGAAAAAAGAGAAAACGTGCTCCATGGACCTGCTTGCAACTGAAGCCAAAAAACAAGACAACCAAAGATTGTGCGTGGCGATTAGATTCATTTCACATTTCTGCCCTATGCAGGCACTCGTGAAGAATTGATCACGAAGTAAAGAGACAAGTGTATAAAACACGTTTTTTTTACTGCCAAATCTGACTGGAACTGGAGTGTTTTTTTCTTATTAACATGCTCGGCGCGCACTCGTACGGACACACCCACACCAACACACACGCGCCGGCCCGCCCGCCCGCCCGCACGCTCGCGCGCGCACACACACACACACACACACGCACGCACACATGTGCGCGCGCACACACACACACACGCACACGCACACACGCGCGCGCACACACATACACACACACAAACACACACACACACACACACACACACACACACACACACACACACACACACACACACACACACACACACACACATATACGCACAGACGTTTCCATGTCTCTGTGTAGTGCAGTCACGCTTTAAGAAATAACAGCCTCGTGTCTGCTTTCAACACCCGTTATTTATTGTTGGAAGTAAAGGAGTTTGTAAGCGCAGGCACTATAAATGGTACATACACTGTAAGCATGTTAACTATATGAGTGAGTATTTAGTAACAATTTGAGAACGTGTGTTTAAACAAAAACATGACAATTAATAATTCTTGGTGTCTCCATTTGTGTGTGTGTGTGCGTGTGTGTGTAAACAAAAACATGACGATTAATTATTGGTGTTTCCAGTGTGTGTGTGTGTGTGTGTGTGTGTGTGTGTGTGTGTGCGTGCGTGTGTGTGTGTGTGTGTGTGCGCGCGCGCCTGTGAGTGTATTTAAACAAAAACATGACAATTAATTCTTGATGTCTCCATTGTGTGTGCGTACGTACGTACGCGCTTGTGTATATATATGCGTGTGTGCGTGCGTGCCGCGAGGCTGAGAACCTCCAGTAGCAATCTTCACACACGACAATGAAGAGGTCCCTAATATGAAAGGACTTTCAGGGCTGTCCTTGTATGTACAAGATCCAGTTCACGACAAGGAAGAGGTCCCCAATATGAAAGGACTTTCAGGGCTGTTCCTTGTATGTACAAGATCCAGTTCACGACAACGAAGAGGTCCCCAATATGAAGAAACTTTCAGGACTGTTCCTTCTATGAACAAGATCCAGTTCACGACAAGGAAGAGGTCCCCAATATGAAGAGACTTTCAGGACTGTTCCTTCTATGAACAAGATCCAGTTCACGACAAGGAAGAGGTCCCTAATATGAAGAAACTTTCAGGACTGTCCTTGTATGTACAAGATCCAGTTCACGACAAGGAAGAGGTCCCCAATATGAAGAAACTTTCAGGGCTGTTCCTTGTATGTACAAGATCCAGTTCACGACAAGGAAGAGGTCCCCAATATGAAGAAAGTTTCAGGGCTGTTCCTTGTATGTACAAGATCCAGTTCAAGACAACGAAGAGGTCCCCAATATGAAGAAACTTTCAGGGCTGTCCTTGTATGTACAAGATCCAGTTCAAGACAACGAAGAGGTCCCCAATATAAAGAAACTTTCAGGGCTGTTCCTTGTATGTAGAAGAGTTCAAGACAACGAAGAGGTCCCCAATATGAAGAAACTTTCAGGGCTGTTCCGTGTATGTACAAGATCCAGTTCACGACAAGGAAGAGGTCCCCAATATGAAAGGACTTTCAGGGCTGTCCTTGTATGTACAAGATCCAGTTCACGACAAGGAAGAGGTCCCCAATATGAAGAAACTTTCAGGACTGTTCCTTCTATGAACAAGATCCAGTTCACGACAAGGAAGAGGTCCCTAATACGAAGAAACTTTCAGGACTGTTCCTTCTATGAACAAGATCCAGTTCACGACAAGGAAGAGGTCCCCAATATGAAAGGACTTTCAGGACTGTTCCTTCTATGAACAAGATCCAGTTCACGACAAGGAAGAGGTCCCCAATATGAAGAAACTTTCAGGACTGTTCCTTCTATGAACAAGATCCAGTTCACGACAACGAAGGGGTCCCCAATATGAAGAAACTTTCAGGGCTGTTCCTTGTATGTACAAGATCCAGTTCAAGACAACGAAGAGGTCCCCAATATGAAGAAACTTTCAGGACTGTTCCTTCTATGAACAAGATCCAGTTCACGACAAGGAAGAGGTCCCCAATATGAAGAAACTTTCAGGGCTGTTCCTTGTATGAACAAGATCCAGTTCACGACAAGGAAGAGGTCCCTAATATGAAGAAACTTTCAGGACTGTTCCTTGTATGTACAAGATCCAGTTCACGACAAGGAAGAGGTCCCCAATATGAAAGGACTTTCAGGACTGTTCCTTGTATGAACAAGATCCAGTTCACGACAAGGAAGAGGTCCCCAATATGAAGGAACTTTCAGGACTGTTCCTTCTATGAACAAGATCCAGTTCACGACAAGGAAGAGGTCCCCAATATGAAGAAACTTTCAGGACTGTTCCTTGTATGTACAAGATCCAGTTCCCGACAACGAAGAGGTCTCCAATATGAAAGGACTTTCAGGGCTGTTCCTTGTATGTACAAGATCCAGTTCAAGACAACGAAGAGGTCCCCAATATGAAGAAACTTTCAGGACTGTTCCTTCTATGAACAAGATCCAGTTCACGACAACGAAGAGGTCCCCAATATGAAGAAACTTTCAGGACTGTTCCTTCTATGAACAAGATCCAGTTCACGACAACGAATGGGTCCCCAATATGAAAGGACTTTCAGGACTGTTCCTTCTATGAACAAGATCCAGTTCACGACAAGGAAGAGGTCCCCAATATGAAGAAACTTTCAGGACTGTTCCTTGTATGTACAAGATCCAGTTCACGACAACGAAGAGGTCCCCAATATGAAGAAACTTTCAGGACTGTTCCTTCTATGAACAAGATCCAGTTCACGACAAGGAAGAGGTCCCCAATATGAAAGGACTTTCAGGACTGTCCTTGTATGTACAAGATCCAGTTCACGACAAGGAAGAGGTCCCCAATATGAAGAAACTTTCAGGACTGTTCCTTCTATGAACAAGATCCAGTTCACGACAAGGAAGAGGTCTCCAATATGAAGAAACTTTCAGGACTGTTCCTTCTATGAACAAGATCCAGTTCACGACAAGGAAGAGGTCTCCAATATGAAGAAACTTTCAGGGCTGTTCCTTCTATGAACAAGATCCAGTTCACGACAACGAAGAGGTCCCCAATATGAAGAAACTTTCAGGACTGTTCCTTCTATGAACAAGATCCAGTTCACGACAAGGAAGAGGTCCCCAATATGAAGAAACTTTCAGGACTGTTCCTTCTATGAACAAGATCCAGTTCACGACAAGGAAGAGGTCCCTAATATGAAGAAACTTTCAGGACTGTTCCTTCTATGAACAAGATCCAGTTCACGACAAGGAAGAGGTCCCTAATATGAAGAAACTTTCAGGACTGTTCCTTCTATGAACAAGATCCAGTTCACAACAACGAAGAGGTCCCCAATATGAAGAAACTTTCAGGGCTGTTCCTTCTATGTACAAGATCCAGTTCACGACAAGGAAGAGGTCCCCAATATGAAGAAACTTTCAGGGCTGTTCCTTCTATGAACAAGATCCAGTTCACGACAAGGAAGAGGTCCCCAATATGAAAGGACTTTCAGGACTGTTCCTTCTATGAACAAGATCCAGTTCACGACAACGAATGGGTCCCCATTATGAAGGGACTTTCAGGACTGTTCCTTCTATGAACAAGATCCAGTTCACAAGGAAGAGGTCCCCAATATGAAGAAACTTTCAGGACTGTTCCTTGTATGTACAAGATCCAGTTCCCGACAACGAAGAGGTCTCCAATATGAAGAAACTTTCAGGACTGTTCCTTCTATGAACAAGATCCAGTTCACGACAAGGAAGAGGTCCCCAATATGAAGAAACTTTCAGGGCTGTTCCTTGTATGTACAAGATCCAGTTCAAGACAACGAAGAGGTCCCCAATATGGAGAAACTTTCAGGACTGTTCCTTCTATGAACAAGATGCAGTTCACGACAAGGAAGAGGTCCCTAATATGAAGAAACTTTCAGGGCTGTTCCTTCTATGAACAAGATCCAGTTCACGACAACGAAGAGGTCCCCAATATGAAGAAACTTTCAGGACTGTTCCTTCTATGAACAAGATCCAGTTCACGACAAGGAAGAGGTCCCCAATATGAAGAAACTTTCAGGGCTGTTCCTTGTATGTACAAGATCCAGTTCAAGACAACGAAGAGGTCTCCAATATGAAAGGACTTTCAGGACTGTTCCTTCTATGAATAAGATCCAGTTCACGACAAGGAAGAGGTCCCCAATATGAAGAAACTTTCAGGACTGTTCCTTGTATGTACAAGATCCAGTTCACAACAACGAAGAGGTCCCCAATATGAAGAAACTTTCAGGACTGTTCCTTCTATGAACAAGATCCAGTTCACGACAACGAAGAGGTCCCCAATATGAAGAAACTTTCAGGACTGTTCCTTCTATGAACAAGATCCAGTTCACGACAAGGAAGAGGTCCCTAATATGAAGAAACTTTCAGGACTGTTCCTTCTATGAACAAGATCCAGTTCACAACAACGAAGAGGTCCCCAATATGAAGAAACTTTCAGGACTGTTCCTTGTATGTACAAGATCCAGTTCACGACAAGGAAGAGGTCCCTAATATGAAGAAACTTTCAGGACTGTTCCTTCTATGAACAAGATCCAGTTCACAACAACGAAGAGGTCCCCAATATGAAGAAACTTTCAGGACTGTTCCTTCTATGAACAAGATCCAGTTCACGACAACGAAGAGGTCCCCAATATGAAGAAACTTTCAGGGCTGTTCCTTCTATGTACAAGATCCAGTTCACGACAAGGAAGATGTCCCCTAATATGAAGAAACTTTCAGGGCTGTTCCTTGTATGTACAAGATCCAGTTCAAGACAACGAAGAGGTCCCCAATATGAAGAAACTTTCAGGACTGTTCCTTCTATGAACAAGATCCAGTTCACGACAAGGAAGAGGTCCCCAATATGAAGAAACTTTCAGGACTGTTCCTTCTATGAACAAGATCCAGTTCAAGACAACGAAGAGGTCCCCAATATGAAGAAACTTTCAGGACTGTTCCTTATATGAACAAGATCCAGTTCACGACAACGAAAAGGTCTCCAATATGAAGAAACTTTCAGGACTGTTCCTTCTATGAACAAGATCCAGTTCACGACAAGGAAGAGGTCCCCAATATGAAGAAACTTTCAGGACTGTTCCTTGTATGTACAAGATCCAGCTGACAGCAGCCACGTAAATCCCCCCAACAGGATATTGACAAAGCACAGACATACATGCTGTCCTTACTGCCTGGTGCAGGTATGTCCTTATCTTCATGAAGACTTTGGAGGTTGTGGAAGCCCAGTGGTATGGACATCATAGCCTCAAGGCAGGAAACTGCAGGCAGAGAAACCAAGCACTGACCTTCTTCTTCTTCTTCGTTCGTGGGCTGCAACTTCCACGTTAACCTGTATGTACGCGAGTGCGCTTTTTCGTGTATGACCGTTTTTACCCCGCCATGTGGACAGCCATACTCCGTTTTCGGGGGTGTACATGCTGGGTATGTTCTTTTTTTCCATAGCCCACCGAACGCTGACATTAAATTACAGGATCTTTAACGTGCGTATTTGATCATCTGCTTGCGTATACACACGAATAGGGTTCAGGCACTAGCAGGTCTGCACATATGTTGACCTGGGAGATCGGAAAAATCTCCACCCTTTACTGGCTCACAAGGTGCCGTTACCGAGATTCGAACCCGGGACCCTCAGATTTAAAGTCCAACGCTCAGTTTAACCACTCGGCTATTGCACCCATCAAGTTCTGACCAATTAATGAAGACGGACTGAAAGGCAGAACAGAGAACAAGCAAGAATAAATACATCACAAGAAAAGAAAAATCATCTGCTGAGCGTCAGACTGAAATAACTCTGAAACGCAGTTCAAATCTTATGAGAGATAAACAGGAATACATGTGGAGGGAGAGACTGGTTCAGACAGATAGAAGGGTGAACATCACAGATGACAGGACGAGACTGGTTCAGACAGATAGAATGGTGAACATCACAGATGACAGGACGAGACTGGTTCAGACAGGTAGAATGGTGAATATCGCAGATGACAGGACGAGACTGGTTCAGACAGATAGAATGGTGAACATCACAGATGACAGGACGAAACTGGTTCAGACAGGTAGAAGGGTGAACATCACAGATGACAGGACGAGACTGGTTCAGACAGGTAGAAGGGTGAACATCACAGATGACAGGACGAGACTGGTTCAGACAGATACAAAGGGTGAATATCACAGATGACAGGACGAGACTGGTTCAGACAGACAGAAGGGTGAGCATCACAGATGACAGGACGAGACTGGTTCAGACAGACAGAAGGGTGAATATCGCAGATGATAGGACGAGACTGGTTCAGACAGAAGGGTGAACATCACAGATGATAGGACGAGACTGGTTCAGACAGATACAAAGGGTGAATATCACAGATGACAGGACGAGACTGGTTCAGACAGGTAGAAGGGTGAACATCACAGATGACAGGACGAGACTGGTTCAGACAGACAGAAGGGTGAATATCACAGATGACAGGACGAGACTGGTTCAGACAGACAGAATGGTGAATATCGCAGATGACAGGACGAGACTGGTTCAGACAGATAGAATGGTGAACATCGCAGATGACAGGACATCACCAGCAATGAAGGATCTGATCTAAACCAGTAATTTAATCTTATCAATGGTAGAAAAAAACAACTACAAAACAAACAAAAAAACAAACACCCCTAAACAAAGAAAACAACATCAACAGTATCAGTATCAGTAGCTCAAGGAGGCGTCACTGCGTTCGGTCAAATCCATATACGCTACACCACATCTGCCAAGCAGATGCCTGACCAGCAGCGTAACCCAACGCGCTTAGTCAGGCCTTGAAGAAAAAAAAAAAATAAATAAATAAATAAATAAATAATTTTTTTAAAGATAAATACATAGAAATACTACTACTGATAAAAAATAATATTTATAAGGCGCAAAAACAAGGGATAGAAAAATGTCTCCACGAAACGCAAGATCAGGCTCCCACGTGTACTGGTATAATCCGTGTTAGTATAATTATCTTCCTGTGCGTATGTGAGATATGGACCCCCACCGCAGATTTGCAAAGAATGCAAACCATGAAATTGAGGTTTTGCCATGCCACCAAGCAGCGTACTGGTCCACGTATACAGATCTACTGGCATCAGAAGAAAAGAAGAAAAAAAAAGAAAAAAAGAAAGAAAAAGAAAAGGAAACTGCATTGGTAAAGGCACATAACAAGACCCAATGGCCTTGATAAAACAATCCTCCAGGGAACTGTCACGTGAGGCAGAGAGACGATAGGGGAAAAAAAACCCACAACAACCCCAAAACAGTGCATGGATATTGCAGAATGGTTGGGGAAAACTTTTGCAGGTGAATAGACTTTTGAGGAACAGAGACGATAGGAAAAAAACAACAACAACAAAACAACAACAAAAAAAAACAAAAAAAACAAAAACACCCCCCCCGCCCCCCCCCCCCCCCCCCCCCCCCCCACACACACACACAAAAACAGTGCATGGATATTGCAGAATGGCTGGGGAAAACTTTTGCAGGTGTATGGACTTTTGAGGAAGAGACACGATCGATAGGAAAAACAAGAAAACAGTGCACGGATATTGCAGAATGGTTGGGGAAAACTTTTGCATGTGTATAGCCTTGGACACACAACCAACAATGGTGGAGGAATCTGGTGAACAGTTAATCCTTTAATGCAGCGCCCCCAGTGACGGTTCAATGTTAGAGAAGAGGAATCAGAAGAAGAGTATGATTCAGTTATACCAGCATGATTTTACTGAAACCCCCCCCCCCAAAAAAAAAACAAACTTGTGCACGTCTGTTCACACACTTGCATTTGTCTGCATTGACACACTCTGTGCACACGATCTCACACACACACACACACACACACACACACACACACACACACACACACACACACACACACACACACACACACACACAATTCAGCATAGCAGCTGAGCTTACGACAAATTAAGTGGTGAAATGTGAAACCTTCTCGCTTTTGATTGCATGCAATCTCTCTGATCCCCTCCCCTCCCCTTCCCTCCCAACACACACACACACACACACACACACACACACACACACACACACACACACACACACTGACACACAGACTAGGTAGGTCTAGCCAAATGTTCAAATTCACAGCAATAGCCTCATATTGCGAAAATGAAAGAGTGCAGTAAAGTAAGAAGCCACATCAAATTTCAAAGCAATATCTCAATTAGTTTTTGAAGTATAGAATTTTGAATTTTCAAAAAAATTCCGCGATGCATTCTCATTGTCAAAACTCTTCAATCTATATAGTACACAGAAGACCTCAGATTTTGTTTTTTTTTAGTTGGCTGTTAATGTTATTGGCTGAATGCCAGTGTCATAAAATCTGAGGAAAATGCTTATTTTATGCCGGCATGTCCAATCCTGCAGTTTTGATGGTAGCGTTACTAAAATGACTGAACCTCAAAAACTATTGCATCTACATAAACATTTAAGATATTCTCAGGTTCAGGAAAGACTTTAGACTTACAAGACAGCATATATGTTAATAATAAATCTTGATAAAAGACAGCAGTTGATAAGATTATAAAAAAGAGAGCTTTATTCAAGACGATCGGGGATAATGTGCTCCATTATAATACTAAAAATGATTCTCCTTTTAGATATTTTTCAGGATTTGTTTCTCTCTCTCTCTCTCTCTCTCTCTCTCTCTCTCTCTCTCTCTGTGTGTGTGTGTTCCAAAATCAGTACGTATGCATCACCTTATGTAATTGTTTTCTTGTTTATACATCGTTACTAACTAGGCCTATATTAATCAGCACAGCTGATCGTACCAGTTCTAAAGTACAGACATCCAGCTGAACTAATGCATGCTCCGGATCAGTGCTGAAGTATAAAAAGGTTGAAAGGAAACAACAGTCTTACAATACAGCATCAAACGTACCCCTGGTAGTGTTATTTTGATTAAGTTTTCTTCTCTCTCTATCTCCCTACACACGCACACACGCACACACACACACACATATATATATATATATATATATGTGTGTGTGTGTGTGTGTGTGTGTGTGTGTCTGTGTCTGTGTGATGTATACTCTCTCTGTGTCTCTCTGTAATACATACATATATCGGGTGTCCCCCAAAAAGTGAACCGCTTTTTGACAAGTATTTTCTCAGTGATAGAGAAACCGAATTCATTGAGAAATTACACACAGTAACCTCAGGGTATCATCAACAAGTCTGCAAAATATCTAAAAGTTTTGACGCAAATTATGCGAGTATTGTCAAATTCAAAACAGCATGTCAAAAAATCCAGTATTAGAGCTGCCAGGTTTGGCATCTGTCAATCAGTGTCAGTCTAAAAATAGCCTGTCTGGGTGTCAAGTCTATTGATTTTATTATCATTTTTGTCTGTATCCAAAATCAGTTCTGTCCAAAGTTTCAGTTTGGAAGGATCAACCATGCCTTTGAGTGAAAGCGATAAGGTTACCATTGAAAACTGTTTCAAGGAGAAAGGCTGGGATGGAAGAAGGATCGTAAAGGAATTTCCGGGCAAGGGGTGGAGTCATATATGTCACTGTAAACAGACTTATCGCTTAAAATACGCACTACAGGGTCAGTAGCACGTAAAATTCTTTCCCAAGTCTTTGCACAGAAGACTTGCTCACTTGTAAATTGCTTGCAACTTATCTAAGAGATTTGTGGGTCCCTGCATGGGTTCTCCTCCTGGGATTGAATCAGTTCCTCAACACGGACTTGTTCTCCTCCAAACATGCAGTCTTGGGTATCCCACTGCCAATTTTACGTGCTACTGATCTGTGTGTGTGTGTGTGTGTGTGTGTGTGTGTGAAATAAAACAGAAGTAAGAAAATAGAGCCGTTCGTATGTTGTGCGTTCACAAAGTTGAACAAGACCAATTGAACTTCTCAATGAAAAAATTCGTCTGCTATTTTGACGGAGTTCTTGGTTGTGTTTCATTGTCGGAAAGAAAATTGTTTCACAAGAGAAAACGAGGATATTAACTAAGATCGATTATGAAATAATTCCGCTGATACTTACTAAAATAAGTAATGTAAAGTTGGTTTCTTTTTTTTCCAATCCCCCCCCCCCCCCCCCCCCCCCCCCCCCGCCCCCGTATTTGAACCAAAACCTCAACTACGTTGAGCTCTGCGACAAGACTTCTACAAAGCCGGGCATTGAAATCTCAGATCTAAAAATAGATCTAGTTGATCAGTGGTATAAAAGCAAACAAACTTTTTTGTTAAACGGACGCTGTTCCTTGAAAGCTTTCGGGTAATTCTATCAAGCATTTTAAAGATGAAAGAATTAATTTTTCAGTGGTGGGTTTGGCTAAAAGATTTATTTTGTCCGGAAGCGCAGTTAAGCATAAAGAAAAATAAGTAAATTTTGAGCCATTTTTTTTTTATGAATCGAGTAAAATATATCAATTGGAAACTTAGCCCACGTAAAAATAGAGAACGTGATCTTTTATTTGATAGGTCTCTTAAGTCGCTTAATTGCAATAATGGTTGTAAAGGAGCCGAATGTCCGTAACCTATTTTTGTCACCAACCCTCTCAGACCAAAAGCAGACGTCGGCAAACTTTTTTTTTCCCTGGCGGTCAGTATCACTCACATTGTCTTACACACACAAAGAAAGAAACACTTACAGGAACAAACAAAATTGGTTTTATTTTCTTATATATCTTTCAGCTCGATGTATGCAGTATTGCACTTGCCAGGGCGAAGTGAAAAGTCATAAAAATGCGATCCGTCAACCATAGTTATACAGAATTTCATAGCGGCCGGACCTACACACACACACCCACACACACACACACACACATATCCAGAACCACAGACAAAATAATTGCACCATGTGACTTTTAAAAGACAAATTCGCGCGCTGAAGAGTCTCGTGATATTTATCGAGACTTGACGAGAGCAGCTGGTGGCCATTGTTTTGGAGGACTGCAAAAAGTTAAAAAAATTAAGAGCGAATTGTGACAAAACACAAGGTGCCTGTCTTTACTAAGACGACCAGGTTATAAATGTAATGAAGTACGACGAAAGGATCCTCACACAGGAGGTAAGTTTTGTCATTTTTCATTCATGTTTTGTGGAACAGAACGAGTGACCAGGGGGGCGGGGAGGGTAAAGGGGGAGGGAGGAAATGGTTCAGTTTTGTCCCCCCAACTAATTTAAAAGAACCGGAAGACCAGCTGATTTTTTTTTCCGGGACCAGCCGTAACTGCAATTTTCGTCCACAGCTGCTGAAACGCCGTAACTGTGATTAGATTCTTTAAAAACCAGTTTTCAAAGGTTTTCGACTCTTTTCATTGATATTTTCAAGTTTCCTTTACAATGACGGACATGAAACACCCAACCCAGGCAGAACATGCTCACCCCACTAGTAATTAAAAGAGTACTACGCATTAGTATTACTGAATGCACATTCATATCTCACTGGACTTTGACAAGGTTATGAAGGTACCATCCGAAAACAAATATGTTACACCATAGAGCATCGCTGCAGGGCAAGGACTTTTCCCGAACAATTGAGATAATTTATACTTAGACTTAACGCTATACACAGAGAAATATGCTGTGACTCCCCCCCCCCCCCCCCACACACACCCTGATAGGCTGATAAAAACCTAAAAGCTATGACACTTGATATGATATGAATATTTTTTATATGTAAGGCCATCTCTCAGTTTAGCACCACCTATTCTCAAAAGGTTCACTTCTGGAAATTAGCCAAGTCGGAATACTGAAATGGTATTCTGACTGGATTCCAGTTTCAGGTTTGGAAGTCGAGACACTTGTCAGGTAACAAATAGAGATTCGAACTTCAGCCATTGACTTCTGTACATTGTTACAATCATATATATATGTGCTCCCGATTTAGCACCACGACGTTATACTACGGTGTACATCTACTACATGTGAGTAACTGAAGTGGTCCTATTTCGGGAGGATATATAAATCTACCACACCAAAGTTTAAAAAACTTGGATCACCTTGAAAAGGGTTCCCTTTTGGGGATATTCCACCAGAGGTAAGGGGCATAGAATGTATGGGGGAGACCAACTTAAAATTAGGTGGTGGTATTTAATTAGCACCATTTCAATGGCATTTTGAGAACACATAGATGGTATTTGATAAACACCACAGAAAAAACAGTAACGGTGTTATTTTCCATTTCAGACTATTTTATTGGTACTTTTTGAAATGAATTAACTGAGCCGGACAGTTTCAAAAGTACAACTTAAAGCACTTACCTGATTTCGGGCACTTTGTGTATGTAGTAACGCCTTCACCCATCCACCTTGTGGTATCATCCTTGTGTAACATTCCAGGTGTAAAGAGCGCATCCGTGTTTGCCTTGTTGGAATGCTTGGAAATATGCACAAATTTAGTATCTCACTGATATGTCTGCACAAATTCATCAAGTAAGCCCACTCAAGAAAATAATCCAGGCTACACCTGTTCACGTAGATAAAAGCAGTGATGATGGCTCTTTCAAAGTTATTAAAATATTTTGTCCAAAATAATCTTCTAATCAAATGAGACCACTTGTTTGCTGGCCCAATCACATCTTGTATGATGCTCCACAAGACATGAATTTTCTTGTAAGGAGAGGCATCTGACATCTCACAAGCGATTGGAAACAGATGCAAATTTGGCGTGATACACAGACTAAATGTTTAGCATTCTCACCAGAGTTCACTGTATGTGCACATGAAACAGTGGTGCATGGTCAGAATGCGAGTTTGCAACATATACCACCGCGCATGAAATTTGGCCCAAGAAGGGTTGCCTTCTTTTGGGAAGAATATATAATTGCTAATTTGAATATGCTATGTCTGCTTTACAGTGCCTGTTTTTTCTGTTAAAATATAAACTAAAGAAAACCTTATAGCATAATATGAAATACATACAACAGTTATCAAACCAGTGAGTGTTCTAACGGAAATAACGTATGTGACGAGATGAGGGAAACAGGTACAAAGGAAGCATTGATTCGATTGACAGGGCCACACACCCTTGAAAGTGACATTGATGTGATATGCACAATGACGACGTGATGTACAAAAAAGTGACTCCAAATACAGGCCTTACCTTCAAATTAAGTCATTGCTTCATCATTTTAATTAGTAGTCTGATGTTGGAAAGCTGCTTGTGTCTGTGTTCATCACAGTGGATGACTTGACTTTGGCCCAACATTTCTGTGACTTTGTAACTGTTCAGGTAGTAATTTAGCAGAGTAAAAGTTTTAAAAAAAACAGGAAAAAAAACTGTAATTTGCAACATTATTTTCACTACACATGCTTTACTGTGACCGACTAATGCCGGAAAAAATTTCCTTTACATGACACATGAACTGATGGATTATTCGAAGTCCGAGTCAGACGAAAGTCTGTCTGCTGCCAGCATTCCATTCCTTCTTTTCATAGGAGGGCGTCTTTCCCCAGTGGACCCCAGGCACGGGGGCACATCACTCCATGGTGTTGATGTGCCGGACTGACAGTTGGTCGATGCGATGGTGTGGAGTTGATGTGGCAGTCGGTCGTTGGAATGGCCCAGCAATATTATCCAGTGGGGGTGCACTTCTCACACTGCCAGAGGTGCCGCATTCAACTGCTGAAGGGTTTGGATGGTTCGTACGGGGGACAGTGCTGTGTTCTGGGGGGCCAACATGCTTTGCAGGTGGACGTTCACTTGGTGCAGGGTTCGGTTGCAGAAGTGGTGCACTGCAGGGGATTTCTGTGTTGCTGTCACTGACATGATTGCATCTGTCTGAATACCTTTGTGGGCGTCTGGCAATTTCATCACCATTGTCACTGTCAGCACTCTGGGCGACATGTGAATCCTGTGATCGTCTGTGCTTTATGCTGGATGTGTTGAATTCATCATCCTGCTCAATGTTCCAAGTGTCGAAAAGGGGTGTCAGGTAGGTATAAGAGGGCGATCGTTTAAGGGTGTAAACTGCAACAATTTGAAAAATTCAACATCTGTTTGCGTTTATAACACGGTTTTGTCATATGATCTCTGAGAAGTGCTTCCCCATTGTTGTGCCGCATATTTTCCTAAAGCATTGTTTGGCGTGTGTTCAGGCACCTTCTGTTTGATTCATAAGGACCTTTATGTGTTCCCCATTTGTGGTGTTTTTGTGTCTGTTTGAAATTTGTGGTGTGTACTACTGTGAAGTGCATGTAACCCTGGTCAGTCAGCCTGGAAAAACCTCCCACCCATCGGTAAATATATGTGATCCTGCAGTGATGTGTTGATTAATTATTGTCTCCAGTGTTTTTCGGTCCTGGCTTTCCACTGGATAGAGAATAATTGTGTTGGTCTCTCTCTCTCTTCCAGTTCCACGATGCAAACATGTCCCTAACTGGCTCTGTGGTGATATTTTAGTCTATGCCTCAATTTCTATGGTGCCGTGCATTTTTTTTTTTTTAAACACATTCTGCTGTACATGTTCCTTTAATAATTCCCTGACAAAAGATGCCCAGTCCACTGCTGTATTACTGAATGACATGCTGGTTTGTTTTGCTATTTCAAGAAGTGAATTGTCCAAAAACAGTTTTAAAATCAAAAGAATATCCTGAAACGTGAGATGACTCCTTGGAAAGAATGTGTTTGTTCCGATGCTGAATTTGTGCAGTCTTGCATTATCATTACAGGGCCAAGACAAATAATGGATGCGTGATGTCTGGGAATGTTTCTTGCATGGAGCACCACAAGTCAAACTATTGAAGTTCTGTGGAATCTTGTTCCTTTGTAGCCATGAGATGAGTGATTTGTTCCAGAATATGGAAAAACGTGAAAGGATTTGAGAAATCTGAAACTATAGTGTTTGGAATGTCTTCATACGCCACAGCCTGTCTATAACTTCTGTGAACGGAAGTAGTATAACTAAAAAAACAACACAAAAAGAAAGGATGGATTCAAGGGTTAACCAACTGTCACTATACATATATTTCTCTGTCTGTTTCTCTGTAAGTCTTTCTCTGATGTGGTTAGGACCAACTGTAGAACAGATGAACGACATGTCAGTATGACAGAGTTTACAAACAGAAATTGGCATGAGTCCTTCCAAAATTGTTATAAGTGGACTTCATTCTGGTTCACTGCCCTTGCAGTGACCACGGAGCAGAAACTGACCATTTGCAAACTGAGCCAAAGGTGTGCTGCTAAATTGAGAGATTGCTGAAATGTGGATATTGCAGAAATATATTTGACATACAAAAATGTGTAATTATCTATGGCACTGCATAAATGTTCATACTGACCTAGAAGCTCTTGAACTTTATATTTTGTTCCCAGGGATAATGATCATGTATGATGTTATATTTAAGAAGGCATTTGGCAGACCAGTAACTTTAAGGGTGTGTTGGTTGTACACACTGACTTGTTCTACAACAGTCGAGAATTGGGTGAATGTGTAAAGGAGCATCTTTTTCTGGCTTAAAATGAAAAATACTGTAAAGCTAGCTCTTCATTTGCTTGGAATTAATAAATGATTTTCGAAGACAGTCTTGCGGTTGTACTAGAATTAGAACAGGTAAATGCTGCACAGGCATGATCACCACCAATTGGCTTTTTTATGTCCTCCATTCATACGTTGTAGTAAGGGTCAGTTTCATTTCAGTCTGAAAGGAAAGGATATAACTCTCTCCCCAAACCGTTGCAGTGACATGTCTTCTTAGGGTGTTGGGTATGACAAAGAGGCACATGGATATTTCCTGCTGTTAGTAGAGTTTCGGTTACAGAATTAAAGCATCTTTGGGGGTTTATTATAGTTTGCTTCTGTTCAGATATATATAAAGTAACTTGTTAAATAGACGAGACAGAGCGAAAACCTGACAAGATGGCATGGAGAGCCTTGGCCAAAGGAATGATTCAGCGCTTATAGCTGTTAGAGGCGTTTGATTGGCTAAGAGCGGGCCAGACTAAGAGGGGCGTCTTTTCACTGTTAGCCGCGCGAAATTTGGCCAAACAGAGCAAACCATAGGCCTAGTTTGCATCAGTTTGACATGGTACAGTATATGTACACACCAAACATGGAGTATAATACAAACTCCTCCTGTTGTTGATAAAGACAGAACTCTTACAGTATGCTATAGAGACTGAGGGTAGTTGTTAATCTGCTATTAATTACACTGTGCTGTATGAGATTGATGGTACAGGTCAGCATAGTTATGCACACATTTGTTAAATTGAATTTATTTTCTTTTGTTTTTCCAGATCAAAGAGAGGGTCAAGATCACAAACAAACCCACAGGCAAGGCAGACAACACCTGAGCCTGGATGCCAAGTAATTTTTATCTGCATCTCGAAAACAGGACAGGACTGAAGACAGGACAGTACTGCATCTTGAAGACATGACTGCATCTTGAAGACAGGACAGGACTGAAGACAGGACAGGACTGCATCTTGAAGACAGGACAGGACTGCATCTTGGAGACAGGACTGCATCACTGCATCTTGGAGACAGGACTGCATCACTGCATCTTGGAGACAGGACTGCATCTTGAAGACAGGACAGGACTGCATCTTGGAGACAGGACAGGACTGCATCTTGGAGACAAGACTGCATCTTGAAGACAGGACTGCATCACAAAGTCAGCAGAATTTATGCCCCGAAAATAAGAGGTGTGTGTGGCATTAAGCACAGACCCCAGTACCCCTTGTGCACTGCAGTCAAACCCAGCACCATCCCCTCATCATGCCGCTCACAGCGCACAAACGCAGCCTGGTGGAAGTGGTGATGGCTGTCGTGGTGACGACTGGCCCTTACTGCATGCTGGTCTTCCTTCGCCTGTGGCCCCACCCCCTGTGCAGCGCCCTCGCCTGGCTGAGGGCGCAGGGTGGCAGGTGCAGGAAATGGATGACCAGGTCCCTTACCCACCTGGGCAGAGAGCTCAGCGCGCATTCTGGGTTAGCTGGGGGTACGATGCTGTGCACCTTTGGCGTGTGGTTGATGGGGGTCATGCTGATGAATGGTGGAATGCTATAGCGTTCCTGATGTAAGGTAGCGTTCCGGACAGCGGAACACTATAGTGGTTTCAACAATTAAAATTTTTTCCACGTTTTCCACATGGGGTAGCCAAACAATCACTGCAACACCGGGCATTGTGAACGTGTCAAGAGTCGAATGGAAAGTTTCTTCATGAGTTTCCGCCAAGCCAGTGAGTTCAGGACCCCACACGACAAGCTAATCTATATACGTATCAAAAATGGTGTTGCAGGCGATACAAGTGGAAATTTTTGGAGCAGACTCGATCACAACAGAGGCTTTTACTGCTGCTGAAGTGTTTGAAATGCTTCAAACTGAAGGTTTCAACATCGAAGACGATGATGAAGACATCGAATAAAGTATCTGCAGTGAAGAAAGCTACCAGCAAGAAAGTACTGATAGTGACTTCTGAGAGCAGTGAAGAGGGAGGGGGGTGAGTGTTCACATGACATGAGGAGAGGGGTCAGTGGGTCAAGTACATTAAGTTTCAATCAGTTACTTTATGTTTTGTATTTTTTGTGATTTTTTTTCCTAACCCTTACAAATGGGTCGTCTGTTGGGAAAAGCAAGGGAGAGAACTATTTGTCCAGAGTGAGTTAAGACCAGGGTTCAGTTTCCAGGTCATGAGAATTATCCTGTCAAGGCATGCTGGACCTTGGATGCCAGGGTTTTTATTTATTTATTTATTTATTCAAAATTCAGTAATTATATAGAGAGAATTTGTAAGTACTAAAGTAGCATACATGCCTTTTGGAAATGTTTGTTTTAGAAAATTCCTTTTTTCTATTGCTTTGTTTTTTCTGCTTTTTCTACATTTTCATTCCATTACCCTTTCTTTTTTTTTTGCCAGCAAGTCTTGACATTCCCCCCCCCCCTCCCCTGCCCCCCCCCTCTTTTCTGCAGTCTGTGATGTGCTTTCTGTGCTGTATTGGCTCAGGTGATTAGGTAGTGATATTGCAAAACACTGGGATAGACACTTGCTGTCCACCCCCTGTGGGGATGCCGGGGGTCTGTCAGTATAAATAGCATCCCCACCTTCTGGAAATTCTGTGTTAGAAATTTCCTTTTTTGGCACTCTCTTTGTTTCTGCCTTTTTTGTATCTTCACTGTCATCTCTTTTTTCTGCCTTCATAGTCCATTCCCCTTTCAGTTTTCAAGCAAACCTTGACATTTGAGTGATGGCCTAGAGGTAGCGCGTCCGCCTAGGAAGCGAGAGAATCTGAGCACGCTGGTTTGAATCACGGTTCAGCCGCCGATATTTTCTCCCCCTCCACTAGACCTTGAGTGGTGGTCTGGATGCTAGTCATTCGGATGAGACGATAAACCTAGGTCCCGTGTGCAGCATGCACTTAGCGCACGTAAAAGAACCCACGGCAACAAAAGGGTTGCTCCTGGCAAAATTCTGTAGATAGGAAAAACATCGAAAAACATCGATAGGAAAAACAAATAAAACTGCATGCAGGAAAAAATACAAAAAAAATGGGTGGCGCTGTAGTGTAGCGACGCGCTCTCCCTGGGGAGAGCAGCCCGAATTTCACGCAGAGAAATCTGTTGTGATAAAAAGAAATACAAATGCAAACACAAATGCAAATGTATTTATACATTTTTTTTTCTCTTTTCCGCAGTGTATGATGTACTATTCTGTGCTGTTTTGCTCTCGTGATTAGGCAGTGAGATGTAAACACTGGGATTGGCACTATTTGCCCATTCTGCAGTGCTATTTGTCTATATGGCCTTTTTTTTTTTAAATGTATTTTTTGTTTGGGTTTGAAGTATTGTTTTTTCCCTTTTTTTACGATTTTTTGTAATCTGGGGATGAAAAATTAAGCAGAAGGGCTAGGGTCCTCAGCATGGCTTAGTCTTATTTGCCATAAGGAGCTAAATGGCTGGGATACTGTGTCATTAACTGTGTTTTGTGGGTTTGTCTTAGTGTTTTTTTTGTAGATGTGACAGTTTTGTGCTGATGCGGTTGAGCATTTGTATGGTTTGACAGTCCTGATACGGCTGTG
This sequence comes from Babylonia areolata, assembly GCF_041734735.1. Taxonomy (NCBI): domain Eukaryota; kingdom Metazoa; phylum Mollusca; class Gastropoda; order Neogastropoda; family Buccinidae; genus Babylonia; species Babylonia areolata. The sequence goes on along the minus strand of NC_134900.1, from coordinate 15,449,817 downwards.
TGCAGTCAGCTCGACTATAAGGAACAAGAATAATAACTTGCTGTCCATTCTGTGGTCTTATTTTTTTAATATACATAATATAGTATGTCACCTTTTTATGTATTTTTTGTGTGACTTTGAAGTATTTTTGACAAGGTATGGACCAATGTGTCTGAACCACTGCACAAATATAAAACCCTTTTGAGCTAACATAAGGAGAAGAGAGCATAAAACAAAGAATATCAGACCTAGGAATGCATGATTGCCTGTGAAGTAGAATCCCCTGCCCTTCTGAAAGCTGGTAACAGAATCATAAATCAACATAAATGGAAAAAGGAATTTACTGCATAAGTCACTCTGAAAGAAAAAAGGTATGAGCTGAAAACATATGAGTAGTTTTTAGTGGGACAGGAATAAGCAAATATATTTCATTATTTACACAGGTTGAGTACCCTCAGTTGAGCAGTATGCTAAAATTTAGATCTAAATAGAGTTAATGAAATAATTGTAACAGTGTTGAAACTGTGTAGTGCATTGCAAAGCAGTGTAAATATACTAAGGGAGCTAAATCATACCATGACACTGACAATTATCAGAATTGCTGCTCAAAATAGTCTGGTGAATTAAATGTGACATATCAGAGGAGGAAGTGTGTCCCAAAACTTACATACACACACACACACACACACACACACACACACACACACATGTAAAACTGAAAAGGCAGCAGTTGAGCATTAGAATTTTTGCCACAAAAGTATTAACTGCAGTGAGTGAAACACCTACCGCTGTGACTTGTGTAATAATGCAAAGGGTTGCACTGACTATTTCTCATGGGTTGTAACTTTCTGTAATGTGTATGATAATACATTGTAGTATTTGTTTTGATTTAGATGGAACCATGACAGAAATGTCAGCACTTTTTGAATGGCATGCTTGTGAGTTTTTCTCCTTTTTTTTTACCTCTCTTTTTTTTTTCCTTTTTCATGTATGTGTGTGCGTTAGGGTGTGTTTTCTTTCTTGTTTCATATTTAAATGTATTTGGAAGATCTATATACTGACATAAAAAAAAGCAAAACAAAACAAAAACTAAAGCAGAAAAAACCCAGAGGGAAATCACTTTCCATGTTGACTTTGAAACGATCTTGTAACTGTTTCTTACATTTATAACATTCGCCAAGAACCCAGAAAAAAAAAATCTGATTTATTTCAACAGTCATTCTTAATGCCTTTGCCTTACATGTCAGGCGTGACTTTGCAAACCAGTAACCAAGTGTAAGAAGTTAATGTTTGAAGTGTTGTTTTGAATTCAACTGGATTTGTACTGATTCAGTGATTGTTACTTGTTAAAAAAACAACAACCAACCAACTCAACAACAACAACAAAAAGACAACCACCTATTTTGAGGTAGTGGTTGTGGTAATTTTCATTTTGACAACTGCTCTGTGTGGAATCACAGACACTGGTAGTGTCTGTATGTACAATAACCAGTGGAAGAAGGGTGATCAGTACAGTTTGGAGCTTTGACCTTGACCTGTATTCAAATTCATGAGTCTACTAAAAAACAATTCTTGGTTCCATCTGCTCTAAAAATTTGACACAAACAGTAAACAGAGAGAGAGAGACAGAGAGAGAGAGAGAACCCTCATAGTTTTTCATTCATTCGAGGTGTTTACATTATGTGTGTTATGGTGTATCACTGTATGGGTACATGTGTGATTTTGTTCATGTGATCACAATGCACACAGTAATCTTAGGATGTTTATGTGCATTCATGCTTGAATGTTGATTATTTAATACGCTAGGTTCACATCAACCAATAAAACTCAAACTGACACCCAGTAAAATTGAATAACTTTATTCTCTGAAGTGAGACATGGTAGGATGCAATAGACATACATGTGCAACAGAGACAGGACAGCATGTACAAAGGTCAGTGGACAATCACATTTGGTCAAGAAATGAGGTAAAGACATGATCACAGTGGACACAGTGATGCACACCAATTCATCGCATTCCAAATATTCCAGCCACATGTGCTGTGATTTGAGTGCTCCTTTGATTTATGCACATGTATATGACTAGTCTCCAATGGCTAAATTAGTGGAAGGGGTAAGTATACATGTTTGAAAGATATATACATATAGCCATGTTTGTAATTGTATTGTAATAATATATATGATTTCTTGATATTCTGTAGTATGAATTATGAAATATGAGTCCTAATTTCAAGGGGCAGGTAATACAAATACCTAGATAAAATCTTTATCGTCTTCCACTGACAGATTTTGAAATAGGTATTCTAGAGATTCTGACTTACTTTGAAATTGGTATCCTGGTTTTAAGTAGCAAGTATGCAGTTATTTGTCAAATGTAGAAGCTCAGTCAGCTTCCACTGAGGTGCATTGGTGCAGGGCAGTGACCAGATTGCTCATTAGTATTACAGAAAAAATTGTCAGAATAGTAAAAGTTGACTGATAATCAAACACTGATGGATATGCATGCCAAGACACAAACACACCATCTGTTTTCAATTTGAAGAGAAAATGTGACAGACTGATTAGTAAAACTGGAAGGGTATCAAACCTGAAACAATTCTTTCTTTCGGTTCATTGGGATTTAGAGACATGCATGTATATTAGAGACATGTATGTATTCATCAGTTCACCAACTGGTATTCAAAGCTTTCACACACATGCACATGCCCACACTCAGCATATTTTATGCACTGTATTTGACTGTCAAATACACACAAAGAAAGAAAAGAAACATAACTGGATTGGATTCAAAATCTGTAAAATGGATTCAGATCTATAAAGATTTCGACAGGTTGTTGGACTTATTATACCACATGCATACTGAATATACTGTAACCAGTTGGTGACAGAAAGCAGTTAAGCTTTGAGGCCTTGTCAGGTATCCATATTGTTGTCAAAATAGCAGTAAGCTGGGGATGATGTAATTTCCAAAATTTGTCTTGTGTTGCATAAATTTGGCTTTTGTTTTTACACACTTAAGGGGGGATTGGGGGGGGATGTAATTTTGGTTAATTTAACCCGGTTTCTGTTCCCCACTTTGTTATAAAGTGCTACAGTTACTGACTATCTAGTATGCCTTCTTTTTGATATGTGAATTTCCTGTTTTGTTGCAAAATGCCACAGTTATTTGCTATTTCAGTATGTTTTAATTACCGGTATATGTCATTTAGAAATGGTCTTTTTGTTCTGAAGTGCCACAGCATTTTGCGTTCCCATGTTATTAAACAAAACAAAAAAAAAGACCAGTTATAGGCTGTTTATAGCATAACACTAGTTTAAGTTCCAACCTTTAAGTTTAAACTGTTGTTTTGGTCATTATTATAATTTGAGATGGTGTAACTAAATCAATATACTGACAAGGAGCAGGAGAAAACATAGAGAACTTTACAATACCTGAATTTCACTTAAGTGGAACCAGAGACCCTGAAGCAGTGCAGGAGAAAAAGAAGTAATTCATGTGATAAAAGATTATATGTAATAACTAATATTCAATAGAACCTATGTAGATGATGATTAAAAAAACAACAACAAAAAAACCCACCAAAAAACATCATCATCCAATGCTGGATGTTAATAACTGTAACCTGGCAATTTCTTCATGTAGTTCAGTCAGTGGGATGTGTAATTTGGTTTCTATTCTAAGTGATAATTGGTACAGCTTTATTATTATTTTTTTAGACTCAACTTTGTTATTTTTTGTCTGGGACTAATTGAAGAAATATCCTCGTTTATTTGCAGCATTTCTCAGAACGCATAAAAAAACAATTATTTAATTTTTAGAGTAATGTTCCGTACATGTGTGTTTGTGTCCATACCTGCTTAGATTTCTGCTGGAATTATGCTTTGAAGGAAATGATGGTTTTATAACACATATAAACCTCTATCACAATGATTAATTGTAATTTATACTTGATATTTGCCTGTAATGTTGGACAGACGGGAACATGAATTGCCATCAGATGTGAATTGAATATTGTTGTTCAATTACGAAAGTAGTTAGCTGTCACTTGATCCTTGGAAGGTATTTTCAAATTTACATGAATTGCCATTATTATGTGATATTATGATATCTATTATCTGCTGTATGATACTTGCTGTCTTGTTTACCATGGTGATGGTTGTGATTTTATTTCCTTCTGTCTCATAGTTAAAAGACTACATGGGCACCACAGATGACCTGGCAACCAATTCTCTCCATTTCTATTTTCCCCGTCTTTCTCAGGATATCACTTAGCATCAGGTCTGTCCATTCTGGATATTTTCCTCCTATCTGTTTTTCTGTCTGCCTCCTTCATTGCACTGTGCCTTGCAGGATTGTCTTGGCAAGTTCTGCTGATTGAGAGACGTGCCCATACTACTTCAGTTTGTGTTTTTTCACTGTTGTTATATCTCCTCATAGGATCCGATGGTTTGCGTATTTCTCACTTCTTCATGGGTGTTTTCCTCTGTATCCCCTTCACCATGTCAGTGGCCAAAGTCCATGACTTGCAGGCAATCAGGAATGGCCAAGGATCACATCAGTCTGATCTTTGGGCTGAGTGCAATGTTCTTATCTCTACAAATGGTTCTGTTTTGTCAGCTCTGATGTTGTTTGTGTAGTCCTGGACAATATTTCAGGGTTTGATCCCTGGTCTGTAACTAATACTATTACTTGAAAATGTAGCCCGTTTCGAGTTTTTGGTCATCAGCTTGGTCTTCTCTGCATTGATTTTCATGCTGTTGAATGCAGAGATCTTGTCCAAGTATTCCACCTAGCTTGTTAACTATTCTTTCTCTGCTGGGCTGTCGATGTTGTCCACTAAATCAGTATACAGAAGTTATTGATTTTGTCTCTGATGCTGATTATTCCTTCTTCCGAGACATCAGTTATGATTCTTTTGGAAGATTTACAGAGTTGGTGAGAGCAGACAGCCTTGCTTGACTCCCGATGCTGTCCAGGTATATTGCACACATTATGAACTATTTGTTCCTTGCAGCACTGTGATACTTAACATTACAATTGTCAGCATTTGCAATATCCCTTTTCATGAGCTTTGCCTGACTCTAGATGCCGTCCAGACATATTGTACACATTATGAACAAGTTATTCCTTCCAGCACTGTGGTACTTTATATTACAGTTGTCAGCATTTGCAATATCCCTTTTCTTGTTGGGAGCCATTTACTATCTTCTTTTTTGTGTGTGGGGGAGAATTTTCTTGCTCCCATACAAGACACACTTTGTATTTGTGTACCTGCATTTGCAGTATCTTTTGAGTTGAAACATCTATTTAATGTTTTTTTCTTTTTTTTTTCCCCTTATGTGCAACAAACTTTGTCAAACGGCATAACACAGGAGGCACCTTCCTATGTGCTGTATGGAAAGATTTGGGTTGACGTGTATTGTAGAGATATGGTTTTTGAATGTACATGACAGGTACTTGAGATATTGTCATTGATGCTTTCATCAAGAGAAGACTGGTGTGGGGGCAGTAAATTTTCTTTCTGACAGCCAGTGCTTTCATTGAATTAGAGACACTAAATGGGTAACCAGTTGAAGGAAGGTTTGAAAAGGAAATCAATTTTTTTTATGGGCAAAAGAGGGTATTGTAAGTGGATGGTTGGACCAGTTTCTAAAATCTTGAGCAAAAGATAATTTTAAAATTTTGACCACATGTTCCAAGGTTTGGTTTATGTTTTGCTAGTTTGTCAAAACTGGCACAGACCTTGATGTAGAAATGCAACCTAAGACTTTTTTTATAGTAATTATGGATTCTGTTTAAAAGCTCATGAAATGATCAGTCACTTGGAACAGTTTATCACGATCAGGTCACCTTTCAACCCATTAAGTTCTTAATCACATTTTGATGCAGATTTAGCTAACCTGGAATCTGTTATCAAGAATAGGGACGGTCATAATAATGTGTACCTTTGACAGCAAATGGTCTGTATCCTGTTTCTCCGTTTGCCAAATTTGTCAACGTTGTTAGTTGAAGTGATACACTTCAGCGTTGGTTACCCTGTTTCTTGTCATGCTGTTTTTGACTTGCACATGTAAAGCTGCTTGGTTGTATGTGAACTGTATCCAGAAATGTAAAGGTACTATTGATGCCCTCTGCATATCTTGTGTTTTATTGGGAAGAAAGAAATCTCTGGGAGTTGTCTTCATTAGTCTTGTATTGAGATGGTTTCACGTTTTGTGTTTTTTTGTTGTTTTTTTTAATAAATTTTTTTTTTTTTTTGTATAGGGAAAGATGGTTGGGCTTATGACTGGTGGAAATAAACTCATTGCATTGTCCAGGTGGTGATCTCAGTGGTTCTTATTTGCAGACACTTTTTTTTTCTAAGTTCACTGTGACCCAGTGCACACAAGTAAACTTTCTTGCACACCTTTCTGGTGAACATGGCTGGGTGTAGGAAGAAGCATTCTGTTGTGTTGTATTGAGATGGCTTCAGAAAGGTGTGCAAGAAAGTTTACTGCCTGAGTGAACCGGGTTTCAGTTCTGCATTAAAATCTGTAGGCAGACAGCTATCATAGCAATACCAGGGCTAAAGTCCGAAAATCAAAGATTCAAAAACTAGATCCCCAACAGTTTAATCACACTCATAACACCAATACTCCATAAAGTTTAAAAGTCATTCACAATCCTGCTTCCATATATGGATCATACACAATGTTTTCATCATTGATGCAGACCATTACACACAAGAAAAACATTTGAATCAAGCCCACTGTAGAAAGGTTCACCATGACATACAGTTTACACACAATCCAACATTACAGTGGACAGTTCTTGTATTTCTGGACTTGGGGGTGGGTTGATATTAAAACAACCACAACCATGTAACTTGATTTTTTGTTTCAGGCATTTGCGGCATCTCTATGCCAGAGGTAAGATTCAGGGTTGGAGTCCTGAAAAAATGGTCTGGTTACCACAACATAAAACATTACTGATCAGTCCCCAACAACAACAAAGCATTAATTTTCATTTCTGACAATATGTTGGGTCTCAATACAGCTCCACAGTCCTGGCACATGTGTTTTTGTAAACTGGTTTTTGTTATCACAAACAGAAAATTTTCAAATATTATTTTGAAGTTAACATGGCCAACTGGCCAATGATCACAAGAGAATCATATCTGCCTTAAAACAACTGCTTGCTATGAAAAATACCTCTGAAGACAATGCTGCAAGAACTGAAGCACATACTGGGCATTATCTGTGTGTCATGGAGAGATGAAAGAAAGTCAATGTATTTGGAAGAAAATGATCAATGTTAAATTGTTTTTTTCAGAATTATTGGGCCTAATATTTTTGATTACATATTGATAATAATAATAATGTGTATTTATAAGTGATTTCCTTGTGGCTCAACACATACATGTGGCATGAACAAGGAACAGGAATAAAAAAAAAAAATTAAAATGCTAAAGATACAAACTTCCTGAAACTAAAAATAAAAGAAAGATTTTAAAGCAATGTAACATCACTCACACCTCCCTGGCCTTGAACTCACACACACATTGGTGCTTGCACATGCACAAAGCCAGCCTGGTGGGGGTGGGAGATTATTGTTTGATACCCTGATTGAACTGATCTATTCATTCTGCGCAAAGGCACAGCCAGTTGCTGACATCTGCACAGAGCAAATCACCCTTTCCTGTAATCTGAAATAGGTATGGCAAGATCACCTTAGTTCAGAATGAAAAAAACGTTTCAGGTAGTTTGAAATGATGAAAGCGTTTTACAAGATATATCTCAGTGAACATCTTCCACTTGGATAGTGCCATTTGGCAGACTCACTTATTCAGCTGACAGCAACTGGTTATGTTGGAGAGCATGCGGTAGGAACAATCTGGCTTAGACTGGCTGACAGCAACTGTGTTCAGAGTGAACATTTTACCATTTTTATCACTGTCAAGCATTATCCAAACACTATCTTTCTGAATGAGATGAAGCCGGGCTGACAAGGTCGTAAAGTTACTGCCAGATTATTAACAGCACATATTAATAAATAAGAATTTCTTTTCTTTTTTTTTTTTTTTAATAAATCATGTTCCAGAGCCTACCTCTAACATAATGCTTTGCCACAGGTAAATCAGAACAAAAACCACCTAGTTTTTTGTCAATGTAAATCATTTCTGACAAAGTAGGCCAGCTGCAGGTGATTGGAATTTTGCAATACAGTATTTCAGAAATGCTTCCAGAATACTAACATACATGTACCATTCATTAAGCAGGTTAAGAATGTGGCATCAACAACTTTAAAAAAAAAAAAAAAGCCTGGTAAGGTAAAGACAGCTTTTATATACCCTCCTTCATTTTGTTATACACCCCAAACCTATCATTCTGGGTATTATGCCATCCACCCCCCTCAATAGTTGTACATTTACAATGTTAATATAATCCAGTCCATGCACAGCCACACACACACACACAAACACGCTCCAATGGGAATAAATATCACATCACAATATACAGATCACGGAGATGTAAACACACATGAAGCTGCTTACATTGCAGAGAGCAGAGTGGTCTGGACCATCCATCAGAAATCCAACAGGTACTGGGTTCAGACCCTGAACAGATTCCCCCTAGTCCTCAACTGGTTGTCTGGGTTCTAGTCTTTCAGCTGACACAACAGAGGGAACTCCTGTATTTCTGTAACTCAGTGACAAGACAGTAGGAATCCTTCGTTTAAGAAAAAAAAAAAAAAAAAATCTGCAGTCTTGAGAGATACATTCAGCTCTCCCAGGAATTGTCCCTCACAAAACAGGAGAGGTTAGGGCAAGGGAGGGAAGGGACTGTCTTTATGCTGACTGGTTAATCTGTCAGGACGAAACTGAGCACATTAATAGTGGACGATTGTTTGCAACGTAGGATTGTCACTGGGTTAACGGCCAGACAGCATTCCATATATCCTACCACTCAGGGCATTGAGACATTGGGCAGAAGTGGGGACGAAGCATGTCACATTCAGTGATTGCCCTCAGGGGGATGACATCGCAAGTCACATGATCTGATCATGCTAGCCAACGGTAAGCACTGAAGCACTGGCACGTGAGCAAATGACCATGATGGGAAGTTGTCAGATAAGGTTTGTCACCAAGCAGCTCAGTTCCACTGACTGCTGAGAAAATGTATGATACATTTTCATCAAGAAAAGCACTGAGCAGTCTGGTGGAAAACTGCAGCTTCTGTCAAATGCCTAAAAAGGTATGAGGGGTGGAGACAGGCGTTGAGACTTTTTCAGTCTCTACACACTGTTGGGTACCACCTTTTTTCACCATGCACTCTTGTATGCAAACAGCCCTGTTTATACTTTTCCCCCTGACACTGCATTCATCTTTTTGTTTACAACTGTCTTAACACATTCTTGCATACAACCCTTTCACACACAAAGCTTGATTCAAAACCACTAGAATGATGTAAACAACAGCCGCAGGTATCTCTCAGGTTTCTTTGCCTCATGGGTTCGTGTCGATCTTGTCTGCATTGTCAAAGCTGACTTTCACTTTGCCCTATCCTTTGTTTCACAGTGGACCCATTCTGTGATGACAGTTCCAAATTCTCCTGGTCATTCTTGTCTGATTATGCTATTGTCCTAGGATCCAAAGATGTCCACAAAGACCCCCTCCCCCCCCCTCCCACCTATCCCCCCAACTGCTCAGCTTAATCTTGTGTGCTGTTTTAACGACACATACATCTGCACTGGACTTTAAGCAAATCATGCTGCTTATATAGTCCAGCCAACGCTTTCTGTATATACTGTCAATGTGTCCGTTACCTTTCTGCTTCAAAACTAGCAACAGTGCAACCACAGTTGAGCCCACTGCTTCCACCAGAACACTGAAATGACCCCTACGAACTTGGCAACCTTGCAGGTTTCAGTGACCGGTGTCTGTGAAGGTCAGTGTGACCTTGAACAGTTCATTCCCTGAATTTGGCAGCCATAGGGCGTCTTAAACAAGGGAGGGAATGCTCCTCAGTGGAGGATCCCCCTTCATCCGTGCAGGCGACAGAACACAAGGAGGGCGGGTGGAAGGGATAGGCAGGGAGGGGTCGGGGGAGGGCGACAGGGTCAGATGAAGACTGCGTCCATGGAGCGCGACTTTGCAGGCACTTTGCGCTGCAGACTGTTCCGCTTCACCCGCCGGGGGGAGCGACACAGGAAGGAAGCAGGGTCGGCCCGAGGGTCGCGATCCTCCCCCCGGGGGTCCTTGTTCTCCTTGAAGGAGTTCTGCCGGCTGCTCTGGCTCTCCGCGTACCGCTCCTTGGCGTCCCGGATCTGGCCAAGCCACGTGACCTGTGGAACAGAAACGGAAAAAAACTGTGACAGTTACTTTGCCCTGTGATTGTTGGTCAGTGAGTTTGTTAGTGTAGAGGTTACATGATGAATTACTTAGGTGTGATACAGAGATTATGTCTGCTAATGTGTTGTCAAGGCCTGACATGCATAAATCACACATTTGCCCCTTTCGTTTTCCTGTAAATGTGTCATGAACACGGATAAATACGCACATCATTGAAACAAATAGCTGATGTGTTTATTAGTGTACAGATTTTGTCACTGTCTGCTGCTGACAGCCTTGTTAACTTTTCCATGGTACTCTGGGGTGTTTTTTTGTTTTGTTTTTTGTTCAAGCAGTAACTTGGAACCCTGTCCACAGTATGAACATTCAATCCTCAATTACTGCCTACCTGGGTGTCCCCCCGTCCTTGACAACCCCAACCACCCACATACCTGAACACTCTGGACAACCCTCTATCTCCATCATGCACACACACATGCATATGAACATATGTATAAAACCCACAACATCCGCACACACTTTCCCTACCACTCCACCCTAATCACACCCACCCACCCACCTAACCATCCCCATAATATTTCAGTCCCACCCCTAACCCTCAAAAGCCAATCCTTTCCCCACCCTTTGTGTGCAAGGTAGAACCATTTCCAACCCACTGATTCCCAAGACCTTACTCCTAGTTAGCCCATCTCCACCCTACAACAATACAATGACACACACAAAAAAAAAATTCATCCAACCATTTCTCTCTTCACCCTTTCCTTACACATTATAGCCCCATCCTTAAAAAAAACCCCAAAACAACAACAACAAAAAACCCACCACCTTTATTACCATTTTATCATTATGATTCTACTACTTTCCCACCACACAGCCCCATTCACTGACAGTTACCAACTGAAGTGCTTGTCCCTCATACCCAATGTGCATGTCAGGTTGCCCACCCCGCCATTACATTCTTACCCAGCTCCATTTGGATTAGCCACATCTCTGCCTCTATGCACTCTCTCACACTTATGCCTGTGAAAGTATTATATATAATTTAGTGTTAGTATACTTCTGTTGATGTTCCTTTTTCTTTTTAAAAGTTCTCTAGCAAAAGATGTACGATAAACATAAGGGGCATGTTATAGGTTTATCTGCATGGATATGACTGTATTTGTGTCCAATTTTCTTGTCCAGGTATTTTTTCTTGTTTTGTTTTTGCTTTTATCCAGGTTCTTGCTTTTGCTTCTGACAGTAATATATAACCCATGACCATGCTGCAGTCATTTTATGGTAATGTCATACAGACATATTTTTTTGTTGTGACTGCAGTCATTGAAAAAATAAGTTTTTTTTGTTGATGTAAATACTTTTACATTGGATTTCAGTCTGACCAGTGCGTATGTGTGTGTGTGTGTGTGTGTGTGTGTGTGAGTGTTCATGTGATGTCTGAGGCAACAAGGTGGAACATGGGATGATTTAGACTTTTTACCCTCAAAATTTATGAAATGACACCCCTGTCCCCAACCCCCATGAGACCGAGGGTCATAGTGACCCTCAAAATTTTAGGTGCATGGGGAACATTGCCTGGTAGGATGGCTCAGTCATGTGTATCCCTACAAAAACTACCAAGTCCAAACAGAAGTGGAGATGCGACTGCATGTATACAGCTGATAGTCAACCTGACAAGATCATTGGCCTGATCAGAGAGAAGCAATGCAAGCAAGAAAATATAAGCCCTTTATCCACGCACTTTGTCTGCGAACATTCAAATCCTCTACTTTGAAATTTATTTACTTGTTGTCTGCTTAATTATATGTCAAAAGTTATTTGCTTGTTGTCTATTTAGTTATCTATTTATTTACTTACCCAACCCCATCCCTGTTTTAAATTTCTTACTTATCATATTTCTTCTCATTAAAATATAATGACCATTATTTTTCTCCTTCCTCTTTTAGTTTTACTTACCTACTCCTTTATCTATTTCCTAAATCACTGAAGTTGTTTATATACTTAAGCACATATCCAATTCTATTCACCCATCCAAACTTATTTCTTTGTCCACTCACCAACTCTCCCCACTTTTCGCTGATTCACCTTGCCATCCCACACATGTATCTATGTTTAGCCAAACATCCATCTTAATATCCTTCTGCCCACCACTGTTCACCGATTGTTGAATGCTGCCGTCAGCACGTCGGCCTTTCCAGCATCCCAGTGCAATGCATAAGGCCTCTGTGCTATAAAACATTCATTCACTGTCCATGACTTGTCTTCTCCCCTGCATCTTCCACTCTGACCTTGTCACCCACCCATCCGCACATTTTAGTTTTTTGACTCACTTGTGTAAACAAAGTGAGTCTATGTTTTAACCCGGTGTTCGGTTGTCTGTGTGTGTGTCTGTGTGTGTGTGTGTGTGTCCGTGATAAACTTTAACATTGACATTTTCTCTGCAAATACTTTGTCAGTTGACACCAAATTTGGCATAAAAATAGGAAAAATTCAGTTCTTTCCAGTCATCGTGTTTAAAACAAAATTGCACCTCTGGGATGGGCACAAAAAAATTAAAAAAGAAGCCTAATTACATGCAAACTGCATTTACTGTTATATTTATATTTTTTGTATTCTCTAAACTTGGCACTTTGACCTCTTATTCTGACACAACAACAAGAGGAGTCATTATTATCATTTTTTGTTCAAACAGGAACTTCTTTTGTTAAGCATGGAATTTTTATTTATTTTGCAAACGTTTTGGTGCAGATAGTAAAAAAGGGAAATTACTCTGTAATTAATGCTAGGGGACTTAATTTATCACAAGTGAGTCTTGAAGGCCTTGCCTCTCTTGTACTTCTTTAGTACACTCTATTACGACACTCCATCCTATCACCTTCTATTGTCTTACCATCCAGCTCCCAGCTTCGTTCCCTAAGCCTTTATCCCAATGTACCGAAACCTCCCCCCTTCCCTCCACTCAGCAGACCACTGCTGTCCAAACTCTCACAGTACTGTTGTTGGGGAGCCACCATGACCATCATAACCTGCTATCTCTTGACACAGCATCAATGGATAAATATGAACACTTTTTTCATATCAGATCAATAGAACTAATAAAAGAGGAGAAAATGATTCAACACTTTTCTTTCATTTGTTCTGATTGTGCTCTGTGCAGTGTGTTCCTGTGTACATACGAAAGGAGCATGCAGTGCTTCTGTATGTTCCTAAGAAATCAGACATTATCATCACCGTTCATTTTTCTTATATTGATTTTACTTTATTCCTGCATGATCAATTATTACCATGAACGGCGGAGTATACTGACCTTGGCAGCCTCACAGGTGGCCTGCAGGGTGAACAGACCGATGACCTGCTGGAAGCGACTGATGTGCACCAGCACAAATACGTTCTTCAGCCCGCTTGCTGCACACATGCCATGCACAACACAATGTCAGACATATCAAACACCCACAAATTACTACCCAAATCAACTTACTGCCCAATCATCCACCCCCATAGCCCCCTCCCAAAAAATAAAAGCAACAGCCTGAAACTGTAGACATGCTTCCCTGCCCTCCTCTCAACCAACACCTCGCCTGTCAACAGCCTCAATTTAGTGGATTTTTCATAGGCATGTCTGTCTGGTGTAGGCTTTATTTATCTTTTTTAAAATTTTATATATATACTTTTCAAACTCAAACTCAATATTTGTTCCAAATATCAAGGGAGAAGACATTTCGACGTTGACTGTAATGATGTTATTTATGATAAAGAGCATCTCAACCATGCCCCACTGTGTAGGACTAGGATACAGCACCCAAGGAAATATAAAACAGTCAACCATTGAGAAATAAGACTCCCCCAAATCCCCCCCAAAGCTCAAGCGCATTATCTTCTCACAACCGACTCTTCTGACAGCAATCAACACCAGATTCCACACACGGAACAGAAGATGACTTGTGCATTTGTAGGCTGCGGCTCCCATGTTACTTGTATAATGTAAGAAAGGGCTTTTACTTGAAGGACTGTTTTACCATGCCATGTACTGATGTAGGCAGCTATACTCCATTTTCAGGGGTGTGCTCGCTGGGGTGGGATGTCTGTTTTGACTTATAGTTTTAATCTAAGCTTGTTTTAATGTTGTTTCAACAGATTAAAATTTTTTTTTTTTTTAAAGGTTGCTGGTACCTAATTCTTGTTTCCATAACCCACTGGAAGCTAACATGGATTAAAGGATCTTTAACATGCATATTTGATCTGAATACATACATATTCACTTGAAGGGGTTCAGGCACTGGCAGGTCTACACATACGCTGACCTGTGAGATTGGAAAAATCTCCACCTTCTGCCCACCAGGTACACTAAAATCAGGGCTCTAACCATATGTGGAGCGATGGCCAAGAGGTAATGCGTCTGCCGAGGAAGTGAGAGAATCTGAGCGCGCTGGTTCGAATCACGGCTCAGCTGTCGATATTTTCTCCCCCTCCACTAGACCTTGAGTGGTGGTCTGGGCACTAGTCATTCGGATGAGACGATAAACCATGGTCCCGTGTGCAGCATGCACTTAGCGCACGTAAAAGAACCCATGGCAACAAAAGGGTTGCTCCTGGCAAAATTCTGTAGAAAAATTCACTTTGATAGGGAAAACAAATAAAACCGCACGCAGGAAAAAATACTAAACAAATGGGTGGTGCTGTAGTATAGCGATGTGCTCTCCCTGGGGAATTTCACAGAGAGAAATCTGTTGTGATAAAAATAAATAGAAATATGGGCACCGCACCTGTCGAACACAGGCAACAACATGAATGTAGTGTAGCATGCAATTACCAAACTCAGCAGACTATGCATCAAATGAAGGTGACTTTGAAAACCCAACACACAGTGTTCCCTACGCACCTAAAATTTTGAGGGTCAATATGACCCACTGTCTCATTTTATGGGGGCTCGTTTCACAAATTTTGAGGGTCAAAAGTCTGAATCAACCCATGTTTCAGCTTGGTGCTTTTTTTGTTTGGTTGAATTGTTCTCTCAGACATCACACGCACACACACACTGGTCAATCTGAAATCCAATGTAAAAGTATTTTTAAAAAAACCCAAAAAACCCTGTTATTTTTTTTTTTTTTTTTAATGACTGCAGTCATAATAACCATATCTTAATGCCATGTCCATGAAATCACTGCTAGCATGGTCTGAGGTCATGTATTACTGTAAACCCCCCCCCCCCACCCCCCTGAAAAAAAAAAGAGAGAGAGAGAGAGAGAGAAAAAAAAGGTGCCTGAAGTCAAATGTAAAAAGCAAAACCAAAACTTCTTCTTCTTCTGCGTTCGTGGGCTTCAACTCCCATGTTCACTCGTATATACTTCAGTGGGCTTTTTATGTGTATGACCATTTTTACCCCGCCATGTAGGCAGCCATACTCCGTTTTCGGGGTGGGGTGGGGGTGTATGCTGGGTATGTTCTTGTTTCCATAACCCACCGAACACTGACATGGATTACAGGTTCTTTAACGTGCGTATTTGATCTTATGCTTGCGTATACACACAAAGGGGGTTCAGGCACTGGCAGGTCTGCACATATGTTGACCTGGGAGATCGTAAAAATCTCCACCCTTTACCCACCAGGCGCTGTCACCGTAATTCGAACCCGGGACCCTCGAAAGTCCAACGCTTTAACCATTTGGCTATGGCGTCCGTCAAAACCTAAAACAAATGAAGCATGCTGTCAGGTATCATGCACCAGACAGCGATAACCCAAATATTATCAAGTGAATTCTGAATTTCATTTATTCAATCACTTCAAACCAGCCTCATGTGCTTTTTCTTTTGACAGAACTTCTCAACTGAATCTTCTGTCACTGTGTCAGGTTGTCTATGTTTTTAAAAAAAATTTGTTGCCAAGTAGTCGCTTGTAGAAAGCATCTTCTGACATTGAATCTCCGATGCAGATTGTGCAGAAATGCATCCCAGAGTGAAATCAGCACCAGTCAAATCCAC
Source organism: Babylonia areolata (assembly GCF_041734735.1). Taxonomy (NCBI): domain Eukaryota; kingdom Metazoa; phylum Mollusca; class Gastropoda; order Neogastropoda; family Buccinidae; genus Babylonia; species Babylonia areolata. The sequence goes on along the minus strand of NC_134900.1, from coordinate 15,433,532 downwards.
CAGCCATCTGTCGTTAAACTTGCGCTTTAAATCCTTCTGTGCAATCATCGCAGTGTCTTCATTCTCAATGAGTTTTCATGGGCCAGCATTTGCTGAGGTTGAAGACCCCACAGCCAATATTTCGACTGGATCACATGTTTTGTATGGATGAAGATAGTGCAAACGAGTTCTGTGCACTCGGTAAAGGTATCCGTCTCTGGTAAGGGGAGTAACTCCGGTAAGGGGAGTAACTCTTCTAAGCATCCTTATCGTCTGCTCACGTGATCTGCCAGAGATTGGTGGCTTACAAGCAGTTTTTTTCTGAGAAAAAGTGTGCGTCATTGTGACCCACACATAAAAAATACTGTGCATAAAAATTGAAACCTGCGCATCATTTTCGCATGTGCGTAACGGGAACACTGGCATATGTGCTTGGAAGTATCTATATGTCCCTTTATCAATATATTCCATAATGTCATATTTTAAGGCTAGAAATTCATATATAAGACTTTCCAAGCCTTAAAAAGGTGTAAAAGTTTTCTTCTGAAATCTAGATTTTTAAGCATGTCCTTACACGTCTGTGAATTATAAACATACACTACTTCCCCCCTCCAATTCCCCTTCACACACACATGGTGTTTGTGAACACCCACACATGCTAGCTAGGCCTGCTCACCAGAGGCATCAGGCGGAGCAATGTCATGCAGTGTGAAGCGGTCCATGGCCAGAGGCTGCCTGAACACCATGTAAGACGCTCTGTCCGTTGCACCCCCTGACGGAGACTTGGCCCCCACCTCTCCTCCCTGCTTCTGTGGACAACAAAAACACAGGATTTTCATCAAGCGTACTTTGTTATCTCACTTGATAAACTACATTGTGGCCTATTAAAAAAAAAAAAAAAAAAGAAAAAAAAGAGAGAAAAAAAAAGATCATGTTAAAGGCACAATTATCGTATTAAAAAGAAAGAAAAAGTATAAAAATGGGAAAACGCAGAACTTTACAGAATTCAACACACACAGAAACCAATCATGCAGCACCAACTTGCCATCATCAACATTTTTTTAATTATTTTTTTTAATACCCACCTCCTCTCTCTGTTCTGTGGGTAACAATCACAATTTTCGAAGTCATCAACATTCTATTCCTTGGATTGTCAGAAACATTGAATCGTCTGTAAAACATGTATAAAGGTGCTTAATGTGTTATTTCAACTCATATCTTTTTAATCAGATTTTTGTATTTTTTAAGATCTTCTGAATGGGTTATCTAGATCTAGCACACCAGCAAGAGGGTGTCTGACAAGTGGATGTATTGTATATCGCACTAAAACTAGTAAAACTAAAGTGACAATACTGTGACTTTACGCCCGGCTTCTGAGAATCCACCCCAAAGTTTGCCATTGTGATGCATCGACAGACAACCACAACAAACCCCCAACCCCGCCAAAACATTTTCCAACACAACTTTCTGAGCTCAATGACTGCACGATCGAATCTTGACAATGATGAAGGCGGTAGTCAAGGGAAAGAAGACACCGCGGCGTCTGATTGGCTGTGAGACCGCCATCTTGAATGTAAAATTCTCCCCAAAAAACTTTGGCTGGCAGCCTGGAATTTCAAACAGCACCATCCACAGACACTTTCAAAAAATATCCTGGACACATTCGAAAGTTTAAACAAGACACTTTTTGACTTTGATGATTGGTTTATCGTCTGGCAGAATACAAAAATGCAATCTGCATACCCAGTAAACAGAAGCATTTCGACAGAAAATTTGCAACGCTCACCTTGAGCCAGTGCCTTTCCTTCAACCACAAAGTTGAAACTAACGACATTCACGCGCACAGCCGAAGTAACAGTCAAATCTGACTTTTTCCCCCTCGAAATCTATATGCACTAAACACCGTCGAAGAACACGTACTATACCTTATTTTCTACACAAGTTACCTTCTTGTGTTTTTCTGTTGCACATTTTCCTCGCCATGCTGCACCTTGTTTCGGCTTTCCGCTAGAGTCACGTGACTGGTGACCATAATTATTTTGCTTCTTTGGCCGCCTACTGTGAGCGTGGTTTAGGTTCAGCAAGCCAATGTTTGCGTGTGAAACTTAGTGTTAAAAGGAACAGCTCAGAATTCTAGACAAATTTTTACCACAATCACCGTCAAATTAAATGAAAGAAGACGTCGTCCCTACCCATGCCCTTTCCACATTTGGCGACTTTCCTTTTTGTTCTGTAAGTACCGTGAATATTCCGGCCAAATTCCCAGTCCTGTTAAATGTTAAACCTTACAGTCAAAATTATATTGTGTGCACAAAATTGAAAGCGGGGTGAGTAGAGAACAAATTAACCTTTCCATTTTATGCCATGGCTTAACGCTGCAACGGCAGATTATCTATATTTTACTGATATAATATGTTCGGTTTACCTTCGGAAAACGCCGGCGCAGACGAACCCAAATCCACACAAAACCGTTTGTATCCATTCAGAAAATTCGAAAACACTCTCCCGATTCAGCTATAACCACCTAGCCATACACTTCAGCGCAAGAAAACAAAATCGCGCGTAGTACGTGTCTGCTGCTGACCTCAGAGTTTGCCAGCCCCCCTCCCCCGGCAACTTGCTCGCTTTTTGTTTTTTGTTTTTTTTTTCGTTCGGAGGAGGAGACACGCACAGTAAGAGATATGTCTCAGCAACTGCAGTTTTTAATTGGCTCAGCTACCCGAAGTGCAGCGAAAAACTATTGTCACAGATGTTGCTGCGAACATGGATACTGATCGCGTGGGAGGCTTTTTTTTATTATTATTTTTTTTTTAAACAACAAAAAAATTGCGAGAAAGGGGGAAAAAAGAGAAACGTCCGATTTTGTATTATCTGCGATTTTCAGTCTCTCTCTCTCACACACACACACATTTAAGGTTTTATGACAATAAAATATTCTATCCTATTCACTCTATCTTGTCTGACTAAGCGCGTTGGGTTACGCTGCTGGTCAGACATCTGCTTGGCAGATGTGGTGTAGCGTATAATAAGTTATGGATTTGACCGAACGCAGTGACGCCTCCTTGAGCTACTGATACTCTATCCATCCAAATACGCGAGCACTTTGAAATCTATGTATGTGGGTTGAAATTCGAAGTAATTTGAGCATAAAAAAACAGAAGCAAACTCACTTTTATATTGAATGAAAACGATTTTAAGTAATATAAACAAAACAACAATAGCTGCCCTACCCATGGCATGACTGTACACAGCGCTACGTTACACTACTATAGGTATACTACACAATACATCACGCTACACTACACCAAACCACGCCACACCACACTACAAGGCTACACTACACCACAACATTACACTGCAACAACACAACAGAAAACGAAATTTACATGGTGTTACATCAAACCGTACACTACACCATCATAGCACAACACTGTTCCCGTTCACTGCGCTACATTCATCCACAACACTGCGCCACAGTACACCACACATCGTTCTAATACACAGTTCTGAACTGAACACCGCATTACACTGTAGGCCTATACCTTGTTCTATACTTCATCAGTTTCATTGCACGACACAACATTACATTAGCCTCCACGTATACACTGCATTACTGCACTGTGCTTCACACTTTTAAGGAGGAAGGTGGCAGAATGGTTAAGACGCTTAGCTGCCAATACACAGAGTGTGGTTCGAATCCCGCTCTCAAGTTTGACTGGAAAATCAAACTAAGCGTCTAATCGTTTGGATAAGACGATAAACCGAGGTCCCATGTGCAGCATGCATATGGCGCACTGAAAAAGAACCCATGGCAACGAGAGTGTTGTCCTCTGGCAAAATTATGTAAAAAGAAATCCAGTCTGATAGGTACGCAAATATATAAACATGCACTCAAGGCCTGACAAGCGCGTTGGGTTATGCTGCTGGTCAGGCATCTGCCTAGCAGATGTGGTGTAGCGTATATGGATTTGTCCGAACGCAGTGACGCCTCCTTGAGAAACTGAAACTGAAACTGCTTCACACTCGTGACACTGCACTTCAATAAACTATACAATACGCTACACCATACCACAACACACAAGTCAACTGCACACGCTTACCTTTCTCGCTGTTTTCTTTATTTTGGTAATCAACAGGAGATCGTCAAACAGAAAGACGTGGACGTCGATAGGTTTAGGAGATTCTGCAGGAAAAAAAGAAAAGAAAAAGGAAAAAAGAGCTATGGTATCAGCATATTCAGCACTGGAACATAAACCACATTTGCATTTGGATCATCACAATGCAGTTCAACTTTCAAGTTCGCAGGATTATGCACAAGGGTCTTGACAGTGTGAGGCATAAACAAAATTGTGTGCGTTTTTTGGAATGCACCAGCATGGTTGGGCATTCCGTCAATGGGCTCGGATCTTAGCATTATGGTTCGGGCACACAAAGGTGTACATGTATATGCATTTGAATCTTAAGAAGCGCCGCGAGGCTTGTACATCATTTTCAGGATGATTACGGAGATTAAAAAAAAAAAAAAAATTTGTTCCAGTTTTCATTTCTACAACTCGTAAAACCGATTGAAAGAAATTATCATCTACATAATTTAATGCAGTTCCTCTGTATAACCCTGACCTCATCCAATTAGGCACTCGTGCGTGCGTGTATAGCCTCGCGCGCACACACTCACTCATGTAAACATACACTTACGCACACACACACACCCACACACACACGCGCGCGCGCGCGCGCGCACACACACACACACACACACGTGATCGAGGTATTGGGTGTGGAGGTGTGTGGTGAACACTGAGAGGAAATAGACTATCAGAAAGAATCGAAAATTGAAAAAACCTACAAAAAAAAGAAAGAAAAAAAAAAGGCTAAAGAGCCGAGAGGTTAAAGCATTGGGCTTTAATTTGAGGGTCCCGGGTTCGAATCTCGGTAACGGCGAGATTTTTCCGATCTCCCAGGTCAACATATGTGCAGACCTGCTAGTGCCTGAACCCCGTTCATGTGTATACGCACGCAGAAGACCAAATACACACGTTAAATATCCTGTAATCCTTGTCTGCATTCGGTGGGTTAAAGAAACAAGAACATACCCAGCATTCACACCCCCGAAAACGGAATATGACTGCCAACATGGTGGGGTAATAAAAAAAACATGGTCATACACGTAACATGTTACATGTCTGTCTGAGTGTGTATGTGTGCGTGCCCGAAATCTGATTAAATGACACAGAAAACGAATGATGAGCGCCCAATGGCAGCCGTCAATCGGCTCTACCAAGGTAGGCAGCCTGTTGTGCAGACCCCGTGTTTGTAAAGCGCTTAGAGCTTGGTCTCCGACCGAGGAATAGGCGCTATATAAGTATCCAGATCATCACCATCATCATCATAGATAAAATGCCAATGAAGAAAAGGAGAATCAGCGGCATCGCAGGGTCTACTTTGGTCCGTGGCCTCACAGAGTGAACCTACCCATCAGAGTCAAGGGCCCCTCGTGTAGAAGTTGTCGCTTGGTACAGGTCAGCAGCCGTTCGCAAGGCTGTTTGGCTAACGACGATTTGAGACACTGGAATTAAACAAATGCACGCACGCACGCACGCACGCACACAAGTTTCCAGTTTTAATTATCCTTTCACTCCTATTGGAGTATGGAGGATTACTGCAACACACACCAACAACGACGACAACCACGACAACAACGCCACCACCACCACCACCATCACCAACCAACCAACCAACCAACCAACCAACGGACCACCACCACTCACATCAGGGATGACACATGTGT
>NC_134900.1:15392765-15420265 GCF_041734735.1 Babylonia areolata | reverse complement strand
AAAAAAACAAAAAAAAAACCCTTTCAGCCTCCTTGTTTTCTATTAAAAAAAAAAAGAAGAAAAAAAAAGAAAGAAATAAAAAGAAAAAAAAGAGAGAGGTATTCGAACCAACGACCTCCAGACGACAAATCTTGCTGCGTAATCAGTGAACAGCTGTGTCCGCCCCCCACCCTAACCCCCCCCCCCCCAGTTTTCCCTGCCCTCCCCTCCTCCCCCCCCCACCCCCACAAACCTCCCTTCCCCCGACACTCCCTATCTCTTTCTTCCCAGTCTCCAGAAAATGGAAAGACTTCCTGGTTACGTCTGTCTGTTCCACAATCCCAGTTAGCCCGATTGAAAAAAAAAACAAAAAAACCCCAACAAAACAACCCAAACAACAACACAAAAACACCACCAGTTGCAAGCCCTGAATACAAAGTGTCTCTCGATAGGGGGGGGGGGAGGTAGGGGGGGAGGAGGGGAGGGAGAGAGGGGAAGAGGGAAGAAGAAGGAGAAGGAGGAGGAAAGACAAAAGAAGGAAAAAGTAATAACAGCAACAACAACAGCAGCAGCCCTCTGAAAGCCAAACCTTGTTTGTCACCGGAAAGTCCGCTGTCGTTAACGACTTGAGTCTCTCTCTCTCGCTCTCTCTCCCCCCCCCTCTCTCTCTCTCTCTGTCTGTCTAATCAGTCTGTCTGCCTGTCCATCTGTCCCTATCTCTGTCTCCGCTGTTGGCAAAATACGGGCGATTCTGAATCTCTCTGTCTGTCTGTCTGTCTGTCTGCTTGTCCATCTGTCTCTGTCTCTCTCTCTCTCTCTCTCAGCTGTTGGGGAAATACGGGCCATCTCTCTCTGTCTATCTGTCTGTCTGTCGGTAAGTCAGTCAGTCTGTCTGTCTGCCTGTTCGGCTGTCTCTGTCTCTCTCTCCGCTGTTGGCAAATTACGGGCCATTCTGAATCTCTGTCTGTCTGTCTGAAAGTCAGTCAGTCAGTCTGTCTGTCTGTCTGCCTGTCCATCTCTCTCTCTCTCCCAATCTCTCTCTCTCCGCTGTTGGCGAAATACAGGCCATTCTGCTTCTCTGTCTCTTTCTCGGTGTGTCTATCTGTCTGTAAGTCAGTCAGTCAGTCAGTCAGTCAGTCTGTCTGTCCGTCTGTCTGCCTCTTTCTCTTTCCGCTGTTGGCGAAATACAGGCCATTCTCTCTCTCTCTCTCCCACTCTCAGTCCGCTGTCGCTAACAACATTTATCTCTCTCTCTCTCTCTCTCTCTCTCACTGTCTCTCTGTCTGTCTCTGTCTGTCTGTCTGTCTGCAAGCCAGTCAGTCAGTCTGTCTCTCTCTGTCTGCCTGTCCCTGTCTCTGTCTGCCTGTCTGTCCGTCCCTCCCTCTCCGCTGCTGGCGACAAACAGGCCATTCTGATTCCGCCTTTACTGTTTCTTTTTCAGCGCTGTCTTTTCTCCCCTCTGTGAGACCTGGCCTAGGAAAGAAGTTAAAAGTGAAGGAGGGTCGTTCGTGTGTGAAGGAGGAACCAGGGGGTGTGGGGGGGGTGGGGTGAGGGAGAGGGGTGAGGGTGGGAGAGGGGGGGGGGAGGCGTTAGGGGGAGATAACTCGTCCCTCGCTTTCGACTCCGAAGGGTTTTTCGTTTTCATGGCCTCCTAAAATTTTTCTTTAAAGTGCTTGTCCCCCCACCCCCATCCTTTTTTTTTTTTTTTCTCCCTCCGTTAAACTTCCGACTGGAAACGAGATACGGTCAACGTCCGTGAGTGTTCGAAGGAGGAGGAGGAGGAGGAGAAGAAGAAGAAGAAGAAGAAGAAGAAGAAGAAGAAGAAGAAGAAGAAGAAAGAAGAAGAAGAAGAAGAAGAAGAAGAAGAAAGAAGAAGAAGAAGAAGAAGAAAGAAGAAGAAGAAAGAAGAAGAAGAAGAAGAAGAAGAAAGAAGAAGAAGAAGAAGAAAGAAGAAGAAAGAAGAAGAAAACACCACTGGGTGGAAGGCAGGCGTGAGAGGTATGGCGTGGGGTTGGGGTGGGGGTAAGGGGTGGGAAGAAGGTGGAGGGAAGGTAGGCTGCAGGTAGGCAGTAGGTAGGGAGGTAGGTAAGGTAGGGATGGGGTGGAGGTAGGTATGCCATGCCATGCCATGCCACCCCCCCACCACCTTCTCTCTTCTCAAGTTGTTGGAATAGCAGTGTGGAGCTTGACCCTCCTTCCAGCTTCGACAATTCAAGGCAGGCCTGCTTAGAAATGAATATATAGTTACGTGCTTCTTGCTGCATCAAGCTCGAACGCTTACTTATTTTTTGGTGTTGATTTATTTATTTATTATTATTATCATTTTATTATTATTATTATTATTATTATTATTACTACCTTTTTATATTATAATTATTATTTATTTATTTATTTATGTAAGCTTATCTATTATTTATTCACCTTTTTTTTTCTTCTTCTTTTTCTCAAGGCCTGACTAAGCGCGTTGGGTTACGCTGCTGGTCAGGCATCTGCTTGGCAGATGTGGTGTAGCGTATATGGATTTGTCCGAACGCAGTGACGCCTCCTTGAGCTACTGAAACTGAAACTGGTGTTGAATTACGTCCCTTGTAGCAAGGCCCCCTTTTTTTTTTCTTTTTCTTTTTTTTTGTTGCCAGTGGCTTTAGGTGTAACGATCCTCCAAGGAACAGTTGAAGGAGGAAGACATGGCGGAAGGGATTACAGAAACAAAAAAAAAAAAAACAAAGAAAGAAAGAAACCAACAACAAAACAACAACAGCAACAAAAACAAAACAAAACGATGGGCTGACAAGTCTACAGAAAGCACAGGACACGACAGCCACTTGCAGATACATGTTCTGACACGCAACCGACAGACTTTGCAGGAATCTGCTGGAGCCAGTTGCATTGCTCGGACGGAAGAGCCTAGTATGGTCGTAACCCGCTATACTATCTGTGTGTGTAGTATAGAACTGACCAATGGCGTAAGTTCGGTCAACGTAGGCATTCAGTCACGTGTAACTGTCAAAAAGTTAGAACCAAGCAATGCAACTGGCTCCTGGTGAACAGTTCTTCTGTGCGGTGCCCAACTGACTTTTCGCATTGGAAAGAGGGGAGGAGGAGAAGAAGCAGAAGCATAAGAAGCAGAAGAAGAAGAAGACGAAGAGGAGGAGCAGGAGGAGGAGGAGGAGAAGGAGAAGAAGAAGAAGAGGAGGAGGAAGAAGGGAAGGAAGTAGAAGAAGAAGAGGAGGAGGAGGAGAAGAAGAAGCAGAAGAAGAGGAGGAGGAGAAGAAGAAGAGAAGAAGAAGAAGAAGAGGAGGAGGAGGAGGAGAAGAAGAAGAGGAGAAGAAGAAGAAGAAGAGGAGGAGGAGGAGGAGAAGAGGAGGAGAAGAAGAAGAGGAGGAGAAGAAGAGGAGAAGAAGAAGAAGAGGAGGAGGAGAAGAAGAGGAGAAGAAGAAGAAGAGGAGGAGAAGAAGAAGAAGAGGAGGAGGAGGAGAAGAAGAAGAGAAGAAGAAGACGAAGACGAAGAGGAGGAGCAGGAGAAGAAGAAGAAGAAGGAGGAGGAGAAGAAGAGGAGGAGAAGAAGAAGAGGAGGAGGAGAAGAAGAAGAGGAGGAGGAGGAGGAGAAGAAGAGGAAGAGAAGAAGAAGAAGTAGTAGAAGAAGAAGAAGAAGGAGGAGGAAGAGGAGAAGAAGAACAAGAAGAAGAAGGAGGAACGGTCTCATGAGTATTACTTAGTTCTGATCACACAAGCAACTCGTCAGTGTCAAAACTGTCGTGCATGACTTCACACGTAAGGCCTTACAAACCGCTTGCGTTGGGATACGCTGCTGGTCAGTCTTCTGCTGTAGCGCGTATGGATTTGTTCGAACGCTGTGACGCCTCTTTGAGTAAGTAAAGTAAACCACGACTCACGTAGCACAGTTCATCCAGGTTGCCAAAGAGGTCCTGTGGCTCCGCGAACATCAGGCTGCCCTCCACCTGAACCTTCTTCAGCGGCTCCATGAAACACTGCCACACGAATGTGCACACACACACACACACACACACACACACACACACACACACACACGCACGCACGCACTCGCACACACGCACACCGATACATACATACACACACACACATTCACACGCGCGCGTACCCACACAGACACACACACAGACACACACACACACACATGAAAGACATAAATACAAGGCATAAACGAAGGTTCGATAGAAAAGAGTATCAATACGCACACACACACACTCTCTCTCTCGCTCTCTCTCTGACACACACACACACACACTATATCTCTCTCTCACACACACACACACACTCTTTCTCTCTCTGTGTGTGTCTCTCACACACAGACAGACAGACACACACAAATTCTCTCTCTCTCACACCCACTCTCTCTCTCTCCCTTTCTCTCTCTTTCACACACACACACACACTGACACACACACACACACTGACACACACCCACACACACTGACACCCACACCCACACACACTCACACACACACACACACACACACACACACTGACACACCCACACACACACACACACACACACACTGACACACCCACACACACTCACACACACACCCACACCCACACCCACTCACGTGTTTGAGCACCATGCAGTGATCGATAAGAAAGACGCATTCGCTCTTGAACAACTCCCACACCGCCTCCCGCCGCTTCCGCTCTGTGTCGGAGATGCTGATTGGAGGATTCTGCTTGTCCGTGCTGGCGATGAGGTCTGACCAATGGACGTTCTGGAAACAACCAGGACTGATATTTCTCGCCTGTTATAATTATTCTTTTTTTTTTGTTTTTGTGCTGCCCCATCATCTGCACCGTTTCAGTGGCATTACTCCCACGCCGCTCATTTAGATTCCTCCATACACGGCCACACCCGGGTTCGTCCGTCACAGTTCCAGCGTGGGCAGTGCGCATGGGACCATCGATGTTAGGTCGCTAGGAGGCCACACACCAGAGGAGACCCTGCACTGCTGCTGAGTCACTTCGGTGGTGTTCAGTGGTGCCTGTTCTGATTTAACGTACTTATTCTTTTCTTCTTGATCACGTCATTTCCAGGGCACTGCAGTTATGATGCGTGGATGGATGTATCCCCAACATATCCACTGCATTTTTAATATGGAATATTGTGGTTTTTGCATAAGCTCAATCATATATTATAAATATGATCACACATTTACGTATCTGAAAACACATGTGTGAAGGGATATAAATTAAAAGAAAGGAAAGGAAAATATGGACTCAGTGACACACATACACGAGCACGCACATAAACGTGTACACACACACACACACACACACACACACAAAGCACATGTACGCATATAAATACACATACACGCACGCGTGTGCGCAGATAAAGAGACAAGACGCTTGCTTCAAGCATTCACGAAACACTAGGCTAAGACCTGGTGTTGTTGTTGTTGTTGTTGTTGTTTTGTGTGTGTTTGGGTGTGTGGGTGTGCGAGGGGACGTTTTTTTTTTATATTTTAAATATCATATATATTTTTTCCACTCGTTTGCGTTTGTTTGCGTGCTAAAGTCGGGAATGTTTCGATCGTCAAACTTGGTATGAACTAAACAAAAACAACAAAGAAAAGACAAATTCACCACAGTGCAACGACACATGTCAATATTTCTGTTTGATTTGAGTGCAGCCTACATGCACGTATGGGTGCGCACGCGTGCGTGCGTGCGTGAGCGCGTGCGCTCGAGTATTGTGTATTCGCATGTGCGTGATCGTGCGCGTGAATGCATGCGTACGCGCAGGAGTGTGTTCTGACGCATCTTTTGTACGCGTAAGAGCTCGCTCGCGATCGTCAGACGAGACAAGAGGACACAAACTCCGGAAGCCCCATACAGTCACAAGACTCGAGAGGGCAATGAGAAAATGAGAAACAGATAGAGTCAGAGGGTGATGACAGGCAGGGAAACCACCGAGCTGGCATAATCAGACCTATTCATATAAATGCGAATTCAAATGGATATATGAATATATAAATATAAATATATATTTTTGTATGCTAGTCAATCGTGTCCGTCGACTATGACCATCAGAACGAACGAACGAACGAATCTTTTTAATGAGGGAAGTGGAATAAGCATGTATATGCTTTTTTTTACATCCAGCCCTCAGGGCAGAGAGAAATGAAATCAAAATGTTCACAAGATAACAAAAGGTTATAGAAAAACATACATGAAATTCAGATACACTCAATTGCACAGCAGCATTTACAAGTACATAATCATGATACCTGCATTCATGACAATAATGTATATGAATATGGTAATGAGAGAGATTGAGTGAATGAGAGAGAGAGAGAGAGAGAGGATGAATGAATGAATGAATGAATGAAGGAAGGAATAAATGAATGATAAATGAATGAATGGATCTTATTTCCGATAGCACTGGAGTAAAAAACAACAGCAGAGAGAGGTAACTGCTGTTTCAACTAGTTATCTGGGCTAGAATTTGATTATGGTGGAGGGCGTCTTGCCCAAGTTACCTCCCCACTCTCTCGGCCAAGAGGGTTTAAGGACAGTCGGCGTTGGGGATGGTTCTTAAAGGCCAACTAGACACACCTCTTGATAGCTCAGTGCAGGGAAACACCGTGTATACACTGTAATTATGTGGAGCGATGGCCTAGAGGTAACGCGTCCGCCTTGTCAGCGAGAGAATCTGAGCGCGCTGGTTCGAATCACGGCTCAGCTGCCGATATTTTCTCCCCCTCCACACTGAAGACCTTGAGTGGTGGTCTGGACGCTAGTCATTCGGATGAGACGATAAACCGAGGTCCCGTGTGCAGCATGCACTTAGCGCACGTAAAAGAACCCAACGGCAACAAAAGGGTTGCTCCTGGCAAAATTCTGTAGAAAAATCCACATCGATAGGAAAAACAAATAAAACTGCATGCAGGAAAAAATACAAAAAAATGGGTGGCGCTGTAGTGTAGCGACGCGCTCTCCCTGGGGAGAGCAGCCCGATTTTCACACAGAGAAATCTGTTGTGATAAAAAGAAATACAAATACAAATACAAAATACTGACCTTGTAAGCAGCGAGGTGGTTGTCTTTGAACTCGGACGGTTTCAAACGACGGAGGATGTCATCCAACCGTGATAGGTTTTCTTTGCTTCGTGTTTTCATCTGTCACCACACACACACACACACACACACACACACACACACACACACGGTATAGTACAGTACAGTCAGCACATTCGGTTTAACTCTCTCCATACGAACGGCGAAAGAGACGACGTTAACAGCGTTTCTCCCCAATTACCATCATCAAAATATTGCAAGCGGAAGGCTCTTACACTGAAGAGGTGAATGTTGACAAAGAATACCACAGTTCTGATGACGGAAGCTAAAGGTTGGGTCATTCAGACACCCACTGGACATCCGAGGGGTCTGTGTAGAGGAGAAGAGAGGACTGGCCGTACTCAGCGAGTTAAACAGTTAACAGCTCTTCTTCGTTACACGACCAACGTCGACTTGCCGATGACTCTGTCGTGGTTGATGCAGGCTAGGTATTCTCCTATCTCCATAACCCACCGAACACTGACATGGATTACAGGCTCTTTAACTCACGTGTTTGATCTTCTGCGTGCGTATACACATGAAGGGGGCTCAGGCACTAAGCAGGTCTGCACATAATTATGTTGACCTGGGAGATCGGAAAAATCTCCCACCCTTTACCCACCAGGCGTCGTTACCGAGATTCGAACCCAGGAACCCTTAGGTTGACAAGTCCAATGCTTCAACCACACGGCTATTGCGCCCGTCATTTTTATAAAGTAGTCTAACTGAAAATGTCACAATACTAATACAATGAACAGAGCATGACAATGAGAGTGTCTTACGTTAAGTCATGATAGTCAGTCGTGTATGACTGTAACCACAAGAACAGCAGAGGGAGCAGTTAACCGCTGTCACGACTATCTGGGCGAGGAATCAGTTAACTGCTGTCATGACTATCTGGGCGAGGAATCAGTTATCTGCTGTCATGACTATCTGGGCTAGCAAGCAGTTAACTGCTGTCATGACTATCTGGGCTAGGAATCAGTTAACTGCTGTCATGACTATCTGGGCGAGGAATCAGTTAACAGCTGACATGACTATCTGGGCGAGGAATCAGTTAACAGCTGACATGACTATCTGGGCGAGGAATCAGTTAACAGCTGACATGACTATCTGGGCGAGGAATCAGGTAACAGCTGACATGACTATCTGGGCGAGGAATCAGTTAACAGCTGACATGACTATCTGGGCGAGGAATCAGGTAACAGCTGACATGACTATCTGGGCTAGGAATCAGTTAACTGCTGTCATGACTATCTGGGCTAGGAATCAGGTAACAGCTGACATGACTATCTGGGCTAGAAACTGTCAAGCACTTACAGGCCTTTACAAACGCGTGCGTGCAGCGTTGTACCAGATTCATGAAATGAAATACAGCATTTCACCCCCCCCCCTCCTTCCCCTCCCCTCCTTCCCCTCCCCTCCTTCCCCCCCCTCCTTCCCCCAATTTTCATGAGTACCGCCTGTGAGTTCTACGAATAATGTAACTTTAAGGAGGGTTGCTGTATTGTATGTCTGGTTTGGCCATATCTCTTTCCCCCCCCCCCCCCCCCCCCCCCCCCCCCCCCCCCCCCAAGGATCTTCAATTCACATGAGTTTTTTTTTTAAAAGGCCGTTTTCAGACTCTCGTTTCCATCACTGTGTCTGTCAACACAACACACACACACACACACACACACACACACACACACACACAAACACACACACAGACACACACACGCACAAACAGACACACACACACACGCACACACACACAAACACACACGCACTCACACACACACACACACAAACGCGCGCGCGCGCATATACGAACACAAGAACTCATCTCTTGAAATCTGGTAACCTTGTGGTAACCTTTCTAGAATAGAAAAAACAAAACAAAAAAACCCAAAACAAAACACCCCCCCCCCCCCCCCCCACGAAATCCCAATGCCGACACACGCTAAACTTACCAACTTCAACAGTGAGAATGGCTGCCGGCCCTTCTTGCTTACATCTGTAAAACAGACACACCAGCCATTATATAGTCATCAGAGTGAGAAAGAGAGAAAGAGGGGGGGCGGGGTGGGGGAAGAGATAGGGAGAGGAGAGAGAGGGAGAGAGAGAGAGACAGACAGACAGAGAGAGAGAACAAGAACAAGAACAAAACTTTAATCTCCAGGCCTCCGGCCCCAAGAAAGAGGTCAAAAGTACACAATATGGTGATCACTCAGCCATAACAAAATGTAAAATACGTACTAACTTAAACTTGGAGAGAGAGAGAGAGAGAGAGAGAGAGAGAGAGAGAGAGAGAGAGAGAGAGAGAGAGAAGGAATAGAAATAGAAAGACATGCACACATACACACAAACATATATATATATATATATATATATATAAAATAGAGAGAGAAAGAGAGAGAGAGAGAGAGAGGAGGGGAGAGGGGAGAGAGAAAGCGAGAGCGAGCGAGCGAGCGAGCGAGAGAGAGAGAGAGAGAGAGAGAGAGAGAGAGAGAGAGAAGGAATAGAAATAGAAAGATATACATACACACGCAATTAAATATGTATATATTATACATATACATATACATGTGTGTGTGTGTGTGTGTGTGTGTGTGTGTGTGTGTGTGTGTGTGTGTGTGTGTGTGTGTGTGTGTGTGTGCCCAACTCATCAGCACATCATACCACAAACCCACACACCGCCGTCCCCCCCCTCCCTCCACTCCGCCCCCACCATCACATACGACACAGCAAACATGCAATATCAGTTTGTGTGTGTGTGTGTGTGTGTGTGTGTGTGTGTGTGTGTGTGTGTGTGTGTGTGTGTGTGTGTGTGTGTGTGTGTCTGTTTTTATTCTTTTTTTTTTGCGCGCGCAAATCCCACACCAAACACAGTATCAGTTATCAGTGTCAGTAGCTCAAGGAGGCGTCACTGCGTTCGGACAAATCCATATACGCTACACCACATCTGCCAAGCAGATGCCTGACCAGCAGCGTAACCCAAACGCGCTTAGTCAGGCCTTGAACAAAAAAAAAAAAAAAGAAAAGAAAAGAAAAAAAAGAAGAAAAAAGAAAAGAAAGATAATTAAACAAATAAAGAAGTAAATGAATATTCAAATATGAAAAAAATAGATACTACCACCACCACCACCACCACCACTACTACTATAATATGAAAAAATAGATACTACCACCACCACCACCACCACCACTACTACTACTACTACTACTGCCAATGATATAAAAAAAAGAAAAAAAGACAATAATGACAATAAATAAACAAATAAGCAAATAAATGTAAAACACACACACACACACACACACACACACACACACACCACACACACACACACAAACGCATGCATAAGAGATAATGCATCAAACATGCAGTTTCAGAGATATGAAAGCACAAA
The DNA here is from genome assembly GCF_041734735.1 of Babylonia areolata. NCBI lineage: Eukaryota > Metazoa > Mollusca > Gastropoda > Neogastropoda > Buccinidae > Babylonia > Babylonia areolata. Next base: position 15,409,809 of record NC_134900.1, on the reverse strand, counting down.
CAAATACATGCCAACGTACACGAGCCCCGACACACACATACCCACACCCACCCACACACACACACAAATTACCCTGCACCCACCCACCCCATCCTCCACACTCTCATTCCTAGGCAACGTATCGCAGCTTCCACGGCACACACACACACACACACACACACACACACACACACACACACACATATTTATACAAGCACACACACACACACACATACGCCCACCAAACACAACACCGTCTTATACTAAGCCACCCACACACTCCACACCCCTCCCTACAACCACACCACACTCTCTGCATGCAAACCACAATCAAACCACATCGCACACCACACAACATTAAAGCAAACCACACCAACACCCCCACCCCTACCCACCCACCCACCCCACCATCACACACGACACATTTATAACCTGTTTTAGTTCCTCTGTGTGTATGTGTGTGTGTGTGTGTGTGTGTGTGTGTGTGTGTGTGTGTGTGTGTGTGTGTGTTCGTTCTTTAGTTTAACGCCTTTTCACTGTAAGTGATATTAGACGAGGGTAGGAAAAAAATCGAGGGGGGCGAGAAATTACTGTGTACGCATGTGAGTAAGTGAAAAGTGTGTGTGAGTGTTTGCGCGTGTGTGCGCGCGTGCGCGCGCGTGTGTGTGTGCGTGTGCGTGCGTGCGTGCGTGTGTGTGTGTGTGTGTGTGTGTGTGTGTGTGTGTGTGTGTGTGTGTGTGTGTGTGAGAGTGTGAGTGTGTGTGTGCGTGTTACATATAGAAATGATTGATTTTTAAGTTTTGTAAAAAAAACATAACAATATAACATCTTTCCAATGAAAAACTACTAACAACTATAACAGCGAACCAACTGGACTACTTAACAAGGAGTTGAAAAAGTCATACATTAGCAATGGACTGCTGAAGATTTTGTCAACACTGATGATGATTTCAGTTCAGGGATATAAGTGTGTGTGTGTGTGTGTGTGTGTGTGTGTGTGTGTGTGTGTGTGCGCGCGCGCCCGTGTGTGAGTGTGTGTGTGTGTGTGTGTGTGTGCGCAAGACAAAGACAAAGACATAGCACCGTCTTATAAAACCAAACCACCCCCCCACCCACCCACTACACACCAAGCACCCCTTCCTCCCCTCCACAACCTCAACCACACTCTCTCCCCACACCCTCTCTACATAACCCCCACCTCCCCCTTCCCCCCCCCTCGTACCCCCCTCCCCCCCCCCACACACACTCACCTCCATCAGCAGAGGGGGCCCCAGCGGCCTCTCCTGGGGGTCGGGCGGCATAGAAATCAGCGATGGTGTTGCGCTTGATGAGCTTCTTGTGGTGCTCCTGCACCAGGAGGTCCCCGGGGTAAATGTTCATGGCCAGGTCCACTGAGCTCCGGCGCCGCCTTAGGCGCTCGGCGATGTTGCTGCAATGAGAGACACAGAGAGATTCAAGATTCAAGATTAAAAAAACTTTACTACTCAAGGATAAAGATTTTAGGCATTGCCTAGTAGTCTTCCAATCTGTCCTTGTGACAACAAAAAAACAGTAACGATAAGACACAGCAATAATAACAATGGTAACTACTACTACCACTACCACTACTACTACCACTACTACTACTAATGATAATTATAATACTAATCAACGGACCATCATCATCATAAAAATATAATGAAGGGAACACTGTCACACACTCACACCCACCCACCCACACACATATGCACACACTCATCCCCAACAAACACACACACCCTTATGCATATACATATTTGCACATATACCCACATGCATGCATATGTCTACATGTACATACAGATATGTAGAGAGAGAGAGAGAGAGAGAGAGAGAGAGAGAGAGAGAGAGAGAGAGAATAACGATAACGATATTTTATTCAAGAAAGGCCATGGCCCCATTTGAAGGGGGTACAGATAAACAGGAAACATTTTTAGAAAATGATGCGCACAAAAAAAAAAAAAAAAAAAAAAAAAAGTAATGTAATTCTTGTATATTGCATATATATCTTTGAACAATATCGCGGTATCAGCTCATAGTGTTTCTTGAGAGAGAGAGAGAGAGAGAGAGAGAGAGAGAGAGAGAGAGAGAGAGAGAGATAGGGAGAGGGAAACGGAGATTATTATTATTATTATCATTATTCTTAGTAGTAGTAGTTGTTGTTGTTGTATCATATTAGTAGTAGTAGTAGTAGTAGTTGTTGTTGTTGTACTTGTAGTATCATTATTATTTGTATTTGTATTTCTTTTTATCACAACAGATTTCTCTGTGTGAAATTCGGACTGCTCTCCTGAGGGAGAGCGCGTCGCTACACTACAGCGCCGCCCATTTATTTATCATTATTATTAGTAGTAGTAGTAGTTGAAGTAGTGGTAGTAGCAACAGCAGAGAAGGGGGAGAGGAGAGAGAGAGAGAGGGAGAGAGAGGGGGGCAGAGAAAGAGACGGAGAGACAGGGGTGAGAGAGAGAGGGAGAAAAGAGAAGAAAAAGAGGGGGGAAGACAGAGAGAGAGAGAGAGAGAGAGAGAGGAGAAAGAGAGGGGGAGTCAGAGAGAGACAGAGAGAGAGAGAGAGTGAGAGAGGGGGGCAGAGAAAGAGAGGAAGAGACAGAGGTGAGAGAGAGAGGGAGAAAAGAGGAGAAAAAGAGGGGGGAGACAGAGAGAGAGAGAGAGAAAGGGGAGAGTCAGAGAAAGAGAGACAGAGAGAGAGGGGGGGAGAGAGAGAGGTAGAGAAAGAGAGGGAGAGACAGGGGTGAGAGGGAGAGAGAGGAGAAAGAGAGGGGAAGAGTCAGAGAGAGACAGAGGGAGGGAGAGAGAGAGGGAGAGAGGGGGGGGAGAGAAAGAGAGGAAGAGACAGGGGTGAGAGAGAGAGAGAGAGAAAAAAAGAGGAGAAACAGAGGAGGGAGAGAGAGGAGAAAGAGAGGGGGAGAGTCAGAGAAAGAGAGACAAAGAGAGAGGGGGAGAGAGAGAGGGAGAGAGAGAGAGAGAGAGGGAGGAGAGAAAGAGAGGAAGAGACAGGGGTGAGAGAGAGAGAGAGAGGGAGAAAAGAGGAGAAAGAGGGGAGAGACCGAGAAAGGGGAGAGAGAGAGGGAGAGAGAGAGGAGAAAGAGAGGGGAGAGTCAGAGAGAGACAGAGAGAGAAAGAGAGAGAGAGGAAGGGAGGGAGAGACAGGGATGAGAGAAAGAGGAGAAAAAAAAGGGGGGGGGAGGTAGAAAGGGGAGGGAGAGAGGAGAAAGAGAGACAGAGAGAGAGAGAGAGGGGGGGGAAGAGAAGGGAGGGACACAAAGAAAGAAAGAGAGAGAGAGAGAGAGAAAGAGAGAGAGAGAGAGAGACGCACACACACACACACACACACACACACACACACACACACACACACACACACACAGAGAAAAGGAAGCGATGACCTGTGCGTCATCCCAGCATCCATCTCAGCCCTGTCCACGCCAGTGCCCGGAAATTGGAAGGACCAGGTCGGAAGGCGCCCGCCCTGCCTGCTCCATGCAAAATGCACCCCCTTCACCCCCCCACGCCCCCAACACCCCCCACACTCCACACCCCAACTGACCCTCCTCATCCCCCTCCATCCCTCCCCCCTCCCCCTCCACACACACACACACACAGCACTTCTATCTTACTGTCTTACACTTTCCATATCAGCTTTACTTCCCCCCCCCCCCCCCCCCCTCCCCTAAACACAAAAACAATAACAAACAGCCACAACAAAGCAACAGAAGCCCTCTCATTACAGGGGTAGGGGTTACATTCGGTACTCGGCGGTGTAAAACTTCAACCAGCCAAACAAAGAACAAATCATAGATGAGGCTTGCTCTTATTATTATTATTTTATTATTATTATTATTACTAACTTTTTTTATATTATAATTATTTATTTATTTATTTATTTATGTAAGCTTATCTATTATTTATTCACCTTTTTTTTTTTCCTCAAGGCCTGACTAAGCGCGTTGGGTTACGCTGCTGGTCAGGCATCTGCTTGGCAGATGTGGTGTAGCGTATATGGATTTGTCCGAACGCAGTGACGCCTCCTTGAGCTACTAAAACTGAAACTGAAACTATGAACGAAAAGAAAAAAAAAATCAGAATAAAACCATTCTCTCCCTTCGGCAACATAAAAAAAAGAAAAGAACAGTCGCTGGTGAAACATCGCCGGAAAAAGGTTTTCATGGAGCCAGCAGTAAACCGTTTGTTACTTTTAGGGATACTTATCCAGCGCCCATCCTCGGTCAGAGACCAAACTCCTAGAGCTTTGCAGACACGGAGTCGTTTGCACAAAGGCTGCCCCACCTGGGTAAGCTCCGACTGACAGCTGCCAACGTTATTCGTTTCGTGTGACCTTCAGCCAAGCTTCAGTAACGCGCACGCACACACGTGTTACTTTATGCGCCGATTTTGCCCGATATCAAAACAGATCCCAGCCAGTCAATAAACAGATGCTTGATAACAAGAAGATTGACGTAAGTTTAACAGGTGGGCAAACAACAAAGTGAGAGCTGTATTATCAATGGTTTCTCCATTGCAATAGGAAATTATTTACAGCTTAGTGTTGTGTGAAGGTCTGTGACTCCTAAACTAGGAGGCAAAATTGCACTGGTTCTTAGTGCTGCAGCCTTGGGGACTAGCTGGCCTTTGGGAACCATCCCCAACGCCGACTGTCTTAAAACCCTCCTGGCCGAGAGAGTGGGGATGTAATTGGGCAAGACACTCTCCCACTATAATCAAATTCCAACCCAGATAGTCGGGACAGCATTTGCCTCCTCTGCTGTTCTGATGGTCATAGTCGGACTGCTGTTCTGATGGTCATAGTCAGACTGCTGTTCTGATGGTCATAGTCATAGTCTGACTGCTGTTCTGATGGTCATAGTCAGACTGCTGTTCTGATGGTCATAGTCGGCCTGCTGTTCTGATGGTCATAGTCGGACTGCTGTTCTGATGGTCATAGTCGGACAGCTGTTCTGATGGTCATAGTCAGACTGCTGTTCTGATGGTCATAGTCGGACAGCTGTTCTGATGGTCATAGTCATAGTCGGCCTGCTGTTCTGATGGTCATAGTCGGCCTGCTGTTCTGATGGTCATAGTCGGCCTGCTGTTCTGATGGTCATAGTCGGACTGCTGTTCTGATGGTCATAGTCATAGTCGGACTGCTGTTCTGATGGTCATAGTCATAGTCGGACTGCTGTTCTGATGGTCATAGTCATAGTCGGACTGCTGTTCTGATGGTCATAGTCGGGCTGCTGTTCTGATGGTCATAGTCATAGTCGGACTGCTGTTCTGATGGTCATAGTCAGACTGCTGTTCTGATGGTCATAGTCATAGTCGGACTGCTGTTCTGATGGTCATAGTCAGACTGCTGTTCTGATGGTCATAGTCATAGTCGGACTGCTGTTCTGATGGTCATAGTCGGACTGCTGTTCTGATGGTCATAGTCGGCCTGCTGTTCTGATGGTCATAGTCGGCCTGCTGTTCTGATGGTCATAGTCGGCCTGCTGTTCTGATGGTCATAGTCATAGTCTGACTGCTGTTCTGATGGTCATAGTCAGACTGCTGTTCTGATGGTCATAGTCAGACTGCTGTTCTGATGGTCATAGTCATAGTCGGACTGCTGTTCTGATGGTCATAGTCATAGTCTGACTGCTGTTCTGATGGTCATAGTCATAGTCGGACTGCTGTTCTGATGGTCATAGTCAGACTGCTGTTCTGATGGTCATAGTCAGACTGCTGTTCTGATGGTCATAGTCAGACTGCTGTTCTGATGGTCATAGTCATAGTCAGACTGCTGTTCTGATGGTCATAGTCAGACTGCTGTTCTGATGGTCATAGTCATAGTCAGACTGCTGTTCTGATGGTCATAGTCAGACTGCTGTTCTGATGGTCATAGTCGGCCTGCTGTTCTGATGGTCATAGTCATAGTCAGGCTGCTGTTCTGATGGTCATAGTCAGACTGCTGTTCTGATGGTCATAGTCGGACTGCTGTTCTGATGGTCATAGTCATAGTCGGACTGCTGTTCTGATAGTCATAGTCATAGTCAGGCTGCTGTTCTGATGGTCATAGTCAGACTGCTGTTCTGATGGTCATAGTCAGACTGCTGTTCTGATGGTCATAGTCATAGTCAGGCTGCTGTTCTGATGGTCATAGTCAGACTGCTGTTCTGATGGTCATAGTCGGCCTGCTGTTCTGATGGTCATAGTCATAGTCAGGCTGCTGTTCTGATGGTCATAGTCGGCCTGCTGTTCTGATGGTCATAGTCATAGTCAGGCTGCTGTTCTGATGGTCATAGTCATAGTCAGGCTGCTGTTCTGATGGTCATAGTCATAGTCAGACTGCTGTTCTGATGGTCATAGTCATAGTCAGACTGCTGTTCTGATGGTCATAGTCATAGTCAGGCTGCTGTTCTGATGGTCATAGTCAGACTGCTGTTCTGATGGTCATAGTCATAGTCAGACTGCTGTTCTGATGGTCATAGTCAGACTGCTGTTCTGATGGTCATAGTCGGCCTGCTGTTCTGATGGTCATAGTCGGACTGCTGTTCTGATGGTCATAGTCGGCCTGCTGTTCTGATGGTCATAGTCAGACTGCTGTTCTGATGGTCATAGTCAGACTGCTGTTCTGATGGTCATAGTCAGACTGCTGTTCTGATGGTCATAGTCAGACTGCTGTTCTGATGGTCATAGTCGGCCTGCTGTTCTGATGGTCATAGTCAGCCTGCTGTTCTGATGGTCATAGTCAGACTGCTGTTCTGAATGTCACAGTCGGACACCACTGACTGAGAAGCTGAGAAGCTCGTTGCATGGTGGCATAGACAACACGACGTCCACTGAAGATTGTGGGGGAAAAAAAGAAAGAAAGAAAGAAAGAAAAAGGTGGTACTGGGATCTCACATTGGGTGTCATACAGGGAAAAGCAATCAATGGATGTCTGACTAAAGTATCATTAACTCACTCAGTACGGCCAGTCCTCTCTTCTCCTCTATACAGACCCCTCGGATGTCCAGTGGGTGTCTGAATGACCCAACCTTTAGCTTCCGTCGTCAGAATTGTGGTATTATTTGTCAACATTCACCTCTTCAGTATAAGAGCCTTCCGCTTGCGATATTTTGATGATGGTAATTGGGTTGAAACGCTGTTAACGTCGTCTCTTTCGCCGTTCGTATGGAGAGAGTTAAACCATCACGCTGTTCATGTCTTGTGAGCCTATCTGTTCCAGTCTGCCTGCCTTTTAAAAAAAAAAGAAAAAAGAAATGCCCTGCTGCGCACATAAGCAAAGAAAAGAAGAAAAAAAAAAAGAAAAGAAAAAAAGATGTGGGAAATACACTGTAAGCAATCCTTTGGTGAGGGGGTGGGGAGGAGAAGTCCTGGTAAGACTGCTAAATACGGTTGTTGTTGTTGTTTTTTTTTTTCCTTCAATGTATTCCGTGCGTTACTAATGAAAACAAGTAAAAAAAAACACACACACACAAAAAACAAACACCCCCCTAAAAACAACAAAAAAAACAAAACAAAAACAAAGCAAAACGAAACAAACAACCAAACAATCAAACAAACAAACAACAACAACAACAACAACCCCCCCCCCAAAAAAAAACAACAACAACACAACAAACAAACAAAAAAACCCCAACTGATGCCATTTTAACTGTACCTCTTCTTGAACTCCCAGTGGACTGTCCCCTGACGAAGTACAGCAAAAAAGCCAAAGCTGTCACTAATCTCTCACTAGGCAAGAGATATACGGGATGTCAACGGGGGACGAAACTGAAGTCCTATCAGGCCGACATCTGGCTCTCTCACGCAGAGAGAATTCTAATGACCCTCCACTGCAGTCTTTGAAAGGTTTTCATTGTATATATTTTTTCCTTTTTTTTTGTTTGTTTTTGTTTGTTTGTTTGTTCAATCTTTGGAAATCTGTTTTCAAATAACGTAGTTGTTTTGGTTGTGAACTGCGCTTGTTTTCCTCCGCAATCTTGTTGTGCGATGTATGCATATGTGTATAAACATACAGATAGGCCTGCACACACACACACACACACACACACACACACACACACACACACACACAGAGCGTTTCCATGCCTGACCAATGAATACACCCAACGCACTTGATCATTGTCTTAACACCACCCCCACCCCTAAGGTTTGTGGCAACATAAAATCAAAGTAATGAAGTAAAATAAGCAAAGTAATCAAATGAATTAACATAAAACAAAGTGAACGAAATGTAGAATGCAAATGACATGAAATAAAACGCGAACATAAAAAAAAGTGCCTGACAAGCGGTTGAAACTCTTGTGTTCTGAATAGGCACCTCTTCTTTTTTTTTTCACACTGTTTTTTTGTTATTGTCCCCGCCTAACCCCCCCCGCCCCCCTCCTCTTTTTTTCAAACTGTTTCTCTTCTTGTTCCCCCCCCCCCCTTTTTTTTTATACTGTCAGAAAACTGTTTTGGGGTTTCCACACTAGGACTGGCTTTCTGCTAAATGGCCAACATTACAATTCTCTCTGTCTCTGTCTCTCTGTACATCGTTGCCCCCCCCCCCCCCCCCCGCCCCTTTCCTCCCCCCCCCCTCTCATGGTTTATTCATATGAGGTTCACAGCCGGTGAGAACAGAATTTTCAACGGTGATAAAACATTGTTTATCTGGAATTGGTTCTGGTTTTGATGGCGTTGTGTGGTGAGTGAGTGAGAGAGAGAGAGAGAGAGAGAGAGAGAGAGAGTGTGTGTGTGTGTGTGTGTGTGGGTGTGTGGATGAGGGGGGGCAGATTGGAGGGGGGTGAGGAGGGTGTGTGGGTGTCTGTGTTTGAGTGCGAGCTTGCGTGCGAGTACGTGTTGCAATGTGCCTCACATGGTTTCTATCTATGTCTCTCCCTCCCTCCCTTCCTTCTTCTACCGCCTCCTCTTCTCCTTCCCTCTCTGACTCACCACACCACAGCACAGGATCGATACACCCTCCCGTCCTCTTCCCATCAGTAAACTTGTTTGAAAAAAGAAAAGAAAAGAAAATAAAAGAAAAAAGAACAACAGCAACAACCCCTCCTCCCACCCCTCTCTCTCCAACTCCACCCCCAAGCCCTCACCCCACCCCCCCAAAAAAAAAAAAAAAAAAAGACCATCAGCATTGTCAAAGAAAGACAAAAAAAAAAAAAAAAAAAAGTTGTGGGGAAAACAAAGTGTTATTCTCTCTGTTGTCCCCCCTTCCCCCGCCACCACAACCCCCCCCCACCCATCCTCTTACCATCCCACACCACCCAACAACCTAAACCTCCCAACATGTCTCTGGCGAATTGCCAATCACCGAGACGTATTCCGATATATTTTTTCCCCCCTCATATTGTTCGTGGTGGTGGCTGCAACTTCGGATCAGCCGTACGGAAGTGGTGGCAAGTTTGATGACAACAACGAGAGGAAGGGGGAAGTGGGAGAAATGGGGTGGGGGTGGGGGTGGGGAGGGTGCTCCCCTGGGGGTGGGACGGAGCGTTGAGGGAGGGGGTAGGGGCAGGGGGTTGGGGGGGGGGGGCGGTGAATTGGGGAGGAGAAACTTTCTTCGTTAACTGGCATGGGGAGGATCAACCTGACGAGGTCATCATCTTGAGTTTTGAGTTTTGTCTCCAGGGGGGGGATGGGGGGGGGGGGGGGTAGCTGGTTCGGTTCTTTACCGGAACTTACAGATCCCGTGTTTGCCGAACACACACACACACACACACACACACACACACACACACACACACACACATATATATATATATATATATATGTATATATAATTTTTTTTTTTTTTAGCTCCAGCGACAGTTGCTCGAATCTTGTTTTGAGTCAGCAGAACACACACACACACACACACACACACACACGCGCGCGCGCATGCACACACACTCACACACACACTCTCTCTCCCACTCCAAACACAAAAACAAGCACAACACGCGTGGTCACGTACATCCACCCAATTAAAATCAAGTCACATGATAGCAGTAGGTCTCTTACGCTCATTCTCACAATATGTACATTTGCTCTCATAACAAAACATCAGTTATAGATATCAGTGATACAAACAGCACACGATACTGACAAACACAGAAGCGTGTATCTCAGGCGCGTACGTTCACACACACACACACACACACACACAAAAGAAAGAATGGATAAGAGAGCGAGGGAGGGAGGGAGGGAGGGAGGGAGGGAGAGAGAGAGAGAGAGAGAGAGAGAGGGAGAGAGAGGGATGATTTATTCATTACAGGCCGTGGTCCCTAATGAAGGGGTATGTGAACAATTCATAATACATATAGCAAGAAGTACGAAAAACACAATAAGACACACACACACACACACACACATATATCATACACACAGAGAGAGACAGACAGACAGACAGACAGACAGACAGACAGAGAGAGAGAGAGAGAGAGAGAGAGAGAGAGAGAGAGGGACGATTTATTCATTACAGGCTGTGGTCCCTAATGAAGGGGTATGTGAACAATTCATAATACATATAGCAAGAAGTACGAAAAACACAATAACACACACACACACACACACACACACACACACACACACACACACACACACACACACACACATATCATACACACAGAGAGAGACAGACAGACAGACAGACAGACAGGGAGAGAGAGAGAGAGAGAGAGAGAGAGAGAGAGAGAGAGAGAGAGAGAGAGAGAGAGGGATGATTTATTCATTACAGGCTGTGGTCCCTAATGAAGGGGTATGTGAACAATTCATAATACATATAGCAAGAAGTACGAAAAACACAATAACACACACACACACACACACACACACACACACACACACACACACACACACCATACACACACAGAGAGACAGACAGAGAGAGAGAGAGAGGAACGGAACGGAACGGAACGGAACGGTTTATTCACATATAGGCCTCAGCCCCACGTGAAGGGGTTCATATGAACATTGCGCAACTCAATGAAAGAACATAAGCAAACAACTATAAATACAGATAACAAAACATATAATCATATTCATTTCACTAAGTAGCAATTTCTCTATGTTTAAAAGCCTTACACAAAAACAAAGAAAAATCATGAACGTCCTTGTTATTGCTTGATGACATATGTAGACTTAATCTAAACGGAGAGGGGTGTTTGTAATATTTTGGTTTTATAAACATTTCACGAATATTTGTTAGTGCCGGGCGACAAACGACAAAATGCACCTCATTTTCTTGGGATTCATTACACAATGGACAGACTAAATCATTTCCACTAAACGTTTTGTACCTTGAGCGATGCGTTGTCAATTCAGATATTCCTAATCTAAACCTCGTTGTAATAAATTTCAAGTGTCTATCTATATCTAGCAGCAGATAATGTTTTAAATTATGTACACTGCAGAACGTTCTATACATATCAAATCTATTGCTAGTGTGAATGTGATTATACACGTTTGCCATCTACAATCGATCAGCCTTTGGCGGAAAACAGATACAAAACCATTAACAAAACCAACGCCCTGTTCCATCCACACAAAGCCATATCCATATCCAAACAAACAAAGACGAACCTTAGTTACCCGGTTTTTCATTCCCTTATTATCTAAATCATACAACATTTTATAAGCCTTAAACGGTATTCTGTTATCTTCAATTCGTACAATTTTAAGCTAGCAGCGAATACAGTTCACAATAGAGTTTATATATATATATATATATATATATATATATATATATATATATATTGGATAACGATTTGTTTCACCACAAACAAGGTCGTTTGGCGTTCGCATATCGACGCCATTAAATGAACCGATTCACAATGAAAAACAGAATTATCAAGCCCCATAACTCAGATCCATATTGCACTATTGGTTGTATTTGGCAGTCAAAAACATTAATGAATAAATGAAATGAATTATTATCTAACATATATAATCTTTTCATAACACATATCAGAGCACCTTTTGCAGCACCAAAACTTAAGCGTGTTGAAAATAGAATTCCTAAATATTTATATACATTAACAGTAGGCAATGTAGCACCATCATAAAACCACCGTTCTCTCACACTTAAATATCCACCTTTCCGGAATACTGTGACGCTACTTTTAGACGTATCTACCTTTAGTTGAAGAGATGTTGTTGCACGCTGTAAACTGTTTAATTGTTTGTAGGCCTATAACTGTCTCTGAAATCAAAATGACACAATCGGCTAACAAAAGAATAAACAATTCAAAAGCATCAAGTGAAAGCATAGCACAATGCCTACCATTATTAATTACTTCTATTGCTAATTCGTTTATGAATAAAGAAAAAAGAACTGGGCTGCATGCATCACCTTGTTTAACCCCAGAAGTACATGTTATATAATCTGTCAGTTTGGCACCACATCGGACTCCAGCTTTCACTACATCATACATGCTTTTGATACACCTATATAATTTACCTGTTATACCATTCTTTTAGAGAACTCACCAAAGGAGATTTCTATTTATGGAATCAAAAGCCTTTTCAAAATCTATAAATGCTACATGTAGTTTACGATTGTATGCAAATTGTTTTTGAACTAGAGCTAGCAAGATGTACATTGCTTGACATTCACCTGCAATATTATTTTCTTCCACCCACTCCTGTAATCTATTATTAATTATTATTCCGAATAACTTACTACTCACATTAGTCAAAGAAATTCCTCTATAATTATTGGGGTCACTAATATCGCCTTTGACAGAGACAGAGACAGAGAGAGAGAGACATAAACAGACAGAGACAGAGACAGAGACTGAACAAGACAGAAGGTTACAAAAAAATAATGGGCAGTGTGAAATATATTTTGAAACTTTACCACTTCTGTTCTGGCAACACGCGATAAAAGCACACGCACACACACACACACACACACACACACACACACACACACACACACACACACACACACACACACTTAGAGAGAGCTGCAAGCACAATCCTCTGGAATGAAAAGCCAAAGAGATTAGCTCAGCGAAAATTTCTTGACAGATTTATTGGCAATCACATGCTGAAAAGAATGCTCCTAAACGGAATCACTATTCCTTGGTTTTCACTCCTGTGATCCGCGCTTACTAACCACGTGCGCGCGCGCACACACACACACACGCACACACACTCACACACACAAAAATTGCCCACGTAACTCTCCAAACTTTCGGAAATCGACAGAGCCAAACTTTGTGGAGAAGTAGTCGAAAGCTTTATAGATAAGTATGTGGTGAAATGGGTTCGAGTGCATCCGTTTTCTCTTTGGCACCCCCCCCCCCCCTCTCCCGCCTCCCCTGGCCCTCCACATTTTTAGCGACTGAATGCGCACACACACGCACGCACGCACGCACACACACACACACACACACACACACACACACACACACACAGGTTTTTCCGCGCCTTCACACATCTACAGTGGTTAGGCGCTGAACCAAGCATGCTAGAATGCTTCCGAATTTATCACGGCTGAGAATTCTTATTACATTTCTTATGGGCAGGCGGACAGACAGACAGACACGCAGAACGACAAGACAGACTAGGAGGCAGACAGACGGACACACACATACACTGGCCCGGGCACACGCGCGCGCACACACTCACACATATACTCACCCACACGCTCACTCCTTCCTTCACTCATCCAAAAATGATCCATCCCTCTCTCTCTTTCTCTCTCTCTCATCTCTCTCTCTCTCTCTATCTCTCACATACACACACGTACGCGCGCGCACACACACACACACTCGTGCGCGCGCACACACACACACACACACACACACACACACACATTGTAGGAAATGAAAAGCACACCACTGCTGTTCAAATATCCTCGAAACTGCAAAGAAAAGTCCAGTCTTCTCTCTCTCTCTCTCAACATACACACACGCGCGCACATACACACCCTCACATACACATACTACTAACACACACACGTAAAACAGCGACCTACAGACATCACACACACACACACACACACACACACACACACACACACACGCAGACGGTCCCCAGGCACAATAAAATATTGTTATTCCCATCCAGCAGCCAAGAATGCCACACAGTGTCTGTGCGATCGATTTTGAAAGGCACCGAGACATGCAGTTTTCATTTCATGTATCTACTGCTTTTTGTTTTTGGTTTTGTTTTGGGTTCTGAAACTCCCGCATGGTTTGATAGCTTGTATACATTTGTGAAGAGGAGGAGGAGGAGGAGAAGGAGAAGAAAAAAGATGATGATCATGGAGAAGAAGAAGAAGAAGAAGAAAAGGGAGAGGAGGAGAAAGAGGATTAGGAGGAGGGGAAGGAGAAGAAGAAGAAGAAGAGGATGAAAAGGAGAAGGAGGAGGAAGAGAATAAGATGCTGATTGAGAAGGAGGAGGAGAAGGAGATGATGATGATGATGGAGGAGGAGGAGATGATGATGATGATGGAGGAGGAGGAGGAGATGATGATGATGGAGGAGGAGGAGAAGATGATGATGATGATGATGGAGGAGGAGATGATGATGATGATGGAGGAGGAGGAGGAGAAGAAGATGATGATGATGATGATGGAGGAGAGATGATGATGATGGAGGAGGAGGAGAAGAAGATGATGATGATGATGGAGGAGGAGGAGAAGAAGATGATGATGATGATGGAGGAGGAGGAGAAGATGATGATGATGATGGGGGAGGAGGAGATGCTGATGATGATGATGGAGGAGGAGAAGATGATGATGATGATGATGGGGGAGGAGGAGATGCTGGTGATGATGATGATGGGGGAGGAGGAGGAGGAAAAGAAGATGATGATTGAGAAGGAGGAGGAGGAGATGATGATGATGATGGAGGAGGAGGAGGAGGAAGAAGAGGAGGAAAATGAGAAGGAGAAGAAGAAGAAGAAGAAGATGATGATGATGATGATGATGGAGGAGGAGGAGGAGTAGAAAGAAGAAGAAGACGGGAAAGTGGACGGTGTGGACGTGCAGGGGGAGAAGCGGAGAGGGAAGGCAAGGCAGCGGTACACATTCAACCCCCCGCCACCCCCCCAAACCCCCGGGGAGGAGAAGAAGGGGGCGGGTGGGGGCTGGGGTGGGGAAGGGGGTGAGAGGAGGGATTTGCAGGGGGGCTGGGAAGGAAGTGGTGGTGGTGGTGGTGGTGGTGGGGGTGGGGGGGGGGGGGGGTTAGAAGCAGATAACTGTCACAGCTGACCCCAGAGGCGAGAGAGAGCAAGGTGGTTAAAAGACAGGACACCCACATTCACACCCACATCCACATGGCTTGGAATGTGGCCTGTGACGGCTTGCAGACCGCATGGGAGGAGAAGGGGGAGAGGGGGAGGGGGGTGTGTGGAAGGGCGGGGGCTTGGGAGGGTGTGTGTGTGTGTGGGGGGGGGGGGGGGGGGGGGGTTGGGGCGAACCCATTGGTATGAAGACGATGTAGGAGGCCAACGCTCCTGTGTTTCCAATCGATGCCTGTGTTAATAATGTAAACAATCATCACCGTCATTACTGGTACTAATTGTCGGTATTATTATTATTATTATTATTATTATTATTATTATTATTATTATCATATTATCATTATTACTATTACTATTATCAATATCATCAAAACCATCATCATCATCATTACTGGTACTTATAATTGTCGGTATCATCATCATCATTATCATTATTATTATTATCATCATTAATAATAATAATTTATTATTATTATTATTATTATTATTATTATTATTATCAATATTATCAATATCATCATCATCATCATTATCACTGGTACTTATAATTGTCGCCATTACTATTATCATTATTATTATTATGATTATTATGATTATTATCATCACCGGTACATATAATTGTCGCTATTATTATTATTATTATTATTATTATTATCATTATTATCATTATTATTATTATTATTATATATATCATGATATAAAAATATGTCGCTATTATCATTACTATCATCATCATTATCATCATCTTCATTATCTTATTATCATTATCATTGTCATTAGGGGAGGGCTAACCTATTGAAGACGACGGAGGACGCCAACGCTCCTGAGTTTCCAATCGATGCCTGTGTTGTTGTTGTTGTTGTTGTTAGTATTAGTATTATCATCATCATCATCATCATCATCATCATCAGCCCAAAACTCAGCTTATATCACAGATTGACATCAGCTTACCCGCAGTAGGGCCAACAGCAAAGTGAGAGCTGTATGATCAATGGTTTCTCCACTGCAGTGTGAAGTCATTTACAGCTTTAGTCTTTCTGGTGAAGGACAATGGCTCTCAAACTAGGAGGGCCAAATTGCGCTGGCTCTTAGCCGCAGCCATGAGGGCTAGTTGGCCTTTTGGGAGCCACCCCAACGCGGACTGTCCTAAAAAACCCTCTTGGCTGAGAGAGTAGGGGATGTAACTTGGGCAAGACACTCTCCACGATAATCAAATTCTAGCCCAGACAGTCGGGACAGCAGTTAGTTTCCTCTGCTGTTCTGATGGCCATAGTCGGACACGACTAACTATCATATATTATATATCATACTTTATCATTATTATTTGTATTTGTATTTCTTTTTATCACATCAGATTTCTCTGTGTGAAATTCGGGCTGCTCTCCCCAGGGAGAGCGCGTCGCTACACTACAGCGCCACCCATTTTTTTGTATTTTTTCCTGCGTGTAGTTTTATTTGTTTTTCCTATCGAAGTGGATTTTTCTACAGAATTTTGCCAGGAACAACCCTTTTGTTGCCGTGGGTTCTTTTACGTGCGCTAAATGCATGCTGCACACGGGACCTCGGTTTATCGTCTCATCCGAATGACTAGCGTCCAGACCACCACTCAAGGTCTAGTGGAGGGGGAGAAAATATCGGCGGCTGAACCGTGATTCGAACCAGCGCACTCAGATTCTCTCGCTTCCAAGGAGGACGCGTTACCTCTAGGCCATCATTATTGATACTGATTATTGTCGCTCAAAAATCGGTACTCTGAGAGGAGGAAGGTGGCAGAATGGTTGAGACTCCGTGAGGGTGTGGGTTCGAATCCCGCTCCCAC
>NC_134900.1:15367765-15370265 GCF_041734735.1 Babylonia areolata | reverse complement strand
TGAAATCACATAATATATGATAAATAAAACCTTCTATGAAAGGAAAACAACAACAACAACAACAACAACAAGAAAACAATTTTCATGAAACTATTGTGACAAAAAACAACAACAAACCCCACCCCCACCCCCCGAAAAAACACCAAACAAACAAAAACAACTCAAAACAAACAACATAATGCAACACAACTGTCATGAAAACATCGTGACAAAAAAAAACCAAACAAAAGTAATGCACCATAACTGTCGCGGAACTGCTGTGACACACACACACACACACACACACAACACAACGCAATGCAGCCACAACTGTCGTGACCTCTGATGTGTTTTCTGTATCGGGAAAGCAACTGTTGTGGGAGGAGGGAGGGAGGGGAACACGCGAACACAGTCATGTCGTGTCTGGACCTCTTGACAACGGGATGACTTGGTTTCTTCTCTCGGCAGAAAGAGTGTGAGTGGTCTGCTCGGTCCTCTCCCCCTTCCCCCGATTTCCCTCCCTTCTGCAGTGTGCACACGAAAGGCTCTGCTGTTCTCTCTCTCTCTCTCTCTCTCTCTCTCTCTCTCTCTCTGTGCGTGCGCTTGTCTCTGTGTGAGTTTGTCTGTCTGTCTTTCTTTCTCATCCAATGCCCGAACCATTCTGTGTGTGTGTGTGTGTGTGTGTGTGTGTGTGTGTGTGTGTGTGTGTGTGTGTGTTTGGCTGTCTGCCTGCCTGTCTACCTCACCCATCCCCAAACCATTTTCTCAGTCTGTGTGTTTGTCTGTGTGTCTGTGTGTCTGTCTTCTTCTTCCTCCAACCAACACCTAACCCCTCCTTCTTTGTCTGTGTGTTTCTCTGTCTGCCTGCCTGTCTCTGTCATTCATCTCCAAACCAGTCTTTCTGTCTGTCTGTCTGTCCTTACCCCCCCACCCCCTTCTTTGTCTGTGTGTTTCTCTGTCTGCCTGCCTGTCTCTGTCATTCATCTCCAAACCAGTCTTTCTGTCTGTCTGTCTGTCCTTACCCCCCCCCCCCCTTCTTTGTCTGTGTGTTTCTCTGTCTGCCTGCCTGTCTCTGTCATTCATCTCCAAACCAGTCTTTCTGTCTGTCTGTCTGTCCTTACCCCCCCTTCTTTGTCTGTGTGTTTCTCTGTCTGCCTGCCTGTCTTTCTCATTCATCCCTAACCATTCTCTCTGTGTCTGTGTGTGTGTGTGTGTCTGTCTGTCTGTCTGACTTCCTCACCCACCCCCAACCATTGTCTCTGTGTCTGTGTGTCTGTCTGTCCCCCAACCTCTCCTTCTCTGTCTGTGTTTGTCTGTCTGTCTGTCTGTCTTCCTCTCACACCTCTCTGTCTCTGTTGTGTGTTTGTCTGTATCAGTGTATGTCCTTCTCTCCCTCAAGCAACAACACAGTCCACCCTTCTATGTCTGTGTGTGTCTGTGTGTTTGTCCTTCTTCTATCCCCACCCTCTCTCTCTCTGTCTGAGTGTCTGTCTGTCTGTCTGTGCTCCTCTCCCAGCCCACCCCTCTCTCTCTGTCTGTTTGTCTGTTCGTCTGATTCTGTCTTTCTCTGACGGTCTTTGCCTTCTTCTTTCTCCTAGTCTCTCTCTCTCTCTCTCTCTCTCTCTCTCTCTCTCTTCCCGCATTCTCTGTCTCTCCTTCTCTCCGTTTTTCTCTCCTTCCCTCTCTTTCTTCCCCCTCGCCTTCTCATTGTCATCATCAAACAAGACGACAAAATCATACGAAACAGCAACAACAACAACAAAACAAAATTAATCTCCCACACAATCAGACACACTAGATCTTCCACACCAAAAAAACACACAAACAGTTTGTCACACACACACACATCCAACAACAGAAGATCCCCTAACACAAACCATCACATTGGATTTTTCCATACTTAAACCATACACGCGGGCTCTTCCGCGACAACAAAACACTCACCTTGTCAAAGGATCGGATTTCCCCCCCCCCTCCCTTCTTCTTCCTCTTTCTATCTCTGCTTCCAACGCCAACAACACTCCTCCGACTTCTCTGGGTGTGGGGGGGTGGGGTGGGTGGGGTGGGGGACAACAGCTTTTCAAATACGCTAGCAGCCGAAAAGAATTAAAGGCACATCTAAGACGAGTCTTTTTTCAGACACTCACAAAGTCACTTTCACAATCACAATGCAGCATTGCACTGAAACGGGTAAGTTTTCTTTTCCCCAGGCTCACGAATGGCTTGGGCGCGTGCTCATAAAACAATCACAGCTGGAAAAAAAAAAAATCAAGGACAAGTAAACCAGAGTCTCCAAGTGCATGCAAAACATAGGAAGTCTTGAAAATGAAAACCCACGAAGAGATTTAAAAAGAAAAAGAAAAAAGAAAATCACTAAACCACCTGCAAAATTGGAACGCAAGTACCCCTGTCTGGGTCTTAACACCGAAACGACGATGTGTCTTATCACTGAAACTAGGATGTTTCCTAATACTGAAACAAGTGTATTAACACCGAAACGAGGATGTGCTTTCACACCGAA
>NC_134900.1:15340265-15360265 GCF_041734735.1 Babylonia areolata | reverse complement strand
CGTGGGGGGTGGGGGGGTGGGGTGGGGGTGGATGCGTGCAGTGATTGTGTGTGTGTGTGTGTGTGTGTGTCCGTACCCCGTGCTTGTGTGTATGTACGTGTTCGTGTGTTCGCGCGTGTATTCATACGCATATGTTTGTCTGTGTGCCATTTCATCCAGCTGGTCGATAGTTTTACGCCATCTAGAACAAGACTGTGGATGTATATATATATATATATATATAAAGCAGGATTTTTTTGTTTCTGAATGTAAAACTAACGCCGCTGAGAGGCCATCAAATTTAAGCATTGCCAAAGCAGCACAAAATATAAAAAAAAAAAAAAAAAAAAACCCCAGAAAGGATAGGGGGATTCCTCTTTTTTCAAGAGACGCACCCCCCACACCCGCCTACCCCCCCCCCCCCCCTCTCTCTCTCTCTCTCCCCCTCCCTCCCTCTCTCCCTCTGTCTGAAAGGGAAAAAAATAAAGTATAATCACAGCTTGCTTTTCAAAAAGCGAGGACGCAACGCAAATTTTTTTTATCTTCTCCAAAATTCGTGTGCAGCAGCCAAGACTGATCTGGGATCGGTGGTGATAACGATAACGATTCTTTCTTTTTTTTTTTTTTTTTAACTCAGATAAAGGCCAAAGCCCCTTACTGAAGGGGGTAACATTACAGAACGATAAACAAGAGGCAAAACCTTCAAGACTCACTTTGTGCTTCGCGCTTTATCCAGTAAAGGAATCATGAGGAGAGAGAGAGAGAGAGAGAGAGAGAGAGAGAGAGAGAGAGAGAGAGAGAGAGAGAGAGAGAGAGAGAGACAGACAGACAGACAGACAGACAGACAGAAGAGACAGAGAGAGAGACAGAGACAGAGAGAGAGAAAGAGATTTAAAAATATCGTTGAAAAGTGCTCTGTATTGAATATCATATATAAAATAAGCTGGGGAGAAAAAGTTATATATGTATGTATGTATAATAATAATAATGGATACTTACATAGCACACTATCCAGAAATCTGCTCTGGGTGCTTTACAAAAAACGCTTTGTTAACATTAAACATTACATCTATGTTACATACACACACCAAAATATGACCACACACACACACACACACACACACACACACACACACACACACACACACACACTGCATACATACATTTTAACAATACATGTGTATCTAACAGCTACCCTAACATATACGCACACATAGGCAGGCACAAACTTACATAAACGCACGCACACACAATACACATTCATATACATGTATGTAGTTATGTATATATATATATATATATATATGTGTGTGTGTGTGTGTGTGTGTGTGTGTGTGTGTGTGTGTGTGTGTGTGTGTGTGTGTGTGTGTGTGTGTGTGCATATTTAGTTCCGAAGCAAGCAGACTAATCCCCACTGCTGCGGCGCATCTGACGTCATTTGACTAATTCAATACTTAAAGCAATGTTGACGTTTTCTTCTTCCTGCGATAAATAGATGTGATTATAGTGGACGTAATAACACCGTGTAAATCATGTTGTGTGTGTGTGTGTGTGTGTGTGTGTGTGTGTGTTTTAATTATATCTCGATTATTCTTTTATTTCGGCGGTAAAGGAGACTTTGCTATCCCTTCAAGCACAAAGCAACAGATGGTAGATCTCTAGATCTGCACGAACCAGTCCACAACAGGCTGAGAGAACTCACTGATTCAATTTTTATGTTGACTCCAGTTAATTCAGTGTCCAATTTAGAATATCTATACGCAGTAAACACGTCAATGGTGTAGTTAGTATCACTGTATGTGTTCTGTCCAGAATTTGTATTTCTTTCCTTTTAATTGTGAACAAGAAAAACTAGGTCATGTCGTCTTCGAACACAACCTATCTTCAAGTAGGCCTAACTCAGTGGGAAGCGATTTCTTATGATTTTCGGATTTCGGAACGAATCTCAACGAAATAAACCGTTAATGAATCGAAAATACGGCTCAATTCGGGAGACTTACAACCTGTTGTTGGTATGACTGTGAAGATTTTTTTTATGCTATGTTTAAAAGCCAAATTTGGTATTGGCAGACAAAGTATTTCCAGAGAAAATGGCAATATTAAAGTTTACCACGGAAATACAGACACAGACACACACACAGACAACCGAACACCGGGTTAAAACATAGACTCACTTTGTTTACACAAGTGAGTCAATAAAATTAACATGACACACAACACAAACCAACCAAAAATAGCAAACACAAATGTCCAACAACACTCACGACGAAACATTTCGCAATCTCTTCAATGCTTCATATAAATGTATATGATTATATCCGACACACACACACCCACACACACACACACACACACACACACACACACACACACACACACACACACACACACACATACACACACACACACACACACACACACACACACACACAGAGGGGGGTCATTCGCTATCTGACGGCAATCACCAGACGACACATACCTCTCAGGCCGAATACATTTGATCTTTGTGTTATATATATATATATATATATATATATATATATATATATATATATATATATATATATATATATATATATCTGTGTGTGTGTGTGTGTGTGTTGCACAGAGTAGACTCATGACGACGTGAGGAAGTTATGAACTAAAGTCGGACGGATCTTTGTAATGCTTTGGTCGGTTGGTTTTTAGGTTTTGTCTGAAGTCACTCAAGGCAGGGCAACATGACGTGACACAAAGTGTAGCTCGTCTTCCTTAATTAAGGACCCAGGGTGACGTGAACGACAAGGCTACACGGGTTCCCTTCAATCACTGTATCTGGGATCTGCGGTAATCGAACCAGCCACCTCTGTCGTTTTGCTCTTCTTCTTCTTATTTCTGAGTTCATGTGCTGCATCTCTCACGTTCACTCGTTTGTACGCGAGTGGGCGTTTACTTGTATGACCGTTTGTTGTTGTTTTTTTTTTTTTTAACCCGCCATGCAGGCAGCCATACTCCGTTTTCGGGGGTGTGCATGCTGGGTATGTTCTTGTTTCCATAACCCATCGAAAGCTAACATGGATTACATGATGTTTAACGTGCCGTATTTGATCTTATGCTTGCGGTATACACACGAAGGGGGTTTAGGCACTAAGCAAGTCTGCACATATGTTGGCATGGGAGATCGGGCGGGGGAGGGGGGGGGTAGGGGTGGGGGTGGGGGGTCGGGGGGGGGGGGGGGGGGGGGGGGGGGGTGAACAAAGGCAGCCAAATCCTGACGACTGAGCCAGCTGAAAAAGCGCTGCTGGTCAGGGCTTGCAGTGACCAGAGTCCTCTGACGATCCGATTACCTGCATGCTTGACCATCGTGGGGGTCAGTGGGAGAGGAGCGGTGGGAGTTGGGGGGCTGAGGGGGGAGGGGGGGGGCCGGTGGTGGTGGGATGGAATGACAGTGGGTGGGGTGAGGATGAGGGGCATTTCATGGGGCGACAAGATGGGGAGGGATGGGGAAAGAGAGATAGAGAGGGAGCGATGGAGGAGGAGGAGAGAGGGAGCGAGAGAGAGAGAGAGAGAGAGAGACAGACAGACAGCGACAGAGACAGAGGGGTGTGGGGGGAGACAGGGAGAGAGAAAGAGTGAAGACGAAAGAGCGAGATGGTGGGGACAGAAAGAGAGAGAGAGAGAGAGAGAGAGAGAGAGAGAGAGAGAGAGAGAGAGAGAGAGAAGAATGGAGGGAAGGAGAGAGGGAACGAGGAAGGAGGAGAGAGGGAGAGAGGGAGCGAGGGAGGAGGAGAGAGGGAGAGAAAGAGAAAGAGAGAGAGAGGGAGGGGGGGTTTGAGGGAGGTCAATCGCTATCTGACGGCAATCACCACCACACTACACATTCCTCTCATGCCTAAAATCCCCCCCCCCCTCCTCCAATTTATGTCCTAAGACGTGATCTCACCTCACTAGCTCCTTCTGTCGCACTCCCCACATCTCCCACATCCCCTCCCCTACCCCCTCCCGCCCCCCGCCTCCCTTACCGCACCCTTCTCATGCTCTGCCAAAGGATAGGCATATATGTTGTGCTCTTTCGATCTCTGTCACTGACCAGCATTCTGTCTGTCTCTATGTCTGAGAGGCAGACAGAGAGGGAGAGAGAGAGAGAGAGAGAGAGAGAGAGAGAGAGAGACAGACAGACAGACAGACAGACAGAGAACCGGATCGAAAGAGGGTAGAGAGGGAGAGGGGGGTGGGAAGAGAGAGAGAGAGAGAGAGAGAGAGAGAGAGAGAGAGAGAGACAGAGACAGACAGACAGACAGACAGACAGACAGACAGACAGACAGACAAAGAACCGGATCGAAAGAGGGTAGAGAGGGAGAGGGGGGTGGGAAGAGAGAGAGAGAGAGAGAGAGAGAGAGAGAGTGAGAGTGGGTGGGGTGGAGAGATAGATAATAGAGGTAATCAGAATAAAAGATAGACAGATATATAGACATACAGATATATATATAGATAGATAGATAGATAGATAGACAGACAGACAGACAGAAACGGATAAGCAGTTATACATACAGACGGACGGACGGACAGACAGGCAAACAGACAAACACACATACAGAAAAACACGTATAGACATATGGATAGACAGATACACAAACTCAAAAACGCAGACACACACAGAGATAATCTCACTTTGACAGACATAAAGACACAAAACAGACAGACAGACAGACAGAAGGACATAGACAGATACACAAACTCACTAACACAGGCAGACAGACTGACATACAAATAATCTCGATAGGAAAAACTAATAAAACTGCACGCAGGAAAAATACACACAAAAAATGGTTGGCGCTGTAGTGTAGCGACGCGCTCTCCCTGGGGGAGAGCAGCCCGAATTTCACACAGAGAAATCTGTTGTGATAAAAAAAAAGAAATACAAATACAAATCTCACTAGACAGACAGACAAACGCAGACAGACAGACAGACAGACAGGTACTCACGTAGCCCCCTCCCCCTCATCACAAGAGTTGCTGGGAGACTGTTCAGGTGAGAGAGTTGTGGGTGACACGTCCCCACAGTTCTGAAACATCACAGGTCATAGACATAATAATAATGATGATAATAATAATAATGATAATAACAACAATACTACTACTACTACTACTACTAAATAACAATAATGACAGTAACAACAACAAGAACTAAACAGTAATGACAATAAGTAAGAACAACAACAAAACTAAATGAAATAATAGTAATGGTGATGATGATGTTGACAGTAACATTACCACCACCACCACCACCACCAATCATCATCATCATCATCATCATAACGAAGAAGAAGAAGACCCCCCCTCGCCCGCCCCCAACCCTTCCCCACCCCCACCCAGTCAATTTACCACGACAACCAAACAGTGATGAAAGTAAATGAATATTTATAAGCAATTATCTACTTGACATCAAACAGCGCAATTCAAAAAAAACACAAACATATGTGATATCAGCATGCAGCTTGTGTTTCTGTACAACACCTGCGGGAAAATAAGAAGAAGGAAAATAAATACAGATAAATTTTCACGAAACCGGGAGAGACAAGCATGGGAAACAACTGCGTCGATGACTCTAAGAAAACGAATGACAAGAGTTATATCCCATATTCCTTCACGCCCTCTTCCTCTCCTGCTCTCGCCTTTCTCATTCTCTCTCTGTGTGTCTGTCTTTCTCTCTGTCACATACATACAAACACACGCACGCACGCACACACACACACACACACACACACGCATGCACAAACATATACTCGCAAACACACACACAAATACATGCATTCATGTTCGAGAGCGCGAAACACTCACCCACACACACACACACATTCTCACATACACACAGGCACACACACACATGCATGCACGCATGCACGCACGTAACCATACGCACACAGACACAAAATCAGACACACACACACACACACACACACACACACACACACTGATATCAGGAGGAAATTCCCTGTCATGTGATTGCGTTAATTTCGGTTTTGATGTATTGTCTTTGGCCATTGTGTTGGCGCTGTGAAATGGAACACCCTGTCTCTGTCTCTCTCTGGCATTCTCTCTGTTCTTCTTCTTCTGCGTTCACTCGTATGCACACGAGTGGGCTTTTACGTGTATGACCGTTTTTACCCCGCCATGTAGGCAGCCATACTCCGTTTTGGGGGGTGTGCATCCTGGGTATGTTCTTGTTTCCATAACCCACCGAACGCTGACATGGATTACAGGATCTTTAACGTGCGTATTTGATCTTCTGCTTGCATATACACACGAAGGGGGTTCAGGCACTAGCAGGTCTGCACATATGTTGACCTGGAAGATCGTAAAAATCTCCACCCTTTACCCACCAGGCGCCGTCACCGTGATTCGAACCCGGGACCCTCAGATTGACAGTCCAACGCTTTAACCACTCGGCTATTGCGCCCGTCACATTCTCTCTGTCTGACTGTCTCTCTCTGGCATTCTTTCTGTTTGGTTGACTGTCTGTCTCTCTGTCTCTGTCTCTCTCTCAGTGGCATTCTCTCTGTCTGCCTGACTGTCTCTCTGTCCCTGTCTCAGTCTCTGGCGTTCTCTCTCTCTCTCTCTCTCTGGCGTCCACCGCCCTCTCTCTCTCACTCTGTGTGTGCGTGCGTGCGTGCGTGTGTGTGTGTGTGTGTGTGTGTGTGTGTGTGTGTGTGTGTGTGTGTGTGTTTCTGTCTGTGCGTGTCTCTGTCCCTGTCTGTCTGTCTGTCTGTTTCTCCCTTTTCTTCCAATTTCTTTCCCAGGCACCTTTTAGTAATCCAGCCCTATCCTACCCAAAACCTTTCTTTCTCTGTGTCTCTGTTCCTCTCTCTCTCTCTCTCTCTCTCTCTCTGTGCGTGCGTGCGTGCGTGCGTGCGTGTGTGTGTGTGTGTGTGTGTGTGTGTGTGTGTATGTTGGGTGGAGAGAGTGTGTGCATGTGTATGGATATGAATGTATGAATGCGTTCGTTTTTATTACTTTTTTACGATGTTAATGATGATGGTGGTGATCATTCTTCGTTGTAGTAGCAGTAGATGTAGCAGCGTTAACAAAATTAATATTTTTGTGTCGTTATCGTTAATGTTGTGATTGTTATTGTTGTCACAAGGACAGATTGGAAGACTGGGCGATGCCTAAAATCTTTATCCTTGAGTAATAAAGTTTTTGAATCTTGAATTTTGAATCTGGAATCTCATCCACGCCCATCCCTCTCTCCCTCCTTCTCTCACTCACTTTCTCTCACGCCCCTTCGCCTCCCCCCCCCCCCCCCCCCCAAACCTTCCCTCAGTGGCTCCAAGCTAATTTCGAGAAAATTATTGAAAGTCAGAAACAATTCCCAAACATGACAGAATTCTGTCCCGAGTTGGTGTAGTTTTGAGGATTTTGTTTTTGTTTTTGTCTAAATCTTCCACTGAAATGATTTTTTTTTTTTTTGCATCATCATTTCAATTCAAGGTGTTTTGAAAGGCATAAACATAACTGTAGGGTGAGTAATCACGTTCATATTTATCGCAGAGGTGCATTAAAAAAAAGAAAAAAAAAGGAAGGTGAAATACAGCACTTATTATGAACAGATTTATGGACAGAACAACACATTGATCAGTCCAGTTGTGTGGTGATCGGAATGGGAATTTCAACAAAGTTTGCATCGTTTTAGAACTTTTTTTTTTTTTTGGCCGGGAGTGGGGTGGGGGAGGTTGGGGGAAGGGTGGTGATGGTGGGGGGAGTGGTGGCGGTGGGGGTTGAGAGTTCAACCAACATAGTTACTGATTTTCCTTTCTGTTCTTAAATGTGCGTATATCTGCTGACACATTTGACAGGAGAGGGCGGGGAGTGGGTTGCTGTGTTCTGTACATGTAGTGTTTATGTGCAAACCAAACTGTAAACGGAAATGGTAGAAAACGCTCAAAAGCAACACCCCCCGCCGTCCCCCTCCCGACACACACACACACACACACACACACACACAGAGAGAGAGAGAGAGAGAGAGAGAGAGAGAGAACACTGAACACTTTAATGTCAATAGCTTTACAGCCCTAATGACATGGGGGTTCATAATACAAATAACAACATGCATCAATAGTAATAATATTGATGAAAACCAAAGCCAAAACTAAATCAATCAATCTGTGCAACAAAGTGCAGTTCGACCATCCATTCAAAGTAATGGCATGTAGGAGAGAGAGAGAGAGAGAGAGAGAGAGAGAGAGAGAGAGAGAGAGAGAGAGAGAGAGAGACAGAGAGAGAGAGAGAGACAGAGACAGAGAGACAGAGACAGACAGAGAGAGAGACAGAGAGCAAAAGACTGCTACAAGACAGACAGAAGCAAAACTGGCAGAATTAACGACGTCAAGGGGTGGTAGGAAGAGTTGTGGGTTGGCAGAGGGAGGAGCTGTCCAGTTTCCTCCACATCGCGCAGCACCGTGGCACCGTCAAGTCACAGCATAACGTTAAGTCTATGTATTTATGAGCTCAGTAGCACGTGCATTCTGACAGCGTTGACTCCCCTCAGTGAGCGAGTCAGTGAGAGAGAGAGAGAGAGAGAGAGAGAGAGAGAGAGTGAGTAAGTGAGAGAGAGAGAGAGAAAGGGGTGGGGGGAGACAGAGGGAGAGAGGGAGAGAGAGAGACAAAGACAGACAGAGAGCGAGCGAGCGAGCGAGAGAGAGAGAGAGAGAGAGAGAGACAGACAGAGATGGAGAGAGACAGACAGAGAGAGGGAGAGAGAGAGGGAGAGAGAGAGATATATGGAGAGAGACAGAGAGAGAGACAGACAGACAGAGGGAGAGAAAGCGAGAGAGACAGAGAGAGATAGATAGAGTGAGAGAGAGAGACAGACAGACACCGAGAGACAGAGAGATGTAGACAGAGAGAGAGCGAGGGAGAGAGAGGGGGGGTATATTTATTGCGCGCAAGAGAGATATACATAGATACAGAGAGAAAGTGTGAGAGTGAGAGAGACATACAGAGAGAGAGAGAGACAGAGACAGAGAAGCAAGAGAGAGAGTGTGTGAGAGTGAGACATACAGAAATAGAGAGCAAGAGAGAGAGACAGACAGACAGAGAGAGACAGACACAGAGAGAGAGGGAGAGAGACAGAGAGACAGAGAGAATGAGACAGGGGCAGGGGTCAAGACAACAGACAGAGACAGCTCCTTACACGAACTGTCAGCAGATCGACACAGACTCCCTCGGGGAAGAAAGAAAAAAAGTTTTCCCGATCCCCTCCATCCAAAATTAATCTTCATCCTCCTCCTCCTCCCACACCTACCTACCCCCTTCCTCTCTCCCTCTCTCTGTCTCCCTTTCTCTCCCTCTCTCTCTGTGCCCCTCCCCCCCCCACTCTCCATTACCTACACAAACACCCGTCCATCCATGTCTTAATCCTCCCCATCCCACTCACCCATACCAACCTACCCCCTTCCTCTCTCTCTCTCCCTTTCTCTCCCTCTCTCTCTCCCTCTGTCTCCCTCTCTCCCTTTCTCTCCCTCTCTCTCTGTGCTCCCCCCCTCTCCATTACCTACACAAACACCCGTCCATCCATGTCTTAATCCTCCCCATCCCACTCACCCATACCAACCTACCCCCCTTCCTCTCTCTCTCTCTCCCTCTCTCTCCCTCTGTCTCTGTGCTCCCCCCCCCCCTCTCCATTACCTACACAAACACCCGTCCATCCATGTCTTAATCCTCCTCCTCCTCCCCCCACCCATACCTACCTACCCCTCTCCTCTCTCCCTCTTGTCTCCCTTTCTCTCCCTCTCTCTCTGTGCTCCCCCCCCACTCTCCATTACCTACACAAACACCCGTCCATCCATGTCTTAATCCTCCCCATCCCACTCACCCATACCAACCTACCCCTTCCTCTCTCTCTCTCTCTCCCTCTGTCTCCTCTCCTCTCTCCCTTTTCTCTCCCCTCTCTCTGTGTGCTCCCCCCCCCTCTCCATTACCTACACAAACACCCGTCCATCCATGTCTTAATCCTCCCCATCCCACTCACCCATACCTACCTACCCCCCTTCCTCTCTCTCTCTCCCTCTCTCCCTTTCTCTCCCTCTCTCTCTGTGCTCCCCCCCCCCTCTCCATTACCTACACAAACACCCGTCCATCCATGTCTTAATCCTCCCCATCCCACTCACCCATACCAACCTACCCCCTTCCTCTCCCTCTGTCTCCCTCTCTCCCTTTCTCTCCCTCTCTCTCTGTGCTCCCCCCCCCTCTCCATTACCTACACAAACACCCGTCCATCCATGTCTTAATCCTCCCCATCCCACTCACCCATACCACCTACCCCCTTCCTCTCTCTCTCTCTCTCCCTCTGTCTCCCTCTCTCCCTTTCTCTCCCTCTCTCTCTGTGCTCCCCCCCACCCCCTCTCCATTACCTACACAAACACCCGTCCATCCATGTCTTAATCCTCCCCATCCTACTCACACCATACCAACCTACCCCCCTTCCTCTCTCTCTCTCTCTCCCTCTGTCTCCCTCTCTCCCTTTCTCTCCCTCTCTCTCTGTGCTCCCCCCCACCCCCTCTCCATTACCTACACAAACACCCGTCCATCCATGTCTTAATCCTCCCCATCCTACTCACCCATACCAACCTACCCCCTTCCTCTCTCTCTCTCTCCCTCTGTTTCCCTCTCTCCCTGTCTCTCTGTGCTCCCCCCCCCTCTCCATTACCTACACAAACACCCGTCCATCATGTCTTAATCCTCCCATCCCACTCACCCATACCAACCTACCCCCTTCCTCTCTCTCCTCTCTCTCCCTCTGTCTCCCTCTCTCCCTCTCTCTCTGTGCTCCCCCCCACCCCCTCTCCATTACCTACACAAACACCCGTCCATCCATGTCTTAATCCTCCCCATCCTACTCACCCATACCAACCTACCCCCTTCCTCTCTCTCTCTCTCTCCCTCTGTCTCCCTCTCTCCCTTTCTCTCCCTCTCTCTCTGTGCTCCCCCCCACCCCCTCTCCATTACCTACACAAACACCCGTCCATCCATGTCTTAATCCTCCCCATCCTACTCACCCATACCAACCTACCCCCTTCCTCTCTCTCTCTCTCCCTCTGTTTCCCTCTCTCCCTGTCTCTCTGTGCTCCCCCCCCCTCTCCATTACCTACACAAACACCCGTCCATCCATGTCTTAATCCTCCCCTCCCACTCACCCATACCACCTACCCCCTTCCTCTCCCTCTGTCTCCCTCTCTCCCTTTCTCTCCCTCTCTCTCTGTGCTCCCCCCCCTCTCCATTACCTACACAAACACCCGTCCATCCATGTCTTAATCCTCCCCATCCCACTCACCCATACCAACCTACCCCCTTCCTCTCTCTCTCTCTCTCCCTCTGTCTCCCTCTCTCCCTTTCACTCCCTCTCTCTCTGTGCTCCCCCCCACCCCCTCTCCATTACCTACACAAACACCCGTCCATCCATGTCTTAATCCTCCCCATCCCACTCACCCATACCAACCTACCCCCTTCCTCTCTCTCTCTCTCTCCCTCTGTCTCCCTCTCTCCCTTTCTCTCCCTCTCGTTCTCAGTGCCCCCCCCCTCTCCATTACCTACACAAACACATCGTCCATCCATGTCTTAATCCTCCTCCTCCTCCCCCCACCCATACCTACCTACCCCCTTCCTCTCTCTCTCCCTCTGCTCCCTCTCTCTCTTTCTCTCCCTCTTCTCTCTGTGCTCCCCCCCCCTCTCCATTACCTACACAAAACACCCGTCCATCCATGTCTTAATCCTCCCCATCCCACTCACCCATACCAACCTACCCCCTTCCTCTCCCTCTCTCTCCCTCTGTCTCCCTCTCTCCTTCTCTCCCTCTCTCTCTGTGCTCCCCCCCCCCTCTCCATTACCTACACAAACACCCGTCCATCCATGTCTTAATCCTCCCTATCCACACTCACCCATACCAACCTACCGCCTTCCTCTCTCTCTCTCCCTCTCTCTGTCTCCCTTTCTCTCCCTCTCTCTCTGTGCTCCCCCCCCCCCCCTCTCCATTACCTACACAAACACCCGTCCATCCATGTCTTAATCCTCCCCATCCCACTCACCCATACCAACCTACCCCCTTCCTCTCTCTCTCTCCCTCTCTCTGTCTCCCTTTCTCTCCCCTCTCTCTCTGTGCTCCCCCCCCCTCTCCATTACCTACACAAACACCCGTCCATCCATGTCTTAATCCTCCCCCATCCCACTCACCCATACCAACCTACCCCCTTCTCTCTCTCTCTCTCCCTCTCTCCCTTTCTCTCCCTCTCTCTCTGTGCTCCCCCCCCCTCTCTATCACCTACACAAACACCCGTCCATCCATGTCTTAATCCTCCCCATCCACACTCACCCATACCAACCTACCCTTCCTCTCTCTCTCTCTCTCCCCCCCCCCACCCCCCCGTCTCTCACTCTCTTCATTACCTATGTAACTACCTATCAATCGATGTCTTCATCCTCTTCCTCCTACCCCTCCCACCCATACCTACTTGCCCCCTTCACTATCCTATCTCTGTCTCTCCCCCCCCTCTCTCTCTCTCCCTCTTTATCTCCCCCTCTCTCTCTTCATTACCTATACAAACACCCCTCAATCCATGTCTTAATCATCCTCCTCCCACCCCTCCCACCCATACCTACTTGCCCCCCTTCCCCCCCTCTCTCTCTCTATTTCTCTCTCACACACACTCTTTCTCTCTGTCTCCCCCCTCTCTTCATTACCTATACAAACACCCCTAAATCCATGTCTTAATCGTCCTCCTCCACCTCACCCCTTCCATCCATATCTACCTGCCCCCTTCCCCTCCTATCTCTGTCTCTCTTCGCCTCTCCCCCCCCCCCCCTCTCTCCCTTTCTTCATTACCTATATAAACACCCACCACCCCCATCCATATCTTCATTCTTCTCCTCCCAACTACACCTCCCCTTCCTCTCTCTCTTCCCCCCCCTCTCTCTCTCTATCTCTCTCTCTCTTTCTCACTCTTTCTCTCTGTCTCCCCCCTCTCTTCATTACCTATACAAACACCCCTCAATGCATGTCTTCATCCTCCTCCTCCCACCCCTCCCATCCATACCTACCTACCCACTTCCTCTCTCTCTCTCTCTCCCTCTTTCTCCCTTCCCCCCTCTCTCTCTTCAATACCTATACAAACACCCCTCAATCCATGTCTTAATCATCCTCCTCCCACCCCTCCCACCCATACCTACTTGCCCCCCTCCCCCCCCCCTCTCTCTATTTCTCTCTCACACACACTCTTTCTCTCTGTCTCCCCCCTCTCTTCATTACCTATACAAACACCCCTAAATCCATGTCTTAATCGTCCTCCTCCACCTCACCCCTTCCATCCATATCTACCTGCCCCCTTCCCCCTCCTATCTCTGTCTCCTCTTCGCCTCTCCCCCCCTCTCTCCCATTCTTCATTACCCTATATAAACACCCACCAACCCCATCCATATCTTATTCTTCTCCTCCAACTACAACCTCCCCTTCCTCTCTCCCCCCTCTCTCTCTTTCCTCTATATCTCTCTCTCTTCTCACTCTTTGTCTCCCCCCTCTCTCTCTTCATTACCTATACAAACAACCCCTCAATGCATGTCTTCATCCTCCTCCTCCCACCCCTCCCATCCATACCTACATGCCCCCCCCTTCCTCTCTCTCTCTCCCTCTTCTCTGTTCTCCCCTTCCCCCCTCTCTCTATTACCTACACAAACACAAACATATAAGCACGTACATCATCTTCCCTTCTCCCCCCTCCCCCCCCCCCAACCCTCCTCCCCTCGCGCTTACCCCCCCCCCCCCACGTGACCCCTCCCCCCCTCCTTCTCCGTGGAATAATCCGATGACAAGATCATGATCACCTACCCCCCACCCCCTTTAAAATGACCCCCTCCCCTCCTCTCATCCCCTGGAATGGGGGGAAAAAAAAATTTTAACCCCAAAAATCAGTCACTTTGATTTGGGCACACATTTCCGGGGACCTCCATAAACCTTTCCTTGGGGGAGTTTTCGTTTTTCCCCCCGCTGAGCTGTGGACGTATACATGCCACCTTTAATAAAAGACTACAAAAAAGAAGAAAAAGGGGGGAGGAGGGAAAAAAAGGGAAGAGAAGGGAAGGGGGAGGGAGAAGAAAGGGAGGAGGAGGGGGGGGGGAAGGGGGGGAGGGAAAAAGGAAAAGGAAAAGGAGAAGGAGGAGAGAAGAAAGGGGGGAAAGGAAGGATGGGGGGAGGAGGGGAAGGGGGGAAAGAGAGGGGAGGGGGGGGAAGGGGGGGAGGGGAGGGGGGAGGGGAAAAAAAGGAAAGGGAGGGGGGAGGAGGGGGGGGGGGTTTTTGGGGGGGGGGGTTGGGGGGGGCCCCGGGGGGGGGGGGCCCCCCGGGGAAAGGGGGGGGGGGGGCCCCCCCCCCCCCCCCCCCCCCCCCCCCCCCCCCCCCCCCCCCCCCCCCCCCCCCCCCCCCCCCCCACCCCCCCCCCCCCCCCCCCCCCCCCCCCCCCCCCCCCCCCCCAACCCCCCCAAACCCCCCCCCCCCCCCCCCCCCCCCCCCCCCCCCCCCCCCCAAAAACCCCCCCCCCCACCCCCCCCCCCCCCCCCCCCCCCCCCCCCCCCCCCCCCCAACACCCCCCCCAAAAACCAAAAACCAAAAACCCCCCCCCCCCCCCCCAAAAACCCCCCCCCCCCCCAAAAACCCCCCCCCCCCCCCCCCCCCCAAAAAAACCCCCCCCCCCCCCCCCCAACCCCAAACCCCACCAAAAACCCCAAAAAAAAACCCCCCAAAAACCCCCCAAAAACCCCACCAACCAACAACAACCCCCCCCCCCAACAACCCCCCCCCCCCCCCCCCCCAAAAAAACCAAAAAAAAAACCCAACCCCCCCCCCCCCCCAAAAAACCCCCCCCCCCCCAACCCCCCCCCCAAACCCCCCCCCCCCCCCCCCCAAAACCCCAACCCCCCCCCAACCCACCCCCCCCCACACACCAACCCCAACCCCAACCAAAAACAAATTGTGGGAAAAACCCCACGGGTTCTTTTGCAATTCCCAAAATTCGTTTGTATTTTTAATTCCTTAATGTTTAAAATTTTTTTTTTTTTATTTATTTTTTATTATTTTTTAAAAATTTTTGAATTTTTATGTTAAAATTTTTGGTTTGTTTCAATTTTTTTATTTTCTCCTTTTCTTTTTCCCTTCCCTCCCCCCCCCCCCCCCAAATTTTTAATTTCCATTTTGTAACTTTTTCCCCAATGGGGCCCCCTTTCTCTTTCTCTTTTTTCTTTTTTTCCTTTTTTTTTTTTTCCCCTAAAATTTAACAATCAAAAATAAAACTTTTTATTATTTTTTTTTTTTTTCTCCTCCTCCCCCCCTTCTCCTCCTTCTTTTTCTCCTCCCCCCTTCCCTTTTTCTTCTCTCTTTTTCTTTTTCCTCCTCCTTCTTCTTTTCCTCCTCCTCCCTTCCCCCTTCCCCTTTCCCTCCTCCTCCCCCTTTTTCCTCTCTTCTCTTCCCTTCTTTTTCCTCCTTCTCTTCTCCTCCTTTTCTTCCTTTATCCTCCTCCTTCTTCTCCCCCTCCTCTCTTCTCTTCTCCCTCCTCCCCTTCTTTTTCTTTTTCCTCCTTTTTTTTTTTCTCCTTCCCCTTCTTTTCTTCCTTCTTCTCCTCCTCTTCTTTCTTCCTTCTCCTTCCCCCTTCTCTTTCCCCCCTCCTCCTCCTTCTTCTTTTCTCCCTTTTCCTCCCCTCCTTTTCTTTTTTCCCTTTTTCCCCCCCTCCTTCTTCTTCTCTCCTCCCCCTATTCCCTTTTTTTCCCTTCTCTCCTCCCCCCCCTCCCCTTCTCAAACCCCCCTTTTTCCCTTTTTTCTTCCCTCCTCTTTCCTTCCCCTCCTCCTATTCTTCTTTTTTCTCTTCTCCTCCCCCTCCTTTTTTCTTCTTCCTCCTCCTCTTCTTCTTTTTCTTCTCAAAACTTCTTTTTCTCCTTCCCCCTCCTCCCCTCTCCTTCTTCCCCATAAACTTTTTAATTTCTTTTCTTCCTTATTTTTGGGGGCCCTTTCTTTTAAATTTTTAAATTTTTCTCTTCTTTTTTCCCTCTTTAAACTTTCCCCTTTTTTTTGTTTTTTTTTTTTTTATCTCCGGCCTTGATTTTTTGGGGAAAAAGATGAAGGGAAAAAAGGGGGGGGGGAAAGGGGAAAAGGGGGGAAAAGGGGGGATAAAGGAAAAAGAAAAAAGGGGAAAAAAGAAACCCAAAAAAAAAAAAAATTAAAACCCCGTTTATTTGGGAAAAAGAAAAAAAAAAAAAAAAAAAAAAAAACAAAAAAAAAAAAAAAAAAGGGAGAGAAAAAAAAAAAAAGGCCCAAGAAAAAGAAAAATCAAAAACAAAAATGCGGGGAAACAAGAAAAAAAAAAAAGAGAAAAAAAAACACACACACACACACACACACACACACACACACACACACGCACACACACATACACACATACACACAGAGGAGATGGCAGAGAGAGAGAGAGAGAGGAGATGGCACAGAGAGAGAGAGAGAGAGAGAGATGCAGAGAGAGACAGAGAGAGATGCAGAGAGAGAGAGAGAGAGAGAGAGAGAGAGAGAGAGAGAGAGAGAAATGCAGAGAGAAAGAGTCAGACAGACAGACAGAGACAGAGAGAGAGCAAGGAAGTGAGAGGGGGAGGAGAGACAGATCCTTACACGAACTGTCGGCAAATCGACACAGACTCCCACGGGAAGAAGAAGAAGAAGAAGAAGAAGAAGTAGTAGAAGTAGTAGAAGAAGAAGCTCAAGAAGAAGAAGAAGGAGAAGAAGAAGGTTTACCCTCCATGTCGCCATCCTTACCCTCCCCCCTACCCTCCTTTGCCCCCCCCCCCCCAACCCCCAACCACCGTCTACTCTCTTTCTCTCTCTGCCTTCAGCCCTATTCGCCCATCCCCTACCACACACAGACACACGTAACACACACAGACACAGACACAGACACACAGTACAGCCACGAACATCCGAAAAGAAAGTTTTAAACCCTAATGTGACCCTCACCCCACGCCCCCCCACCAACCCACATCCTCCCTCCTCCCCACTTCTCCGTCGAAGCGATCGATGCCAAGCGTGTGAAGATCCATCCCACCCCCGACCCTCCACCCCCCACCCCTAAACCCCCCCTTCTCTTTTCCTCTCCCATCCCCCTTTCTTTGTCACCAATAACAAAGTATAAGAACAGATAAAAACAAAAGTAAAACAAAGCAAAAAAAAAAAGAAAAAAAAGCGCATAAAAGAATAAGATGCCAAGGCAAAAAAACAACAACAAAAAAACCAACAGAAACACACACACACACACACACACACACACACACACACTCACTCACACAGACACACTCCAAAACCGCGCTCAGACTGGATTTTCAGAACGAGGATAAAATAAAACAACAACAACAGCAAAAAGTCCTCAGTTAAACCTTTCATAAGCCTTTCTTCTGGCAAGAGTTTTCAATTCTTTCCATTTTCCCTTCGGCTTAAAAAAACAACAACAACAACAAACCTTTACAATATTATGTTAAGAAAGAAAGTTAGAACCTCACAATCTCTTCAATACAAAAAACACCACCACCAACAACAAAATAAGTCAGGTAAAAAAAAGGTGGGGGTAGGGGAGGAGAGAGACATGGAGGGAGGGAGGGAGGGAGGGAGAGAGAGGACCAATGGAGAGAGGGAGAGAGGGAGGGAGGGAGAGAGAGGGAGGGAGAGGACCAATGGAGGGAGGGAGGGAGAAAGAGGGAGGGAGAGAGGGCCAGGGGGGAGAGAAAGAGGGAGAGAGAGCGGGAGGGAGAGATGAAGGGAAAAAGAGAGGGAGGGATAGACCAAGGGAGAGAGAGAGAGGGAGGGAAAGAGAGGGAGGAAGAGGACCAAGGGAGGGAGAGAGAGAGGCAGAGAGGGAGGGAGAGAAGAAGGGAGAGAGAGGGAGATGGGGGGAGAATGGAGAGAGAGAGATGGAGGGAGGAAGAAAGAGGGAGAGAGAGAGAGAAGGAGAGACAGAAAGAGAGGGAGAAGGGAGAGAGAGAGAGAGTGAGGGAGAGAGATGGCATAACAACCATAATAATTATCATGACAGAAACAAAGGGAAACAAGAAAGGCAAGGCCTTCAAGACTCACTTGTGATAAACTTTTTAAAAAAATCCAATGTATTGAGTATAATGCATTTACTGTTATATTTATATTTTTTGTATTCTCTAAACTTGGCACTTTGATCTGATATTCGACCCAACAGCTAGGATCTGTCATTATTATCATTTTTTGTTCAAACAGGAACTTCTTTTGCTAAGCATGGAAGTTTTATTTATTGCAAACGTTTTGGTGTAGATAGCAGAACAAGGGAAATTACTCTGCTGGGGAACTTAGTTTGCTTTAAACTGATCTTTCTAATCTTAAACATTACATTTTGAAATTATACTCAATACATAAAAAGCTTGGATTTTTTTTAAAAAGTGCATCACAAGTGAGTCTTGAAGGCCTTGCCTCTCTTGTTTCAAAATGTAATGTTTAAGATGAGAAAGATCAGTTTAAAGCAAATTAACTCCACTAGCATTCCAGAGTAATTTCCCCTTTTTACTATCTGCACCAAAACGTTTGCAAAATAAATAAAAATTCCATGCTTAGCAAAAGAAGTTCCTGTTTGAACAAAAAATGATAACAATGACTGCTCTAGCTGTTGGGTGAGAATATCAGATCAAAGTGCCAAGTTTAGAGAATACAAAAAATATAAATATAACAGTAAATGGAGTTTGCATATAATTAGGCTTCATTCTTTATTTTTTTGTGCCAATCCCAGAAGCACAATATTGTTTTAAACAAGATGACTGGAAAGAACTGGATTTTTCCTATTTTTATGCCAAATTTGGTGTCAACTGACAAAGTAGTTGCAGAGAAAATGTCAATGTTAAAGTTTACCACGGACACACAGACACACACACACACACACAGACAACCGAACACCGGGTTAAAACATAGACTCACTTTGTTTACACAAGTGAGTCAAAAAACGAAGATGGCCTAACAACTATAGTTAAAGAAAGAGCGTGAGAAATAAACAGAGATGGCTTAACAACCATAAGAAAAAAAAAAGAAATAAAAAACAGAGATGACTTGACAACCATAAGAAAAAAAAAAGAGAAATAAGCATAGATGGCTTAACAACCATAGGAAAAAAAGAGAGAAATAAACAGAGATGGCTTAACAACCATAAGAAAAAAAGAGAGAAATAAACAGAGATGGCTTAACAACCCTAAGAAAAAAAGAGAGAAATAAACAGAGATGGCTTAACAACCACAAAAAAAAAAAAAAAAAAAAACAGAGATGGCTTAACAACCATAAGAAATAAAACAGAGAAAAATAACAGAGATGACTTGACAACCATAAGAAAAAAAAGAGAAAAAATAATAGAGATGACTTAACATCTATAAGGAAAGAAAGAGAGTGCGAAAAAAGAAAGAAATGACCTGACATCTATAAGGTAAGAAAGGGAGAAAGATAGAGATGACCTAACATCTATAAGGAAAGAAAGAAAGTGAGAAAAAAAGAAGAGATGGCCTAACATCTACAAGGAAAAGAAAGAGAGTGAGAAAAAAGAGAGAGAGATGACCTAACATCTATAAGGAAAGAAAGAGTGAGAAAAAAAAAGAAAGAGATGACCTAACATCTATAATGAAAGAAAGAAAGAGAGAAAAAAGAAAGAGATGACCTAACAACGTCTTTTTTTTTTTTTTTCCCTTCGTGCTCATCACTCATCGCTGAACAAACCTACATGCGCACTTGCACGTCTTCACAAAGAACTCCCCCTAACCCCCACCCCCACCCCCCACCCCCCGCCCCCCGCCGCCTCCCCTCCCACACACACAAAACACACTCCCCATTTTCTTTTCACAGAACCACCATTACCGTTCCCCGTTCAGCCAATAACCAATGCAGAGCTCGTGTAGGAAAGGAAGGAAGGAAGGAAAGAAAGAAAGAAAGAAAGAAAGAAAAAGGGGACTACATGGTTGGGTTAGGATTC
>NC_134900.1:15332765-15335265 GCF_041734735.1 Babylonia areolata | reverse complement strand
GTGGTAGGTTAGTAGTAACTGCAATATATCGTCCATAAATCCACTCACTCACACACACGCACACACACACACACACTCTCTCTCTGTCTCTGTCTCTCTCTCTCTCACACACAGAAAGTATGCAACTACAAAAATCATATTTCATTTGAAAATCAAATATCACCAGACTAAGACTAAGAATCAAACCAAAAAAGCAGCACTTCCGTAGTTCACAAAAAAATAAGAGGCATCACAGCAGAACAACTTTCATTCATTCATACTAAGCAAAAGCCCTGTCACCACTTCTTCACCCCACCACCCCCATATCCTACACTCCCCCTCCTTTGGAAAAATACCTACAGGCCTAAGCATAATCGCCCCAGGCCCCATCCCCACCCCCTAAACACACACACACACACACACACACACACACACACACACACACACACACACACCTCTTTCATCCTTACATTTAAAAAAAGAAAAGAAAAGAAAAGAAAAAAAAAAGTTTTGCAACGACAACTAATTCTTGTTCGCTTACCCCGTCACAAGCAAAGGACCCATGACCTGATGAATAAAACATCCGAATTCTCCATATCTTTCTAATCCATAAAGTGACCGGATTCCCCCCCCCCCCCCCCCCCCCCCAAAACTTCCCCACAGAATCTTCCTGGCGTCTCCAAATGGGTGGGTGCGGTACCTCACCCTGATCCCCCCCCTTCCTGACAGTTCTCCGTCCCGCTTAATAATGGCTCTGCCTCTTTTTCTTCTTCTTCTTCTTCTGCGTTCGTGGGCTGCAACTCCCACGTTCACTCGTATATACGCGAGTAAGCTTTGACGTGTATCACCGTTTTTACCCCCGCCATGTAAGCAGCCATACTCCGCTTTTCGGGGGTGTGCATGCTGGGTATGTTCTTGTTTCCATAACCCACCGAACACTGACATGGATTACAGGATCTTTAACGTGCGTATTCGATCTTCTGCTTGCGTATACACACGAAGGGGGTTCAGGCACAGGCAGGTCTGCACATACGTTGACCTGGGAGATCGTAAAAATCTCCACCTTTTACCCACCAGGCGCCGTCACCGTGATTCGACCCCGGGACCCCCCTCAGATTGAAAGTCCAACGCTTTAAACCATTCGGCCATTGCGCCCGTCAATGGCTCTGCCGAAAGGACTTAGACGAGAGGAAGACGGGAGCTAACCCCAATGTTGACTGTTCCCCCTTCCCCGCCCCCCCCCCCCCCCCCCCCCCCCCCAACCTCCCTCCAGCCCCCTGGGTCATTATTACTTCCCTTCGCCGCGAGTGGGCACGCCATGGCAAGGGACATAAAGAGGACACATCGATTTCTAAGGTATTCCAGGCTTACCGCCCCTCCCCTTGGATGATGGCTTCCCCCCTCTTCTGTCACAATCGGTGCGCGCGGCGGGGAGAGTGAAATGAAACGACTGACCCCCCCCACCCCTTAACCCTCCGCCCCCCCTCCCCAGCCGTCCCATCCCCCCCCCCGCCCCCCATCACACACCCCAAAAGCCCGCTATTGTGTTGTGCCAACTTTTTGTGGTAGACACCTAGCCCTTTCTCCGCTACTACTACTACTACTATTACTGCTACCAATCTTCTGTCAAGGATGAGAACATAACGCCAAAAGCGATGTTCCCACTCCAAAAGTATTCAGCACCAATGTCTCCGAAAAGTATCACGGACCACGCATCAGGAAAAAAACAAAAAAAACAACCCCCCCCCCCAAAAAAAATAAAAACAAAAAAAAACACGACGACGACGAAATGGTGGGGAAAAAACCGAAGAAGAAAGAAAGAAAAGCCGAAAGCAGTTCATGATGGGAAGTTGGCCAGAGAAGGTTGTGTTAGAGGCAATGAGAAATCAAATCAAATCAAATCAAATTACGGTGCTTAGGGCCTCGCCGACCATTAAGGCCATCTCGAGGCTATCGCCACGTTAATACGGAGTGTTGGCCTAGAGGTAACGCGTCCGCCTAGGAAGCGAGAGAATGTGAGCGCGCTGGTTCGAATCACGGTTCAGCCGCCGATATTTTCTCCTCCTCCACTAGGCCTTGAGTGGTGGTGTTGACGCTAGTCATTCGGATGAGACGATAAACCGAGGTCCCGTGTGCTAGCATGCACTTAGCGCACGTAAAAGAACCCACGGCAACAAAAGGGTTGTTCCTGGCAAAATTCTGTAGAAAAATCCACATCGATAGGAAAAGCAAATAAAACTGCATGCAGGACAAAAATACAAAAAAAAATGGGTGGCGCTGTAGTGTAGCGACGCGCTCTCCCTGGGGAGAGCAGCCCGAATTTCACACAGAGAAATCTGTTGTGATAAAAAGAAATACAATTACAAATACCTACTACAAGTCAGGCAATGAGAAGTAACTGTAATGAAACAATAAGCATCACACCAATAGTAAGCATCAGACCAACAATTCCACTGCTGTCATGAAACAATAAGCATCACACCAATAGTAAGCATCAGACCAACAATTCCACTGCTGTCAT
>NC_134900.1:15322765-15327765 GCF_041734735.1 Babylonia areolata | reverse complement strand
GGTACTCATCTTTAACTTTCTCCATACGAACGGCGAAAGAGACGATGTTAACAGCGTTTCAGCCCAGTTACCATTATCAAAATATTGCAAGCGGAAGACTCTTATACTGAAGAGGTGAATGTTGACAAAGAATACCACAATTCTGACGACGGAAGCTAAAGGTTGGGTCATTCAGACACCCACTGGACATCCGAGGTGTCTGTGTAGAAGAGAAGAGAGGACTGGCCGTACTGAGTGAGTTAATGTGATATGCACTTTGGTGTAACGTGTTGAGCTGTCCTCTGCTGTTCTACACTTTGCTATTCTGTGCTTGTGCTACGCTGTACTTTGCCATGCCGTTGCTTTGCTAAGCTATGGCGTGGTGTGCTATGCTATGCTGTGCTATGTTACGTTGTGCTTTGCTGTATTTTGATTGCCTTTTATCATGTTTCGTACAACAGCCGATTTCGCCGTTTGATATTCGGGATGTTCACCCCTGGAATAGCAGCTAGAGAGAAGGAGAGAGAGAGAGAGAGAGGGGGGGGGGGGCATAGAAAAAGAGGGACAGAGATTGATACAGAGAGGGGAGAGAGAGAAAGAGAGAGAGAGACACAGAGAGAGAGAGTGAGGCTGAAAGTGAGAGAGAGAGAAGAGAGACACACCGACACACAGACAGACAGACAGACACACAATAACAATGAGAAACAGAGACTGAGAGACTAAAAAAAAAAAAAAAACAAAAAAAAAAAACAAAAAAAAAAAAACAGCGGTAGACACACAGACAACATATATAGACATATATAGATTTCAACACCCAACCACAGTGCCAGAGTCTGCAGGAAATCTAAGGAGACTCACTCTCACACCTGTATCACGCCCCGCCCCCTCTCCCCACTCCGTCCCCCGCCCAACCCCCCTCATCTGACTCACCACAGGACTAAAAACAGCAGCGTACAAAAAAAAAAAAAAAAAAAAAAAAAAATCGTTAGTGACATTTGGAATGGAAGCACAGTGAAAAGAAATACGTTGTTGACTTCTGTTAGGCAGGTTTACTCTGCAGCCATTTCATTAGCAATCTGCTACATTTTGTATTTGTATTTCTTTTTATCCCAACAGATTTATCTGTGTGAAATTCGGGCTGCTCTCCCCAGGGAGAGCGCGTCGCTACATTACAGTGCCACCCTTAAAAAAAAAATTCCTGCGTGCAGTTTCATTTGTTTTTCCTATCGAAGTGGATTTTTCTACAGAATTTTGCCAGGAACAACCCTTTTGTTGCCGTGGGTTCTTTTACGTGCGCTGGGTGCATGCTAGCACACGGGACCTCGGTTCATCGTCTCATCCGAATGACTAGCGTCCACACCACCACTCAAGGTCTAGTGGAGGGGGAGAAAATTATCGGCGGCTGAGCCGTGATTCGAACCAGCGCGCTCAGATTCTCTCGCTTCCTAGGCGGACGCGTTACCTCTTGGCCATCACTCCACATTTACCACACCTATCGAATCGACCTGATCCACCGAGTGGACAGCTTACCTTGTCTTCTTCTTTGATTGTGGTCTGCTACTTCTACGTTCACTCGTATAGTCCACGAGAGGGGTTTTTTTTTTTACGTGTATGACCGTCGCCCCCCCCCCTCCCCCCTCCCACCCGCCATGTAGGCAGCCATACTTCGTTTTCAGGGGGGAAATGACCTTACTTTACCTTACCTTACCGTACCTTATCTTACACC
The DNA here is from genome assembly GCF_041734735.1 of Babylonia areolata. Taxonomy (NCBI): domain Eukaryota; kingdom Metazoa; phylum Mollusca; class Gastropoda; order Neogastropoda; family Buccinidae; genus Babylonia; species Babylonia areolata. The sequence continues at coordinate 15,326,060 of NC_134900.1, read as the reverse complement.
AAGAAATTTAACTGAACCAACTTACTTTCGCACCTTCTTGTCTTATATATATATATATATATATATGTGTGTGTGTGTGTGTGTGTGTGTGTGTGTGTGTGTGTGTGTGTGTGTGTGTTTTCTTCAGTTTAACGTCTATTCACCATAAGTGTTTGTATATATATATATATATATATATATATATATGTGTGTGTGTGTGTGTGTGTGTGTGTGTGTGTGTGTGTGTGTGTGTGTGTGTGTGTTTTCTTCAGTTTAACGTCTATTCACTATAAGTGTTTTTAGACGGAAAGGAGTAAAGTAGTGTATAAAGGAAAGGGAATGCATGTGGATATTAGCGTAAAAAGAAAAGAATAAAAGTTCATGTTATGTATCAGAGGAAAAGTATATTATAAGAAAAAGTCTAAAGAGGTTGTGGTGTGTGTGTGTGTGTGTGTGTGTGTGTGTGTGTGTGTGTGTGTGTGTGTGTGTGTGTGTGTGTGTGTGTGTGTGTGTGTGTGTGTTTCTTACTTTCTTTCTTTCTTTCTTTCTTTGTCTGTCTGTCTGTCTGTATGTCCGTCAGGTCAGTCCTCCAACCGACCAACACGTAAGTTATCGATTAGTTTTCTTTTCATTTATTTATTTTGTTTTGTCTGTCTTCATAATTTTGTATCCTCATGATCGGTGTAAGGACAGGTCAAGGAGCGTCCTTTTGGAGTATGGGAATGGGGCAGGGGTGGGGGTGGGGGGAGGGGAGGGAAGTGTCTGGGTTTGTTTTCAATATGCTCTTTGCTTACCTGTGTGCTAGCTGAATCCTGCAGAATAAGCAGCATTGACTTGAAGTTGTGTTCATTTTGAATATATATATATATATATATATATATATATATATAGAGAGAGAGAGAGAGAGAGAGAGAGAGAGTTAATTCTCTTTATTATTGTTTAATTCCTGACTCTTCTGGCCTCATTGTTCTTTCATAATTATCCTTACAAGGATTTCGACCCGGGCACTAATTAAAACAGGGCGTGGGGGGGGGGGGTAGGATTTAAACGGCGGGGTGCCGGGGGGATTGTCGGGGGAGGTGTGAGAGAGAGGGAAAGAGGGAGGAAGGGGGTGAGCAAGCACTTCCAGTTTTCAGTTTCAAGGAGGTGTGTCAAAGCGAGCGGACAGACCCATATACGCTGCATACACCACATCCGGTAAAAGAAACAAACAGCCCCCCACAGAAACACACACACACACACACACACACACACATACACATACACACACATATAACACACACCCACACACAAACACACACACACACACGCACGCACGCACACACACACACACACGCACACGCACACACACACACACACACACACACACACACACACACACAGAAGAACGAAAGAAAGGAGAAGAAAACGAAACGAAGAAGAAAGAAGTTCTGATTAATGGCGCTCTTTCCAACAAATACACAACACAACAGTTCACATCAAACCTCGCATTAAATCTGATGATTAAAAAAAAAAAAAAAAAAAAAAAAAAAAAAAAATCACAAAATATGCGCAGTTAGTTCCAACGTCACTTTTAACAGCCAAGCCGCAAAAACTATACATAACAGACAAGAGAGGAAAGGCCTTCAAGACTCACTTGTGATACACTGAAAAAAAAAATCCAAGCATTTTATCTATTGTGTATAATTTCAAAATGTAATGTTTAAGATGAGAAAGATCAGTTTAAAGCCAATTATGTCCCCTAGCATTAATTACAGAGTAATTTTCCTTTTTTACTATCTGCACCAAAACATTTGCAAAATAAATAAAACTTCCATGCTTAGCAAAAGAAGTTCCTGTTTGAACAAAAAAAATGATAATAATGACTGCTCTTGTTGTTGGGTCAGAATATCAGATCAAAGTGCCAAGTTTAGAGAATACAAAAAAATATAAATATAACAGTAAATGCAGTTTGCATATAATTAGGCTTCATTTATTATTTTTGTGTGCCCATCCCAGAGGCGCAATATTGTTTTAAACAAGATGACTGGAAAGAACTGATTTTTTCGTATTTTTATGCCTAATTTGGTGTCAACTGACAAAGTATTTGCAGAGAAAATGTCAATGTCAAAGTTTACCACGGACACACACACACACACCACAGAGACACACACACACACACCACAGAGACACATACACCACACATACACACACACACACACACACAGACAACCGAACACCGGGTTAAAACATTGACTCACTTTGTTTACACAAGTGAGTCAAAAACGAAGACACGAAGAAGACATTAAGGGTTTGGTTCCACCTCGTCTTTGTAATTGCTCACGTCAACATTCTATTTGTAGTTCTACGACGACATACAGTTTGAAAAAAAAGAAAAAAAAAGTCACTTCCAAGCTTTAAGATGTGTGTGTGTGTGTGTGTGTGTGTGTGTTGGGTTTTCGCCATGCGTGCGTGCATGTGTGTGTGAGTGCGTGCGTGCGTGCATGTGTGTGTGTGTGTGCGTTTTGCGTTCGTGGGTTTGTGTTTTTGCGTGCGTGCGTGCGTGTATGCGTGTGTGAGTGCGCGCGCGTGTGTGTGTGCGTGTGTGTATGCGTGTGCGCGCCGCGCGCGTGTGTGTGTGCGTGCGTGTGTGAATGTATGCGCGAGCGCGCGCGCGTGTGTGTGTGTGTATGTGTGATCAGAACGCTAATGACTCATCAAAGTTCATCACTCACAAACAAAACAAAAAGGGCTCGGCTTCAACAGATGATGACATAAGATCTAATTATAGCATGGGGGCTAAATGCTCTATTTAGAAATTCATTAAAAAAAAAATTAAAAAAAAGAAAAAAAAGTTAAAATGTCAGCGCACGCATGGAAAATATCCTGAGCCACTCCTTTCTTCGGATATTCGTCTCCGTTTTAAAACTGTATTCGTTTATCATCCACGCGTTTATTGATGTAATCGCCAAGGTCGAAACACCACAAGCCAAGGCGCCGTCTGCAATGCTTCGTCACTCGGTGTATGACGAACTCGTTCTTTCGTTCTTTCCTTCACACATTTATTCCTGCCTCCCTTCCTTCATCAGTTCCTTCACAGGTCATTCATTCCGTCGTTCATGCATCAATCCATGGAGTGATGGCCTAGAGGTAACGCGTCCGCCTAGGAAGCGAGAGAATCTGAGCGCGCTGGTTCGAATCACGGCTCAGCCGCCGATAATTTTCTCCCCCCTCCACTAGACCTTGAGTGGTGGTGTGGACGCTAGTCATTCGGATGAGACGATAAACCGAGGTCCCGTGTGCTAGCATGCACTTAACACGCGTCGTAAAAGAACCC
>NC_134900.1:15305265-15317765 GCF_041734735.1 Babylonia areolata | reverse complement strand
CTAACTCTGCCAGGACTGGTAACTTAATTGATCTTTTGTGTACGCCCATTAAGCTCCTACAGAAGTTGACATGTACATTTTCTGATGGGCGTGTGTGTGTGTGTGTGTGTGTGTGTGTGTGTGTGTGTGTGTGTGTGTGTGTGTGTGTGTGTGTGTGTGTGTGTGTGTGTGTGTGTGTGTGTGTGTGTGTGGATGGGTCACCTCGCCATTATTATTATACAATAACTCACCATCCCAGATACCAGTAAATACGTGGGGACTTAAAGCGAACAAAAGAAAAGAGAAGGAAGACAAGAAGGAGAAGAAGAAGAAGAGGGTCAAGAAGACTGATGAGACGGATGAAAAGAAGAAAAAGGAAGAAGAGGATATAGAGGCCGAGGAAGAGGAGGGGAGGTCGAGGAGGAGGATGAAGAGGAGGAAGAGGAGGAGGAAGAGGATGTGGAGGCCGAGGAGGAGGATGAAGAGGAGGAGGAGGAAGAGGATGTGGAGGTCGAGAAGGAGGAGGAAGAGGAGGAAGAGGAGGAGGAAGACAAGAAGAAAAAGGAGGAGGAGGATGTGGAGGCCGAGGGGGAGGAGGAAGAGGAGTAGGAAGAGGATGTGGAGGTCGAGGAGGAGGAGGAAGAGGAGGAGGATGGCAAGAAGAAAAAGGAGGAGGAGGATGCGGAGGCCAAGGAGGAGGAAGAGGAGGAGGAGGAGGAGGAGAATAACAAGAAGAAGAGGAAGACGAGATGGAGGAACAGGAAGAGACAGATGAGAAGAAGAAGAAGAAGAAGAAGGAGAAGAAGAAGAACAAGAACAAGAGCAAGAAGAACAAGAAGTTGAAAACAATGATGACGAAAGTGACCACCACGACGATGACGACGCTGAATAGTAGGAGTGAATTAAGACCGGGGAGAAGGAAAAGCATGAGGAGAAGAAGAAAGAGGAGGAGAAGAAAGAAGAAGAAGATGAAGAGGAAGAAGAAGAAGAAGAAGAAGAAGGAGGAGGAAAAGGAAGAGGAGGAGGAGGAGAACAAGAAGAAGAAGATGAAGAAGAAGGAGGAGGAAAAGGAAGAGGAGGAGGAGGAGAACAAGAAGAAGAAGATGAAGAAGAAGGAGGAGGAGGAAGAGGAGGAGGAGGAGGAGGAGAACAACAAGAAGAAGAACAAGGAGAAGAAGAAGAAGAAGAAGAAGAAGAAGAAGAAGAAGAAGAAGAAGAAGAAGAAGAAGAAGAACAACAACAACAACAACAACAACAACAACAACAACAACAACAACAACAACAACAACAACAACAACAACAACAACAACAACAAAGAATATAAAAAAAAAAAACCATTAAAAACGAAAACATTTTCTCGTTTCTTCTGTTTGTTTTCATTTCCCTATACGCTACGATAATAAAAGGCCAGGCGGAGTGGGCAATATTATTTCTAATGTTGCGGGAATGTCAATGTAGGAAAACGTGGAGATAAAAACAAAACAAAACAAAAACGCCGTTTGTCAACGACGCATGCCAACAAAAAGTAAAACACAATGATGAAAAATATAGACTGCAGGCCCATCCACTCCAGGAAATCATGTCTTAAACAATAATAACAATATATATATATATATATATATATAGAGAGAGAGAGAGAGAGAGAGAGAGAGAGAGATGGAGAGGGGGCAGGGGAGAAACAGAGAGAGAGAAAGAGAGACAGAGAGAGAGGGAGAGACACAGACACAGACACAGACACAGACACACACACACACACAGAGAGAGAGAGAGAGAGAGAGAGAGAGAGAGAGAGAGAGAGAGAAAGACAGAGTGCAGAGTAGTGAGAGACAGACCGACATTCAGACAAGACATAGAAACACGAAAACAAAAAGCATGCCGTTCTTCAGATACATTACTTTCAATCAACAACAGAAAACCCGGCGCAAGGAGCTAGAACAACAGCCCCACCCGTCCCCAAGCTGACCCTATCCTCTGCAACGCCCCCCCCCCCTTCACCATCCGTCCCCAAGCTGACCCTATCCTCTGCAACGCCCCCCCCCCTTCACCACCCGTCCCCAAGCTGACCCTATCCTCTGCAACCGCCCCCCCCCCCTTCACCATCCGTCCCCAAGCTGACCCTATCCTCTGCAACACCCCCCCCCCCTCTTCACCATCCGTCCCCAAGTTGACCCTATCCTCTGCAACCCCCCCCCTTCACCATCCGTCCCCAAGTTGACCCTATCCTCTGCAACCCCCCCCTTCACCATCCGTCCCCAAGTTGACCCTATCCTCTGCAACCCCCCCCTTCACCATCCGTCCCCAAGTTGACCCTATCCTCTGCAACCCCCCCCTTCACCATCCGTCCCCAAGTTGACCCTATCCTCTGCAACCCCCCCCCTTCACCATCCGTCCCCAAGTTGACCCTATCCTCTGCAACGCCTCCCCCCCTTCACCATCCGTCCCCAAGTTGACCCTATCCTCTGCAACACCCCCCCCCCTTCACCATCCGTCCCCAGGTTGACCCTATCCTCTGCAACGCCTCCCCCCTTCACCATCCGTCCCCAAGCTGACCCTATCCTCTGCAACACCCCCCCCCCCCTCTTCACTATCCGTCCCCAAGCTGACCCTATCCTCTGCAACACCCCCCCCCCCTTCACCATCCGTCCCCAAGCTGACCCTATCCTCTGCAGCCCCCCCCCCCCTTCACCATCCGTCCCCAAGCTGACCCTATCCTCTGCAACACCCCCCCCCCTCTTCACTATCCGTCCCCAAGCTGACCCTATCCTCTGCAACACCCCCCCCCCCCCCCTTCACCATCCGTCCCCAAGCTGACCCTATCCTCTGCAGGCCCCCCCCCCCTTTCACCATCCGTCCCCAGGTTGACCCTATCCTCTGCAACACCCCCCCCCCCCCTCTTCACTATCCGTCCCCAAGCTGACCCTATCCTCTGCAACACCCCCCCCCCCTCTTCACCATCCGTCCCCAAGCTGACCCTATCCTCTGCAACACCCCCCCCCCCCCTTCACCATCCGTCCCCAAGCTGACCCTATCCTCTGCAGCCCCCCCCCCCCCTTTCACCATCCGTCCCCAGGTTGACCCTATCCTCTGCAACACCCCCCCCCCTCTTCACCACCCGTCCCCAAGTTGACCCTATCCTCTGCAACACCCCCCCCCCCCTCTTCACTATCCGTCACCAAGTTGACCCTATCCTCTGCACCCCCCCCCCCCCCTTCACCATCCGTCTCCAAGTTGACCCTATCCTCTGCACCCCCCCCCCCCCTTCACCACCCGTCTCCAAGCTGACCCTATCCTCTGCACCCCACCCCCCCCACCCCCATTCACCACCCGTCTCCAAGCTGACCCTATCCTCTGCAACACCCCCCTCTTCACCATCCGTCCCCAAGTTGACCCTATCCTCTGCAAACCGCCTCCCACCCCCCTCCACCATCCGTCTCCAAGTTGACCCTATCCTCTGCAAGCCCCACTCCACCCCTCCTCCTCCCGCGCCCCAAACTGCTCTCCTCCTCCCACCCCGCCCCCACACCCCTCACCATCTGTCTCCTCTTCTTCCATATCGTTCATCCCCCACCCCAATCTTTCCAAGTCCACTTTCAAAACAGACTTATGTTGATGATGACCCCCCCCCCCTCCCCGCCCCCCTCCCTACTCCCACACCTCCATCTCTTCACCATCCTCCCTACCCCCCACCCCCACCTCCCAGGACGCCTTCCCCCCCCCCTCCCCCCGTCCCAGCTTCGTCTCCATCAACTCATCTACCCAAACACTCCCCCATCCCACACACACACAACCTTCGCCCTTATTCTCTCTCTGCCCCCAGTACAGCACGGAGCGGTGATGCTGAACTCTTCCTTAAGTTGCTTCAGCATACATAGGCGTCACTGGATAACTTACGGCTCCCTCCCCATTGTTTTTTGCCCCCCCTCCCCCCGGAGTAAAAAGGAACCAACAATAGCAGGAGCAGCAGCAACAACAAGAAGCATTTCCGATCTGTCGTTAACGACATTATACATGAAATATATATATATATATATATATATATATATATATATATATATATATATATATATATATATGCAAATAGACACTTAAAGATAAATAACTAGATAGATAGACAGACAGATAGACAGATGGATAAATAGATAAATAAACATATAAACGACTGAATGAATAAATAAACAAAAATTGAAGATAAATTAATTGAAAAATACATAAATAGATATATACATAGGTAAATGAATAAATAAATAAACAAACAGAAAAACAGCGACAACAACAAAAAAGCATCAGTCCTTTCTTCTGATTCTTAAAGTCTTTGTCATCAATCCAATTTATTTATTTGATTGTTATTCATTTACTTGGGATCTCATTTGAAGAATCGTTCATTCACATTTTGTTCTTTGGTGAGTCAAGTGTTTTATGAAGTGAAAACAACAACAACAACAACAAAAAGTATTTGAATTCTAAACAGGTTTGTGGTGATTGATAACAATTTTATCTTCGTGTGGTGACGCACATTCGGTATGGGATACTCGGAGAAAAATAACAACCATAATGTTCAATCTGTATTTGTATTTCTTTTTGTCACAACAAATTTCTCTGTGTGAAATTCGGGCCGCTCTCTCCAGGGAGAGCGTGGTTGCTATACCACAGCGCCACCCAGTTTTTTTTTTGTAATTTTTTTTCCTGCGAGCAGTTTTATTTGTTTTTCTTATCGAAGTGGATTTTTCTACAGAATTTTGCCAGGAACAACCCTTTTGTTGCCGTGGGTTCTTTTACGTGCGCTAAGTGCATGCTAGCACACGGGACCTCGGTTTATCGTCTCATCCGAATGACTAGCGTCCACACCACCACTCAAGGTCTAGTGGAGGTGGAGAAAATATCGGCGGCTGAGCCGTGATTCGAACCAGCGCGCTCAGATTCTCTCGCTTCCTTGGCGGACGCGTTACCTCTAGGCCATCACTCAACTGTGTCACACTGGGGAATCAACAACTGAATTGATAGGAGGAATTCAGAACATAACACCACTTGTGAACATGCAATGCGATACAGTACAATACAATTTAATGCAACGCAGCTGGCAATACAATGCGATGCTACAGAATACATTTTCAGTCCAATATCATCATCTGAGATGAACAGACTATAAATAAATAAACGAAACAAAGGTATTGCAGCACAGCAGACAATACAACAGTACCCACAAAACAAAATTTTCATACAACATTCTCGTAACCACAACACACTGCAACACAACAACAACAATGAAAACAATAATACGCTTGGAATACTTTACATGTGTCATTTTATTTTGCTTTCATCGTGTTTTCATCCGTTTTGTCATTTCCCCCCTTTCTTTTACACGTATTTGTGTCAGTTGTCTATGTTAAAAAATGGAAATTTAAAACATGTTTAAAAAAACAACAACAAAACAACAACAGCAAAAAAACAAACAAACAAAAAAAACAAAAAAAAAAAACAAACAACAAAAAAACAACAACCCCAAAACAAAAAAACAAAACAAACAAACGAACAAAAACAGCGCAACACAATGCAACAGTTTTACAACACAACATAATACATTACAACAACACAATACCATTCAACAGCTTACAACACTGCAACACGATTGCATTACAACAGTGGAGTGATGGCCTAGAGGTAACGCGTCCGCCTAGGAAGCGAGAGAATCTGAGCGCGCTGGTTCGAATCACGGCTCAGCCGCCGATATTTTCTTCCCCCTCCACTAGACCTTGAGTGGTGGTCTGGACGCTAGTCATTCGGATGAGACGATAAACCGAGGTCCCGTGTGCTAGCATGCACTTAGCACACGTAAAAGAACCCACGACAACAAAAGGGTTGTTCCTGGCAAAATTCTGTGGAAAAATCCAGATCGATAGGAAAAACAAATAAAACTGCATGCAGGAAAAAATACAAAAAAAAATGGGTGGCACTGTAGTGTAGCGACGCGCTCTCCATGGGGGAGAGCAGCCCGAATTTCACAGAGTAATCTGTTGTGATAAAAAGAAATACAAATACAAACAAATACAAATACAACACATATTTCTATTACCAACACAATACATACAATACAACACAACACAACACTACACAGAAGTGCTACAACATAGCAGACTATCCAAGTCAGCGTGGATACACAAAGAATCCGGGACGGAGGCATGCAGTTTAAAAAAGAAAAAAAAAAAAAAAAAAAAAAATCCGTTGTTGCAAATGACAAGGAGGGGGCGCTACTCTCTCTGAGGTTGCTACAATTCATTAGCCGGACGTCGCAAGGGGGCGGAGTGGGGGAGGCGGTGGGGGGTAGGGGTGGGGTGGGGGCAAAGATTGTCTCCCTTGGCTGTCCATCACTCTTGGTGGGGGTAGACGTGATTGGACGTTTACGGTAAAGAGGTTAATATGAACTGTCCATCTGGCGTCCCGTGGCAAGGCCGCTGTGTGATTGAACTTTGCGGTGAAGAGGTTGGTATGGAACCCCCCTTCTCTCTCTCTCTCTCTCTCTCTCTGCACCTGGTGGGTAAAGGGTGGAGATTTTTCCGATCTCCCAGGTCAACATATGTGCAGACCTGCTAGTGCCTGAACCCCCTTCGTGTGTATGCGCACGCAGAAGATCGAATGCGCACGTTAAAGATCCTGTAATCCATGTCAGCGTTCGGTGGGTTATGGAAACAAGAATATACCCAGCATGCACACCCCCGAAAACGGAGTATGGCTGCCTACATGGCGGGGTAAATAAAAAACAAACAAACGGTCATACACGTAAAATGTCACATGTCTGTCTGAGTGTGTATGTGTGTGCGTCTGAAATCTGATTGAATGACACAGGAAACGAATGATGAGCGCCCAGTGGCAGCCGTCAGTCGGCTCTACCCAGGTAGGCAGCCTGTGGTGCAAATGTCCCCGTGTATGTAAAGCGCTTAGAGCTTAGTCTCTGACCGAGGATAGGCGCTATAGAAGTATCCACATCAATCAATCAGTCAATCTCTCTCTCTCTCTCTCTCTCTCTCTCTCTCTCGGCACAAGACGTGTAGCTAGCTGGCAGCAGGGCCAGTTTTGAGCGGCGCTGGGGCTTTCATCTGATCAATGTGACATGAGACAATGTCTATTTATTTATTTATTGTATTCTATTATATCTTATTTCATTTCTATTCTTTTTTATTTTTTTTATACATATTTTTATGTCAATCAGTCTTAAATTTGTATATCTTATTGTGAAGCGTGGTGAGCCCCATTTGAGAATGGGGGTACGGCGCTACAAAAGCCTGTATATGATGATCATCATTCTGATCCGGTGTTTTACCACTGATCTAAGGTTCCAGGCTCAGTTTCGGCATGGTGGTAAGTCCCGGAGAAAGGGAATTTTACTCCGATTTCCTGACTTCACCCAAGAGTTAATGAGTATCTGGGGGGGGCGAGGGGGGGGGGGGGGGGTGGGGGGGGGGGGTTAAAATGGCGGAAGGAGAGGGTTGGAGTCCTCCAGGAGCCAGTTGCATTGCTCGGACGGAAGAGCCCAGTATGGTCGTAACCCGCTACTAACTGTGTGTACTACTATGGAACTGTCCAATGGCGTAGTTCGGTCAACGTAGGCATTTAGTCACGTGTAACAGTCAAAAAAGTTAGAACCAAGCAATGCAACTGGCACTAGCTAGGGGTGGGTTGCATGTATGATGAGGCCGTGATCTTTGCAAGCGCTATGCTTGTTTGCTTAGAGTTCAAGTTAAAGATGTTCCTAAGTATCATGTGGAATTTACCTTGGAGTTAGGAACATTCTTAACTCTTAGCGTTGCTAAGTCCGCTCGTGCTACCCGTACCCACCCCTGGTTTCAAATTGCCGAGCCCTCGTCGGTCACAGTGGATGTGAAATCACTGTCCCGATTGTCGTAAAGGGCTATGAGAATTATTCTTTCTATACTTTTACACTTTAACATTTTAACCCTTCTCTCCGTCCGGTCACCCCCCCCCCCCTCACTCTCTGTCTCTGTCTGTCAATATGATTATCCATATCCATGTATGTTTAAATACTGCTTACTAAAGGATCTGTAGTTGTTAAACTGTCTAGTTTTGTTCACAAGGCAATGGACGTGGCGGATGCAAGCTACAATAATGTAAACATTCCCCTGCACACAGAACACATCATTACTCATGTCATGGGCCAGAAGCATGACAGTAACCCTTTCACCGCCAAGCTCGCATTTATGCACAGGCGTGATAGAGGACCCATGTCACTGTTATCCATGAACCTACTGCTCTTAATGTTCGGCGGTAGGATAGGCCATGTGCATCGCAGGGGGAATCCAGCTAGCTATTCTTAGCCACTGTCTTTTCTGCGTTTATACCACGAGGGAATTTTGTACTCTAAATTGACTGGCGGTGAAAGGGTTAAATACTTTCGACTCTCTCTCTCTCTTCTCTCTCTCTCTCTGGGTCTCTGGCTGAACTTTACGGTACAAAGTGGAGAACATGGACTGTTCAGATGTTTCGGAGTCAGGCTGTAAACGCTTGTTATTTCAGTTTCAGGTTCAAGAACTGAGGTGACACAGCTTCCAGACAGATCGATATGCGCGACACCATGTCTAGTGCTGGAAAATAAAAAGGAGTGGCTGTTGAGGGAGAGAGAGAGGGGGGGGGAGGAGGGAGAGAGAGAGAGAGACAGGGAAAGAGAGAGGGAGAAAGGGAGAGAGAGGGAGAGAGAGAGAGAGAGAGCGAGGGAGAGAGAGAGGGAGAGAGACAGAGACAGAGGGAGAGAGCGAGAGACAGAGGGAGAGAGCGAGAGAGAGAGAGGGAGAGAGAGAGCGAGGGAGAGAGACAGAGACAGACAGAAACAGAGGGAGAGACAGAGGGAGAGAGCAACAGAGAGAGGGAGAGAGAGCGAGAGGGAGAGAGAGAGCGAGGGAGAGAGAGAGAACGAGGGGGAGAGAGAGACAGAGAGAGAGAGAGAGAGAGAGAGACAGAAAGACAGACAGACTGAGACAGAGGGAGAGATTCAAGATTCAAGATTCAAAAACCTTATTACTCAAGGATAAAGATTTTAGGCATCGCCTAAAAGAGAGAGAAAGAAAGAGAGAGAGAGAGCTCTGTGATGACTGTGTGTGACACACACACACACACACACACACACACACACACACACACAAAGCGCGGGCGCGTGTATTTCCCAGCTTTCGATTACCTCCGTTCCTGTGAGGCGTGATTAAAACTTACGGTTCGCGTGTTGCTGTGTTTATGTGCGTCTCTCTTCCTGTGACTGTACTCAAGATATCCCTCCCTCCCCACATCTCTCTATCTCTGTCCAACCCCCTCCCCTCTCTCTCTCTCTCTCACTGACTCACGCACGCGCACGCACACAAACATTCACACACACACACACACACACACACACACACACACACACACACACACAGAGCAGGGCGAGCACGCGGGCTTGCAAGTTTTTGTTTCTCTGACAGTCAGTACATGTAGCTTGCGGTTGACTGAATCATGAAGCTGACGAAAAAGAAAAGAGCAAAAAATATCACTTGTGTTGGTTTCTACCCCTGCCCCCCCCCCCCCGCAACCCCCTGTCTTCAGTTTCCACTCCCGTTGATTGAAGAGGACAGCTCTCTCTTGGTTCCCTCTCCTCTCACTCGCCCTCCCCCCCCCCCCCACACACACATACACCCACACACACACACACAAGGTCGTGCATTTACATTCACATATAGACCCTGTACACACACACACACACACACACACACACACACACACACACACACACACACACACACACACACAAACTCGTGCATACATACACAGATAGGCCCTGTATACATGCAGGCACACAGACACACACACACACACATGCACACACACACACACACACACACACACACACACACACGCTCACACACACACACATACACACACACACACACACACACACACACAAAAAGTTCGCATTCACACACACAAGCTCGCCCACCCGAGCGAACATACACATATGCATACAGCTTACAAGCATACACAAAATTAATACACACATACACACATATACACGAGAGAGAGAGAGAAGAGAGAGAGAGGGAGAGAGAGAGAGTCACACACTCACACGGATTCTTCATTGTTCTACATGCAGTTCTCTGATTTCAAATGGCTGCTTCTCGCGACAACGACTGATGTCCATGTCGTGGAACTGATTCTCTCTCTCTCTCTTCCTCCCACCCCCCTCTTTGCCTCTGTGTGTGTGTGTGTGTGTGTGTCCGTCCACACACACACACACACACACACACACGCACGCACACACACACACACACACACACACACACACACGCACACACACAGCCGGATTCAAAACTCCCGCTCTCTTTCTGCCTCTCTGTCTCTCTCTCCCAACGACACTCATATTTCGATACCATCCTAACATAATTCTCGCATTCTTTTTCTCATCTGCAAGTCCATTTCTGCTTTCCCCACCCTATCTTGCTCCCCCCCACCCCCAACCCCCGCCAACAGTACCCTGCTATTTTCCTCCTTTCTATTTCATTTCCCTTCGTTTGTGTCTTGTCCATGATTCCCATCCGTCACAACTGTCCCACTCCGGGGTGCAAATGAGCGGATAATACGAGACTCGGATTCGGACTCACACACACACACACACAGACAGACAGACAGGTGAGGAGAGAGGGAAGTGAGGAAAGAAAAGGAAGAGAGAGAGAGGGAGAGAGAGAGGGAGGGAGGGAGGGGGGCCAGAGAGACAGAGAGAGAAAGGGGGGCGGGGGGGGGGGGGGGGGGAGAGAGAGGGTGGCGTGAAAGTGGAAGAATAGACGGGCAGAGAGAGAACTGTGGGAAAGAGCGAGAAAGAGAGAGAGATATGAGATGGCAGAGAGAGAGAGAGAGGGGGGAGATGGCAGAGATAGAGGAGATGACAGATAGAGAGAGAGGAGATGGCAGAGAGAGAGAGGAGATGGCAGAGCGATGGCAGAGAGAGAGAGAGGAGATGGCAGAGAGAGAGAGGAGATGGCAGAGAGAGAGAGGAGATGGCAGAGCGATGGCAGAGAGAGAGAGAGAGGAGATGGCAGAGAGAGAGAGGAGATGGCAGAGAGCGATGGCAGAGAGAGAGAGAGAGGAGATGGCAGAGAGAGAGAGAGAGGAGATGGCAGAGAGAGAGAGAGAGAGGAGATGGCAGAGAGAGAGGAGATGGCAGAGATAGCAGAGAGAGAGAGAGGGGGGAGATGGCAGAGAGAGAGAGGAGATGGCAGAGAGAGAGAGAGAGGAGATGGCAGAGAGAGAGAGGAGATGGCACAGAGAGAGAGAGAGAGAGAGAGAGAGAGAGAGAGAGAGAGAGAGAGAGGGAAGGAGACAGAGAGCGAGGGGTTATATCTATACATCATGACTAACAATTATTTCTGCCCCCCCCTCCCTTTACCCCCCCTCCCCCCGTCCCCCCCGCATCCCCCTAACAAGCCCTACCCCCTATCAGTTTTTTACCTCTTCCCTTGAAACAGATCGCGATTCCCGCATGATCTTAATTCATACGTCGACCTCAGGGTTAAACTGGGAATGGTCACCCCCAGATGAGAATCAGATTTCACCCGAAGAAAAGCGTCTTAGCATCACTGATATGCTGTGGTGAAAGATCGACTGACTGCGTTCTTCTCTCTCTCTTTCTGTCTCTCTGTCTCTTTGTCTGCTTGTGTCTGTCCCCTCTGTCTCCTTGTCTGACTTTGTCCCTTGGCGTTCTTGTCTGTCTGTCTGTCTTCTTGTCTGTTCATGTGTCTCCACGTCTGTTTCTGTGTCTCCATGTCTGTCTGTCTCCATGTCCCTCTGTCTCCATGTCTGTCTCTCTGTCTCCATGTGAGTCTGTCTATCACTATGTCTGTCTGTCTCCATATCTGTCTGTCTGTCCCTCTCTGTCCCCATGTCTGTCTCTCTGTCTCTGTCTCCATGTCTGTCACTCTGTCTTTGTATCCATGTCTATCTGTCTATCACCATGTCTGTCTGTCCCTCTGTCTCCATGTCTGTCCCTCTGTCTCCATGTCTGTCCCTCTGTCTCCATACCTGTCTGTCACTCTGTCTCCATACCTGTCTGTCTGTCTCCATACCTGTCTGTCTCCATGTCAGTCCCTCTCTGTCCCCATGTCTGTCTCTCTGTCTCTGTCTCCATGTCTGTCACTCTGTCTTTGTATCCATGTCTATCTGTCTATCACCATGTCTGTCCCTCTGTCTCCATGCCTGTCGCTCTGTCTCCATATCTGTCCCTCTATCTCCATGTCTGTCCCTCTGTCTCCATGTTTGTCTCTGTCCGTCCCTCGCTCTGTGCACACTCCTCAGTCTGTCTTGTCGCGGGATGAACAACAAACCTTTCTTTTCTTTTCTCTTTTTTCTACTTCCGGAATACCCTGTGGAAGCAACTCCAGGCAGGACACACACACACACACACACACACACACACACACACACACAACACACACACACACACAAAGAAAAAAAAAAGCGGAAGCAGTACAGGGCGGAAATACACCCAGCGGAAA
>NC_134900.1:15292765-15295265 GCF_041734735.1 Babylonia areolata | reverse complement strand
GACGTTATACTAGAGAAGGAATTAAAAGACACACACACACACACACACACACACACACATATATATATATATATATATATATATACATATGTATATATATTTTTTTTTTTTAAAGAAAAGGTAAACATAAACATGCTGACGAGTACAGGAGGCGAAGTAGAGAGAAGGGGAAGAGAGATAGAGAGAGAGAGAGAGAGAGAGAGAGAGAGAGAGAAGAGGGAGAGAAGGGGGTGGGGGAGAGACAAGGGATGGGGGTAAAGAGAGAGAAAGAAGAAAGAGAGAGAGAGCGAGGAGGAAGACAGAGACACACAGAGAGAGAGAAGAGGGAGAGAGAGAGAGAGAGAGAGAGAGAGGGAGAGAGAGAGGGAGAGAGAAGAGGGAGAGAAGGGGGTGGGGGAGAGACAGGGAATGGGGGTAAAGAGAGAGAAAGAAGAAAGAGAGAGAGAGCGAGGATGGAGACAGAGACACATTAGAAAGAGAGAGAGAGAGAAGAAGAAACAGAGGAACAGACAGACAGGCAGACGGACAGAGACAGACAGACACACACACACACACACAGAGTCAGTCAGACAGTCACTCAGATAGACAGACAGAGAAAAAGACACGGACAGAGACTGGGACGAAAGGACAAACGCATGTGCCAACCACCTACAAAAAAAAGATCTCAACATCCATCAAACCACACCCCCCCCCCCCTCCCCACAACCACAAGCAAACTCCTAGAGCTCTCACAAACACCGCCCACGCCCCTACCCACCCCCACCCCAGACAGTTGGCGGGATAGAAAACACCACGCATGACTGAACTTGAACTGATGCCGCCGTGCCGTGACCGCCGTACGACCTGTCGGGGGATTCTGCGACCATCATGGAGACTCTGGTGGTCCGGCTTTGGGAGATCGAGAGTGATCACGTTGAATCGCTCGCCCACAGACTGTAGCGCTCAGAGCAGAGAGCCAGTCACTTCAGTTGTTCAGGGTTCAGCTGGACTGCTATTTCAAGAGACGGGCATAGTTAACAACATTCAGACCTCATAAGAAAGCCACAAAAAAACAAAAAAAAAAGAGAAAAAAGAAGAAAAGCAACAATGACAGCAGGCATTTCCTAAGTTTCGAAACCAGAAGCCATCTCCACCACCACCGTGACCAAACTTCGACTGTTTCACTCCGGACAGGTTCTGTGGCAAAACTATAGCCATCATGAAAAACCCCGAAAATGGAATATGGCTGCCTACATGGCGGGATAAAAACGGTCATACATGCCAAAGTCCAGTCGTACAATAAGCTAATGTGGGAGTTGCGAAGAAGAAGAAGAAGAAGTAGTAGTAGTAGTAGTAGTAGTAGTAGTAGTAGTAGTAGTAGAGGAAGCAGAAGTAGTAGTCGTAGTAGTAGTAGTAGTAGTAGTTCAGGAAGAAGAAGAAGAAGAAGAAGAAGAAGAAGAAGAAGAATGACAAGAAGAAGAAGACGAAATATTACTCTGACTCGCGCACACTATCCATTTCACGATTCCGACAGCTAGACTGGACTGTGCAGGGCAAGGAGGCTTCGAACAGACCCCATCCAGCTCCAGAACGGATAAGACATTTGTCCTCAAGTACCTCAGACAGATTTCATCAACAATGCTCCCACCCACCCCCCACCCCACCCCACCCCGCAATGCCCCATCATCATCATGGCAGGCTATCGTAACTAGGCCAGCACGTGATTGGACCCACGGATGGGACTAGGAAACCAGAGCCATCCGAGACAGACATGGAGATGCTGCTTTATTTTAGAAAAAAACAAAGAAAGAAAAAAAAAACCCACTACTTTTGGCCTGACCTGGGAAGCCCCCCTGGGAAGCCCCCCCCCCCGCCCCCCCCCCCCCCCCCCAACCCCCAAACCCTCCCTCTTCCCCCGAAATTGCAGGAGGTACTGGACGACTGCGGATGTCCTATGCCCCTCAAGAAGCTAAGATAGTTGAATGACAGCGGGCCTAATCACGCAAAGTGAGACACACATTGAACAACAATCGTGCACGCTAACTCTTGTTGTTGTTGATTTGTTTGTGTTTTTATTTGTTGTTGATATAAATGACGCTTTACAAAAAAAAAATTCGATTTGGAAGAAACACGTCCACGCAGCTCGTAGCCGTTCCAGACACTGCTGACAGAAATAACCCTGATGCTTGTTAACCCACTTTTTACATAACCTCCTTCCTACCTCCCCCCCCCCCCCCCCCCCCCCCCCCCCCCTCTCTTTTCCCTCCCAGACTGTCTCTAGAGCGTCTGTCGCAACCTTGGGTCGTTCACCACAATTTCTTTTGTGTGTGTGTCTGGAGCGATAGCACGACTGATGGCTTCCTTCCATGACCAAGTCCAATTCCATTGTCACTTCCGCTTCCGCGTCTTCCGTCACGTGACATGACGCTTCCGGTTAGAAAGGTGGCTCGCCGAAACTGGGCCAAGACTGTCGTCAAGAGACTTCTCTGCAGAAGAGTTCGCCGGTCTTCTGCGCTGTGTT
>NC_134900.1:15282765-15290265 GCF_041734735.1 Babylonia areolata | reverse complement strand
ACACACTCGCAGATTATTTTCTTTTCCTGGTTTCTTCCCTCCATCCCCGGCCCATCCATCTTTTTTTTTTTTCTTTTCCTGTCTTTTCCCCCTCTCTCTTTCGTGTTAGTTTTGTTGATGTTATATCTTATTAATTCAATTACTGATTCATTTATTCATCTGTTCATCTGCCTATTCATTTATGTGTTTGTTGTTTAATTTTGTTTGTTTATTTTCTGCCTTTTCATTTATTTGTTTCTTGATTTGTTTGTTTATCTACCAATGTAGGTGTTTTTTTTGTTGTTGTTGTTGTTGTTGTTTTGCGTGGGTGCGGGCGGTGGGAGGAAGGGGAGGGGGTGGGGGGGTGGGGCGGTGGGGTCAGGGGAGAGAGAAGTGACTGTACCAGTACATTCTCTCCGGAATTCGGGATTGGAACATCTTTTTTTTTTCTCTTTTTTTTCGACAAAGGACAGATTCCCTGTGAACTATTTCCAGAAGAAAAAAAAAACTGTTTCCCTTTCTTTCCTGTTCTGTGTTGCTCTTTCTGTTCTCTTTCCTTCCTGTCTCACGCACATTCTGAGTCACTTTCTCCTTCTCCCTATCTCTCTTCTCTGTCTGTCGCTCTTCCTTCCGTCTTTGGAAAAAAAACAACAACAAAAAACAAAACAAAAAAACAAACCCAACTTTAATGCTCTTCATGCCTACCTGTATAGACACATAAATCTTTTTATTCTCTCTCTCTCTCTCTCTCTCTCTCTCTCTTCCGATCCGTCACGCTTCCTACCTGTCTTCCCGCTCTCTCTTTCTCTTCTCTTTCTTTGGACGCTCTATCAGTCTGTCTGCATTAATATTATTATTATCATTATTATTATTATTATTGTCATCATCATCATCATCATTATATCATATTATCATTATTATCATCATTATTATTTTATTATATCATTATCATCATTATCTTTTTTTCTTTTTTTTTTCTTTTTTTTGTGCATCTTTTTTTCACTTTTCCCAGTCCGACATGTTCCGCGCGCTACCTGCCTCTCTCGATCTCTCTTGTCTCCCTCTCCCACTACCGATGCCTCTCTTCCCCCCCCCCCCTCTGTCTTTCCCGCTCGATCTCTCTCTCTCTATCTCTCTCTGTCTCACTCTCAATCTCTCTCTCTCCCCTTATCGATCTCTCTCTTTCGCTATGTCTGTCTCTCTCCTCCTCTCGATCTCTCTCTCCGTCTCGATCTCTATCCTTCTCCCCTTTCAAATTATCTCCCTCTCGATCTTTCTCTGTCTCTCTCCCTCCGTCTGTCCCTCTCTATCGATGTCTTCCCCCCAATCCCCCCTAATCTCTCTCCCCCCCTCTCTCTCCAACTTTCGATCTGTCTGTCTCTGTCTCCCTCCTGCTTCTCTCTCTCTCTCTCTCTCTCTCTCTCTCTCAAAGCTGTCTCCAGAGTGTCTTCACAGTCTATTAACGACCCCCTGAAAGAGACAGTCTCTCTCTCCCCCCCCCCCCCCCCCCCCCCCCCCCCCCTCTCTCTCTCTCTCTCAAAGCTGACTCCTGAGTATCTTCGCAGTCTGACTGATGTTAACGACCCCCAGGTTGATGCTGTGCAGTGATCCTGTTCGACCGAGTGAATGTCTTCAAGCCCTGACGGCCCGGCCTCTGTCATCTCACGGGATTTATGACGTAAGAGCGAATGACGTAGATTTCTCGGGTGCTTAAAGAAAACAAATTATGGACGAGGGTTTTTTTTCAGATTTCTTTTCTTTTCCGGTCTCCCCCCCCCCCCAATCTGTTGTAACAAAGGAATCACTGTAGACTATTCAATGCACCAAATCACCACCACCACCACCAACTACTACTACTACAACTGTCATCATCATCATCATCATTATCATTCATCAAGTTCTTCATTTATATCAGTACAAAAAGGAAAGTTCACGGTGTCTAACTATCTTCATCGTACCCCACCCCTCCACCCCAGCCCACCCTCATTATCCAACCGATGTTTCAGTGAATGCTCAGTTTCAGTTTCAGTTTTTCAATGAGGACAAACCCATTCAGTTTCACTGAGGCTACACCACTTCTGCTGAAAGCAGATGCATGACCAGCAGCATAACCCAACGCGCTTGGCCAGGCCTTGAGTGCACACACACACACACACACACACACACACAACATATATATATAAAATCTAATTTTGGAAATTTCTCCTTGCTTGAGTAGTGGTTTCTCTCTGATTCGCAGTCAAGAGCGGGTAGTAAGCCTGATGAGCACTCCCAAGTGCGAAACAGCTGTCGCTTGCTGTGCAAATCAACATTCCTTTTGGAGCTCATTAGGACCAACATGAGCAAATGAGAGCTTTTTAAACCACCACCCACCCCAAATACAGTTTTAAAGGTTAAAGAATTAACCAAGACTTTTTTTGTGTGTGTGTGTTCTCCATACCATTATGTAAATACAAAGACATCTGGGCCTGGATTTAATACTTTATATATATATATATATATATATATATATGTGTGTGTGTGTGTGTGTGTGTGTGTGTGTGTGTGTGTGTGCCTATCCGGCGAGAGGGTTGCCAGAGGACAACACTCTCGTTGCCATGGGTTCTTTTTCAATGAGCCGAATGCGTCATGCCATGCTGCACACTGGGACCTCGGTGTATCGTCTCATCTGAACGACTGGATGCCCAGTTCGATTTTTTTTCCAGTCAAACTCGGCGAGAAAAGGCGGGATTCAAACCCAGACCCTCACGGACTCTGTACTGGCAGACAAACGCCTTAACCATTCTACCACCAGAGACAGTGGGGAGATGATGGCTTCCTTTCCTGACACCCGCAGTCCCTTCCGTTTCCGTTCCCATGGTTACCGTGCACCCACCGCTTCCGGCCACATTTTGGTGACAGGCTCTGTGTTCGACTGAGGGTCTGGGAAGAGTTCCACCGCTTTCTATCTACACTTTTGTAGGTGGACAACCTTATCTTCTTTCTTCTAGGAAAAGAGAGGGAGTGAGGGGTAGGGCGGGGTAACGATAACGAAAACGCTCTTTTTTTTTTCTTCCCCCCCCCCCCCCCTCAGATAAAGGCCAAAGTTGCACCCCTCCTCCCTCCCACCCCCCCTCCCCGTGCCCCCTCGCCCCCGTACAAACTTCATTTTCTGTGGGTAGGAAGGGTAACGATAACGAAAACGATCTTTTTTTTTTCAGATAAAGGCCATTAGCCGCCGCCCCC
Organism: Babylonia areolata; assembly: GCF_041734735.1. Lineage (NCBI taxonomy): Eukaryota > Metazoa > Mollusca > Gastropoda > Neogastropoda > Buccinidae > Babylonia > Babylonia areolata. Next base: position 15,287,061 of record NC_134900.1, on the reverse strand, counting down.
CCACACCTCCCCTCAGGCACCCCCTAACACCCACCCATCCCCACCCAGGCACCCACCCCAACCCCCCATTCGCAAAATTCGTTTTCTCACATGAAGGTTGGGTGGGAATAGAATAGAGAGAGTGAAATGAGTCAGTGTGTGTGTGTGTGGGGGGGGGGGGGGGTGGGGGGGGGGGGGGACTGGTGAGGTAATAGGGTTGGGACGAGTTTGTCTGCTTTTGCTTCTTTTGGAATGGTAGTTTTTTTTTCTTCCTCTTTTCCCCTGACTGGTGAATCATATTTTCTTCAGACACTCACTGTCATCTCTCTCTCGAGAGGGAAAAAAAAAAAAAAAAAAAAGTCGCTGCTCCTCATACCATAGATGTACTTATGCCCCCCACACACCCCCTCACTCTCCTCCAAGCCCTCCCACCCCCCCACCCCCACATTCTTTCTTTCTTTCTCCGCATTTTATCTTCCTTCTTTCTCTCTCCCAACCCTTGCGTATACTCTCCTCACCCAGCATTGATGTAGTTACGGCCCACACCCTCTCTTACTCTCCTCCACCGACAACCCCCCCTTCCCATACAGACACACACACTCTTCCTTCCTTTCTCCTCTCTCTTTCTTTCTCTCCCAACCCTCGTTTGTACTCTCCTCACCTCATACATGTACTTATGCACCACACCCCCCCCCTCTCACTCTCCTCCGGCCCCGCCCCCCACCTTCCCATACAGACACACACACTCTTTCCTTTCTCCGTTTTCCCTTCCTTCTTTGTGTGTGTGTGTGTGTGTGTGTGTGTGTGTGTGTGTGTGTGTGTGTGTGTGTGTGTGTGTGTGTGTGTGTGTGTGTGTGTGTGTGTGTGTGTCTGTTTTACATTTATTTGCTTATTTATCTTTCTTTTTTTTGCGCTTAGAGTTGACTTCATCAAGATTTTACGCCTTAAAAAGTATTATTATTATTAGTAGTAGTATTTTTATGCATTTATCTAAATTTTTTTATTATATATTTTACTTATTTATTAATTTATTTATTATTTTTGTTATTTTATTTTATTTCATTTTTTTTTTCCTCAAGGCCTGACTAAGCGCGTTGGGTTACGCTGCTGGTCAGGCATCTTGCTTGGCAGATGTGGTGTAGCGTATATGGAGTTGACCGAACGCAGTGACGCCTCCTTGAGCTACTGATACTGATACTGATCTCTCCCAGCTCTCCCTTATACTCTCCTCATCCATTGGATGTACTTATGCCCTTTACTCCCCTCTCCCCTCCCTCTCCACCTTCCCATACAGACAAACACAAACTCTTCCTTTCTCCGCCTTCTTTTCCTTCTTCTTTCTTTCTCTCCAACCCGCGCTTACACTCTCCTCACCCATAAACGTACTCACGCCCCACACCCTCTCTCTCACTCTCCTCCACCACCTCCAACACCACCACCACCACCACCCTGCCTCCCTTACAGACTTTCTCTTCCTTTCTTTCCCCCGACTTCTCTTCCTTCTTTCTCTCCAACCCTCACTTATACTATCCTCACCCGTAGATGTACTGACGCCCCACATCCCTCACTCTCTCCTCCACCACCACCACCACACACCCAACACACACACACTCTCTCTCTCTCTCTTCCTTTCTCCGCTTTCTATTCATTCTTTCTCTCCAAACTCTCGCTTATACTCTTCCTCATCCATAGGTGTACCTACGCCCCACATCCCTCACTCTCTCCTCCACCACCACCCTCCTTCCCCCCTCCCCCCACACTCTTTCTCTCTCTCTCCCTCTCTCTCTCTTCCTTTCTCCGCTTTCTATTCCTTCTTTCTATCCAAACTCTTGCTTATACTCTTCCTCACCCACAGGAGTGCTTACGCCCCACATCCCTCACTCTCTCCTCCACCACCACCCTCCACCTGGGGGTGGGGAGGGGTGGGGCTCTCTCTCTCTTCCTTTCTCCGCCTTCTGTTCCTTCTTTCTATCCAAACTCTCGCTTACACTCTTCCTCACCCACAGGAGTGCTTACGCCCCACATTCCTCACTCTCTCCTCCACCACCACCCTCCACCTGGGGGTGGGGTGGGGTGGGGCTCTCTCTCTCTTCCTTTCTCCGCCTTCTGTTCCTTCTTTCTATCCAAACTCTCGCTTACACTCTTCCTCACCCACAGGAGTGCTTACGCCCCACATTCCTCACTCTCTCCTCCACCACCCCTCCCCTCCCATACAGACACACACGCTTTCTTTTTCCTCCTCCTTTCTCTCCCAAATCTCGCTTATACTCTCACACACTCTGTCTTTGGTTGTCCTCTCCACCCCCCTGCCTCACTGCCTTTCCCTTTTTTTTTTTTTTTTTTTTTTCAGTGACACAGTCATTCCTCTTCATCTTTTGCCTGTCTGTCTCCCTGTCTCTTTTCCTCACCTTCAGTCTCCGTCTTTACTCCTTTCCGCGACTACGTCATTTTTTTCTTCTTCTTTTTTCCAGCTTCTTCTTCGTCTTCTACCTTCTCTGTCTCTCTGTCTCTGACTCTCTGTCTCTTTCTCTCACTCTCTCTGCGTTTTTTTCCCCTCGCATATTTGCCTTTAACCCGTTTTAACTCACTCAGTACGGCCAGTCCTCTCTTCTCCTCTACACAGACCCCTCGGATGTCCAGTGGGTGTCTGAATGACCCAACCTTTAGCTTCCGTCGTCAGAACTGTGGTATTCTTTGTCAACGTTCACCTCTTCAGTATAAGAGCGTTCCGCTTGCAATATTTTGATGATGGTAATTGGGATGAAACGCTGTTAACGTCGTCTCTTTCGCCGTTCGTATGGAGAGGGTTAATGGCACAGTCATTCTTTTTTCAAGATACTGCATCTTCTTCTTCACCTCTGTCTCTCTCCCCCCTCCTCTCTCTTAGTCTTTTCCTCTGTTTCTTTGCCTTTCAAATGGCATATCCATTCTTCTTTAAACTTTTGCTTTTCCATTTCTTCTTTTGCTCCTCCCCCCACCCCTCTCTCTCTCTTCTGTCTGCTTGTGTGTGTGTGTGTGTGTGTGTGTGTGTGTGTGTGCGTGCGTGTGTGTGTGTGTTTGTGTGTGTGTGCGTTTGTGTGTGTGTTCGTGTGTGTGTGTGTGTGTGTGTGTGTGTGTGTGTGTGTGTGTGTGTGTATGTGTGTGCGCGCGCGCGTGTGTGTGTGTATGTGTACCCCCTTTTTCTTTTCCCCTGCCTGTTTAACTTCCTCCCCTTTTCCATTCCATGACACAGAACGTTCTTTTTTCAAACTTCTTCTTCTATCTCTCTCTCTGTCTCTCTCTCTCTCTACCCCCCCCTCCCCCCCGCCGAGCCCCCCCCCCCCCCCCCCTCCCCGCCAGTCTACCCAACGTTTTGCATGGGGTGTCTGTCCAGTGTAGCATAAATCAACTCCAGTTCTCAGTGGTGGCAGCGTCTGAAGGGCTGATGAGGTCTGTGTCCCATGATCGATTTCCTACATTTCGTTTTCGCGGACTCCGACACTGGTGGTCAGGACCCTCAGGCCCCCAAAATCAACATCGTAGGCTTTTGGGAACAGACAGACAAACAATCATTCGCGGGGGTCAGATTGAGTACCTACTGAGTACCTATCATCACTGACGGCGATACTTCTTCATCGGGAGAGGGGGGAGGGGCTGCAACTTCGCGCATTTCGTTCTCATTCTTTCTTTCTTTCTTTCTTCATCCATTCATTCATTTATTATCTATCTAATTGTTCATTCATCTATTTATTCATTTATTAATACATTTATTTCTTTATTAGTTTCTTCATTTATTAGGCTGTTCATTCATTTATCATCTATCTATTTATTCATTTATTTATTCATTTATTAATAAAAAAATATTTCTTTATTATATTGTTTATTTATTAGACTGTTTATCTAATATTCATTTATCTATTTATTTACTTACTTGTTTACAAATCTATTTTGGTTTCGCATTTGGTTTCACTTTCCTATCTATCTATCTGTCTTTCTTTCTATCTGTCTATTTTGGCGCTTCGGGGAACACGGTTGCCAGGTTAATTGCCTTTGAATGTTTTACACACGTGTGCAGAAAGGACTGTTTCTCGGTGCTGGGTTGCTGTCAAGACTTTTCCTTCTCCCTCACTCAGACACTCCCTCCCTTCAGTTTCTGAAGAAAAGATACACACACACACACACGTGCTCGCGCTAACACACACATACATACATTCATAATATACAGAGTCAAATAGAGAAAGAGAGACAGACACAGGCGCTCTCTCTCTCTCTCTCTCTCTCTCTCTCTCTCTCACGCGCGCGCGCGCGCACACACACACACACACACACACACTCACA